>NC_073722.1:46563565-46873208 GCF_023634155.1 Falco peregrinus
AGGTGCTTGAGCTTCCTGGCTTTTGGATTAGAGGCCTCATTTTGTTTTGTGCCATTGCATTCAACAAGGTCTCCAAGGACTGTAAATAAATGAACAGCTACCCTCCGCAGCTGTGAAACTAATTTTCCAGCCCGAGCTACGAGAGTTGCAGCTTACAAAGCTCTGTGGATGCAGATAAATATGTGCATGCTAATGTATTAAACGTGCTGATTAGCCACTACTGACTGTGCCTGAATGCAAGACGTTTGCCAGCTGGGAGACTCCAGAGAAAGAAGGCTGGCCAGAGAGGGAGCAGGTTGCTGGAGGCAAGTAGGAGGTGCAGGGTCATCAGAGCTGCTAGAGGTGGTATAGGAGGTGATGACCATTCTCCCTGATGCTGGCAGACTTTCTTCTACACCTCCCAACCTCATTTTCCCACAGGGGAGAGAACAAGCCCCAAGCTCTGTCCGCATCCAGGAGGACGGGAAGTCTTGTAGATGTCCACTGAGATGGGGAAGCTCAAGGATGTAGGGATGCCGTGGATTCTTTCCAAAGGAAAGGAGAGCTAATTCAAGATCCCACAGGGACTCTCATGCATCACATCCAACTCTGGTCCTGCCAAATAGATCACAGAATCATTTAGGTTGGAAAAGACCTTAAAGATCATCAAGGCCAACCATTAACCCAGCACTGCCAAGTCCACCACTAAACCATTTCCTTAAGCACCACATCTATGAATTTTTTAAACACTTCCAGGGATGGTGATTCCCTCCCCTCCCTGGGCAGCCTGTTCCAATGCTTGGCTACCCTTGCAGTGAAGAAATGTTTCCCAATATCCAATCTAACCCTCCCCTGGCAGAACGTGAGGCTGTTTCCTCTCATCGTATTGCTTCTTGCTTGGGAGAAGAGACCAACCCCACCTGGCTATAACCTCTGTTCAGGCCGTTGCAGAGCCACCGGGTCCCCCCCAGCCCCCTTCTCTCCAGGCTGACCCCCCCGCCCCCCCAGGCTGGTGCCCCAGCCCCTGCCCCAGCCCCTGCCCGGCCAGCCCCTCAGTGTCTGTCTGGCCGTGAGGGGCCCAACGCTGAGCCCAGGCCCCGCGGGGCGGCCCCACCAGTGCCCAGGGCAGGGGGACGGGCGCTGCCCTGGTTCCACTGGCCACACTGTTTCTGACACACAAAAACTGTGGTATCTGGAGCAATTCTCCAGGAAGGATCATGGATTCCTTGATAGAGCTGGCTCATGGTTACTGGGGATTGGAGAAAACCTCATTTATTTGACTTGCCTCATTTATTTTTTCTTTTTTCCTTCTTTTTCCTTCCCTTCCCTCTTTAGGTGTAACTGGTTTATTTGAGCTGAGAGGGAAAATGGGTTCATGATTTCAAAAGCTGCTGTATTTCCCAAAGTTTGTTTGTTTTTTTTTTTTAATTTGGATGTGGGATGAAAGTCACACCTTCTGAAATTCACCACATGATGAAATTACTTTTCTCTGCCCAGGCCTGCAGAAGTTCTCAGTTTGGGGACAGCCTGAGCAAGTCTAGGTGGGGCCCAAGACCCCCTCTGCTTCAGGCATACTTGCTGACCCCTGTCAGACTAGCCTGGGTCTGGCTCCCTTGGATGCTCAGGAGACCCATGGCTCTGTAATTCTGAGACCTGGGAGGCCCATGGTGCCAAGCACCCTGCCAAACTAGCCACCAAGGACACTGGGCAAGGGTCGAAACCTGCCTGGCAAGTGCAGCTCCATCAGGAGCACGCTGTGGTGCTGCCAAAGCCCTCCTGGAACTCAGCCACCCCCATGGCACATTTTAATCTGGGCAAATCACCAGCTTCTAGGGCAATAGATGTTTTGTCATGATCAGCCTTCATTTCTCACTGATGGCAGTAAAACCCCTGCACATGGGAGAGGACTTGTATTCTGTACTTCCCTGCTCGGTCGCACTGAAAGCACAGATCCCCTGGCTCTGGGAGCATGATAGAGAAGCACTGCAGGTGCGCCATGCAAAAAAGACCTCTCTTGCATTATTTCAGACTGTGGATGCAGTCAAGTTGTTGATGACAGGAAAGCAGGATCTGTTACTATTGTGGTTCGAAGCCTGAGCCTGCTTAAACCTGACACAAAGCCTGGTCGAGTTAGGTTAAGGGTGTGTGACTTTAGTGGCTTTCAAATCAAACTCAGGTGAAGGATCTTCTCTTCTCTTCAAGAGTTACCTTGTCTAGTTCTTAAAATATTATTGACAGAAATGAGCACTTACCTTTTAAAAGCAACACAGTGTTTAACCAGTGGCAAATTAAAGGGGGAATCCTCCATTCCATCATTTTAGCAAAGCATTTCTGAAAGTTGAGGAGATGGGTGAAATACAGAAGAGATTTAGTGAGCATTCTTTCATTTCTGCACTTTTAAAGTTCTTTTTAGACCTCCCGAGTGTGTGGTTGCTAAGAGTTTGACAGGGAGAATTGATGATCAGTGGTTTGGGGACCAATCCAAGATTTAAAAGTTCATGGTTTAGTACCTTGCTGTGCCAGGTACTTTGAAAAAAATGCTGACACATTTCAGAGTATTTAAATGCCAGAAGACAGAGGACTTGACCATCAGGCTCTATAGGCTTATTACTGAAGCATTTCAAAAGTGATTTAGGTGAGAATTTTTCATACAGATTTTTACAGTATTCAGATATGTAAAAATTAAAAAGAAAGGTTTTTTTCAGAGGAGCCAAAGGTATGTTCAGCTGTGAGATGCCACCAGAAGGCATGTCTTTATTCCAGCCTAACCCTCACGGCTTGTTCCCACCTGCCCCAAGCCATCTACTGGTGGTGAAGCTTTGGTAGGGTTAGTAGTTTTGGGGTATGGAGTGTACAATGATGTCAAATGGGCATTGGCACCAGGCAAGGGAAGCAATAAGATTTAGCAAGTACAGGTGGACATGACCATCCCTTCTGACAGCAGACTGTCCTATTAACTCAGTTGGAAGGTGGAAAAGCTCCTAAAACTGTCTGTCTCTACTTTTTTCCTCCTTTTTTAAAAATAAGGTTAGGTGACCCTTTCAAAATTATTTACCATTTTTAATGAATGTTAACCTCTTCTCAGAAATTTTCTCTTTTTTTTTTTTTATTTTTGGCTCAAAACTTTATTCACCTCTACTCCTAGAGATTTAAGAGCATAGACAGCTTCAGCTGATCCGAAGTGCATTTCTGGCAAACAAAACATTTGCACTGAAAATTTTACCCAGCTGTACTCAGGAGAGTTATTGAAAACTTTTCTCACAGTTCTTCTTCTAGTAAAATGGCAAAATAGGATGTCCTTACCTGGCACAGGGATTGCAAGAATAAATGCATTAAGAAATGTAATTCACATAGTTGGAGCCAAAAAGACAGGTGCTGTAAATGGTGTCCCTAAGGAAATAATAGTAAGAAACAGTCTTAGAGCCTGACAGGGTATCACATGAAAAGAGCAAATTCCACCTAGTTCATCTGCTTCAGCCATCTGAAGCCCTGGACTTACTGATGCATAGTTTGGTATCTGCCTTTTTACTGATGAGTGAGAGCAGATTTTACAGAGGAGGCGTTCCTGCAAGAGGAATGACATTGAAGTTTCCTACAAACTTCCTACATGCCACCAAGCAGTGACTTGACAAGAAGCAAAGTTCAAGCAGTAGCAAGCAAAACAGAAGAAAAAGCAAAGACAGTACTAAGAAACCTGTCCAGAAACTACAACTCAAATAACCAGCCCTACTAACTAGACAGCCACATGGAGAGCACGTATACCTTCAGAGCAAGGTGATGCCAGTGGGGACTGGTCTGGAACAGACTTTCCAGATGGCTGCATATATTTCTCAAACTTCATGCAAATACTATTTGCATGGTTTTAACTGTTTGTGTACAGAAATTCCCAATCATCACTAGTATAAATGCTTATGGAAAGCAAGAAATAAACTATGATTGGCAGTGCACAAGTAAATATGCAGATTTTATCTGATGCAGTGCTTGTGGGTATCTGATTGCAGGTGTCTGTAATTTCTAGTTTGAGCTTGACAGAGGACTGCCAAACAGTTTGTAGTCCTTGAGGCCCCAGTTCAGCACAGTGCCATGCTTAGAGGTGAGAATGTGCCTAGGGAACCCCTAGGGATGCACTGCGAGGGGATCCCATCCCAGCCAGTCGCTGGGCACCCAGAGTATATCAGTGATGCTCAGCCCCTATTCCAGAGTTTATATTCCAGTAACACTTAAAGGTCCCAATTAAGGTTCAGTCCCACTTCATTAGGTTCTGCAAGCTGCCACTGACCCCCTGCCCTGCTCCTGAAATTCATCACCTAGGCAGGTGCAATGTAAGAGAGCAAAGAAGGGCATGGGAAATCAGGGAGGTTTTTCCCCTGAGGCATTCTGGTCTGCTGTTGGGAGCACTTTTCAAGCACCATGACAGAGAGGGACCTTAAAGGCAAAGGGAAGGGTATCCCAAAGGCTGCTCTCTTGTGAGGGACATATACTGCAGGTGGCTCATCTCTCCAGGAGGAATCCTACCTTTAATTCAATAGTGGGTCTGATCATCTTACGAAAGTTTAAAAGCAAACCTGCGATGTGGTAGCGTATTTGTTCTGCATCTGTCTTTACCAGAGAGGCAGGGGCTGCTTGCAGTACGTGAACAAGTCTGCCTTTACAGCAGAGACACCTCGGGGCCCTTCTCATTGAAGTAAAGTCACAGGTGGAGGTAGCTTGGCCAAGCCCAACTTCACTGCTCCTAATTTTAGGTGTGCAACAAGGTGTGTTAGGAGTGTCTTTCCCCCAGCCTCTCTGTCAGTGCTGGAAGGGGATCCAGAGGGTGGATGGGGTCATCCCAGACTGGACTTGGGTTCCTCCCTTTCCCTACTGCTTGCACTGGGACCAAGGGATGGCATTCCAGGCATATCGTTGGGGACCAGACTCACTTGGATAGCACTCGCTGCCTTCCCTGGAGCAAGGGGCTTCCTTCCTCTGGGCATCACAACCAAGTGGTTTAGAGCAGGTTATTTTTCCTGGGAGTTGCATGCAGCCCCGTTGCCCATAAGGCCTGAAGAGCATAAGTGAGCATTGTTTCCCCTGCATTGTCCCCTGGCTCTCCACTTTTCCCAACTCCTTCTTACCTCATCCTCCCCTTGCTGGCTAGAGAGCTGTAAGCTGCTGATTAGCACTTCATTTGACAAACAGGAAGTTGGGAAGAAAAGCATCATTTTCAGAATTAGAGCCTCGGAATGAATTGAAGAAAGAAAGGGGGAAGAAGGAAAAAAAAGAAAGCGAGCCCTGCACACTTTCCTAATTGCTCATTAGAACCAATGGCCTTTGTGGTTCCTTCCCCCTGTGTCTTCTTTATAAAAGCATTTGCACAAGACGTTGCTATTGTCTGCCAGACAGCCTCAGGGTAGGACAAAATGAACTAATTGATTTGCAGTTATGTTGCGGTGAATAGTGCTAAACATCCATCTGCAGATTCCTTGTGAGGAGTGATTAATAATTTGTACTCCTGGGCCTAGAAGCCTGAATACCCTTTTTTCATGTAAAACTGAAGCGTTTCATTCTCTCAGCATCACAGATATCTCGTCTACATTGTGGGCTATAAGGACAAGGTCAGGAGCGGCTTGCTAGCATTGCCGCATAGGCAGTTGTCTTCGTAGGGGTAAAACCCAGCATGGTGGTGGGATTAATGGGAATTTGTAAAGCTGACACACGGTACTGTACAACACGCCTGCTATGGCCATTCCAGCGCAGATGTTCCTGGTCCCTTGTCATTGTTCCAGGGACGGAGGATTTTACATGTGTTTTCAAAGGGAACACTGGGAGACTTAAAATTTATTTCAAACACAAACCCAAAACCTAGACTGAGACAGTTTGAGGAATTAGGACTTGAACTCAAATTTCAGGGGTTTTGTGAATGCCGTTTCTATAACCACCAGAGGGAAAACCTTAGCGCCAAACACACACAAGCAGTGAGGAGTTTAAAAGGTCAGTCCAAAAAACTTCACTCAAATACCACCTACATGTTGAAAGTTACTTGCAAAATGTCTTAAACTGTCTAGTAACAGGGGAGTTTGCAGACCTTTTCACAGGAGATCGTGCTTGTGGACCTGCTTTACCAGGACGTCCCTCCTGTAAGAGCTACACACTCGAATGATTCAAATGGTGGGGCTGAGGCTGTAAGCACATTGGCCCTGTCTGAGCTCCGTCAGCTGTGACCACCTGTGATCCTCACCCCCAGCCACATCTCATGGTCTTTGGGGTCATGTGCCCAACTCCACCATTCATTCTTGGTCCTTTCCATGTCCACCTGGAATGAAAAGCTTGTAGCTGCTCTCTGAGCCATTTCCTGCTTCTTAATGAAATCTATTGGCCTCCTGGGGGGAAAAAAACATCGACTCAGCCAACTCTTAATGAAGTCATCTGTTTTCATGGTGTTACTGGTGCCCTCTACTTTCCCAGCTCATTAAAAAAACCAACAACCTTTGGATACATCCAAAGATCCAGAGATGAGATCTACCTGGTCAGAGTAAATCACTTTCAGTGGAAAAACATTTTTCTTTCCGTTGTGACCCACCTTTATGTCTTCCTACATCACCTACATTCTATCCCATGCCTTGAGCATTTTGTCTGGGTGCATCTACATTGATAAACAGATGGCTGTGAAGCCTTGCCTTTTTAGCTTGCTGCCTGTCTGGTTTAGACTGCTCCAGCCAGATCTCTCTAAAATCAAACCAAGGCATACTTCTGGGAATGGCTTTCTCCAGGAACTGATCTGATACCACAGATTTGGCTTCCTTTCTTCTTCACAGTCTTGCAAACCTACCTCTGCAGGCTCTGCACCTTTAAATGCTCCCTGCCACTCTGCTGTGTATTCACCACTGATCCCATTTGTGTCCCATGGCAGAAAACCCATCCTGGTGGGCTGCCCGTGCCACTCGGTCTCAGGGTCACGGACTGACTGCTGTCCTTTGTGAGAAGTTTGGACATGCTTGATGTGGCTGAGACAGGCATAAGGTGCAAGGCAGATTTTTCTGGTTATGCCACATCTAAGTCTGGTTTCCTTCTTGGAAGTCCTGGATGAAGCCTTTACAGGCATTTTTCTCCCTGCAATAACCAGAAGGGCATAAGTGGACAAAGATTTTTAAAACAGTGCACCAACCCAAAACACTTCCACAGTAAAACAAGCCAAGACCATTTAATTATCCAATTTTATCAGACTCCAACAGTCAGCCTGGTGATGCCTGGTTGTTTTCCTCTAGTGATAGGTAAGAGCTGCTGAGGAAATTAGCTCTTCTGAGTGCTACACTGCCGTGTATTAGGTAAAAGTAATTACTGTAAGTGCTTTACAAGAATATCTTTGGGTAATGTATTTCATATCATTCTGAAAATTATTGTGTGAGGAAATAATGAGCTAGGAGAACAGAAAGTGCCTATTTCAGAGAACTTTCCCCATACCCTTTTGGGTGTAATAGGTTCTGGCCACTCATTAAATATAGTGGGAAAGCTTTATAAATGTATGGTGCTGTAAGTGGAGTGAGATTAGATTGGATGGGGCTTTAAATGAAAAAAAGTATCCATTTAGTAGAGTGTTAGAAATTCAAGATTGATGGTCCCAGGGATTTCTGCAGACCAAGGGAAAGAGCAAGGCTATGAGTATATTGTCATATTCTTTCTTTTCTTTTTCATTCTGGACAGCTGGGGCTAATTTAACACACTGCAATGCAATGACCTGAGCGTAAACAGATGGAGTAGACAGATTTGGATGCTTTATGGCTACATACTGCTTATAATCCATGGCCTTGAACAAAAGTGTAAGACCTTCTTGTTCCATCTTTAAGTTTCTGGGAGTAGTAACAGCTGATCAGCATGTCCACACTGTCGAATTGACTTGTGAAACTCACTGCTACAGTAGATTACTGAGGCCAAGAGTAATAGTTCCATTCAGAAAAATCAGTAGGAACGTAACAGAAAGCATCATGACATTCATTTGTACAAATCCATAAAGCACTTGCATCCTGAATGCCGTAAGCAGTTTGAGTCCATCCACCTCAGAAAGGATATAGCAGAAGTATGGACAAAGGTGGCTAGAGGTAGAGGAGTACAAGAGGCAGAGGAGTACAGCTTTTCTTTGGAGATTAAAGTCACCAAAAAAACTCTCAGATTTGCTCAGATCAGAATGAGCTAAAGGAGACAGCTCTTTGTCCCAACATGTGGTTCAGTTGTGGAACCCCTGCTGCAGGAGCAGTGGGTACATTAAGCGAGTTTAAAAAGTGTTTAAATATGGTGAAAAAAATTACTGAGGACTATTCAAGAAGAACGTACCACTATTAAATAAAAAGCTCCCAAAGTCCCAAGTCCCAGACTGCTGAAAGAGTGAGAAGGATGTTCTGGGGTAGCATCACTGAAATTTTTCTCTTCCCTATGCACCCTCTTCAGCTGCAGAGATAGAGCAGGTCAGTGGCAGAAGCAGAACTAAATCCCCTATCTCCCGAGTCTTTTCCCTGGTGACTCTGGGCAGTTGACAAAGTGAGCCCATGAAATTTTTATCCCGAGCAGGGGCACAAGATCAAAAAAATGGCTTTTCTTTTGTGAGACAAAAGACACTGAAAAATGTTCAGCTTCAGCTTTTTCTGCATAATTGCAACATCTGACAGGCAGGTAAAATTAGCAAACTGAAGCGAGAGGTATAGCACTTGACAAAGCCAAAAAGCAGCCTCAGAAATGTGGATCCCTAGTGCAGAGTGGCTGGGTGTCCCGTCCCTCTGCCCAGCTTTCCAGGGAGGAGATGGTCCAGGGACCTGACCTGTCCAACGCACAGGGCTGTCCCCTGTCTCACAGCAGCACTTAGGTTCTGCACCAAAAAGGATGCAAGAGAAGCAGGCGTGGGACAGCACGGGATGCCTGCTGGCAGCAACCAGCTGCAAAAACCCTCCCATTTCTCCCAGCCTACCCATGCAAGGCTCGGCGGCAGAGGTGGCACTGGGAGAGAGGAGAACATGTCCTCTCCCCAGAAAGCCCTGGCGTCTCTGGCCACTTCAGACAGAGCCATTGAGCGGGACAGAGAGGCTTGTGCATTGTGCCCCTTTCCAGAGACCTGCCTCCTCTCCATTTGTTTACCACACATCCTGTCTTCCTTTCTGTTTGCTTCACACATCATCGCCTTCATTAATCGTCCTCCCCGCTCCCCATTTGGGCCTTTGGATTTTCGGCTCGCCATGGGTAATTCTAATTACCTCAGGCATAAAAAAATAAAATAAAATAGGAGCTTAAGTAGGTGCACTTCATTCTTCAACTGTCTTTTACAAGCAGTTCAGTGCTGGCTACCAAGGGAATCTGATTAAACTAATTACCCTGATTGGCTTGTTTAATCAACTGCTTGGTTTAATTGGGCCTCGCTAATGCGGAGTGGTGGAGTCCATGGTGCGTAATGTGAGAACCAGGAGACCCGTAACACCGGCGGTGACACCACTACAGAAACCAGCCCGCATTCCCAGCCTAACGGGTGGATTTTAATAAATGCAGACCTCAGCTGAGAGCCCAACTGTATTCTCAAGAGCCTGAATGGGCTGGAGGTTTTAGTGATAATTAAAATTGCTAGCATAAAAAAAAAACAAAAAACAAAAAACAAAAAACCCAACAAAAAAACCCCCACCAGTCCTCTCTCATTAAAGGACTTGTCCTTTCCCCCTCCCCCTCCCAGCTGTAGCCTCCAAACTCGAAGCAATATCAGGAATCCTGTCTGCCTCTTTCAAACAACACTTCAATTCATCAAGGCAAAGAATCCCTCCTCCTTCATCTCCCCCCATCCCTGAGATTTTTTACTCCCATTTAGAGTGTGCACGGCCCAAAGTCAATACACAGACAACTGGGTTACAAATTACCTTGCACTAGGTAAATCCACTCTGAGTACCTGGGGAGGTTTGAAGAATACAGCTTCTGCGTAAGCATCCTGGGAATAATGGGGACTCCTGTAGCTCTAATTACTAGAACAATAATAACCCGGAGAGCATCGCCTTGCCTCATCCCATCTCAGTCCTGACTCCCCATCCCTTCTCTGGCCCTCCACTTGCTCTCGCAGCAGGGAGGGATGAGGACGAAGAGCCAAACACACGCTTGGTTTAGCAAAGCTCCACTCATCTGGGGCCAATATGTTTTATGGTGACACGCAGAGTGAATTTGTTACTCGCTGAGGATTATCTTACAGCCGACAACAGATTGGCAGTCCAGCGAGCATTGGCATGAGTGTTAAATCCCTGCAGTCAGCATCGTATTCCAGCACAGGTTTTCCCCGTGCCATAGTGCATGCCACTTGGGCACAAATGAATTTCAATTGTCAAATTGAATTTCAAATGAATTGACATAAATCTCTATTTTCCATCTGCAAAATGGTGAAAATAGAAGTGAAATGCTGTGGGGCTGAAAAAGCATGGGACTTTTGTAAGGATCTGGTAGACACAGTCACGTTAGCAATCCTGGAGCTCTCCCTAGCACAATTTTTTGAGGTGATCTAACCAGCTTAAAAACTGAGGGTCAAACTAGATGGCAACATCTGGCATTTATTTTGAATTGTCCACAAATTTGAGTCTCTTCTTCACGGCAAGAATGGACACTGAGCTAGGATGAAATACATTTCCAGGGAAAGCTGCTCAGCTTTGCCTGTCTCAGGTTCTTCAGACCCTGTCACCAGTGTCTCCGAGGTGACTCTTCATGACATTTACATCCACCTACCCACAAACAGGACTGTGCCCTGCACCAGGGTTCATTGCCTTCTGACACACAGTTGTAAAGCAAGTAGGACCAGGCTATGGGAAGGAGCTTCTACCACATTTCTCTGCTGTCTTCTGCCATCCAAGCACAAGGGCTTCTGAGACATCACAGCCTGAGGGGAGAGCATTGTAGAGGTGTTGTTCTTTCTTTTGTCTATTCAGCCCCAAAATTGCCTGTCTACGTCCAGTGGAGCCAATACAAGTAAGAGTGGGCCAATCCTACTGTTAATTTAACTACCTTGACTCCAGTTGAGGGATGTATATAGCTGCTTTGTCAAGGTGGAATTAGTTGGGTCAGTGGGCACTTGGCATTAGATACCTAGAGAGGAAGAAGAAAATAAACACTTGAAGCAGACTTTAGGCAGAATATCTGTTTAAACTGCAGCTGCTTCAGTCCTGTACCAGACTGAGCCATGAGAGAGGGATTTGTCACACCTAACTTTAGCCATGGAAAATATAAATGTATATACATGATGTGACAACTCTAGACTGCCTCTGTACTTGACGCAGAGAAGTGGGCATTCATGCTTACTTCAGGTGTTCACCTTGCCCTAGAAATACCGTTTTTTTTCTGCTTTGAGTGTGAAAGAAACTGCAGGTGAGCTCGGAGCTACACCATGGCCAAATGACTTCTGCCTTGGCTGCTGGGAGGAGGACCCTAGGGCAGGCACCAGAGCTCCTTCCAGAGCCCAGCCTATGTTCATAAGGGTCCTGGGGACCTGACATGTCACCAGCCTGGTGTCCTCCCCCTGCAAACCAGCAGAACAAACCTGGCCTGCCTCCCTCCCCAAACCATGCTCACTGCCATATCTGTGAGCTCTGTCCAAGTGTTGGCCCAGTCTCCTTACTTATGATGGGCAAGGGACTACCAGCATGCACAAACAGATGCACAAAAAGGGTCTGGTCTTATTCAGGACTGCAAAATCTGAGAGGAAGAAATGAGAGTTCCTCCAGAAGCGGCTGGGTGAACTCCTCTGTTAGCCCACATACCACCTGGTTGCTTGTATCTCGGCACCATACACAGTGGGTTGCTCCACTCCACACAATCCTCAGTTGTCACATTTTTTTCCTGAGAAAAACACTGTAATGATCTTCACATTAATAAAAGGTGTGCTGGAATTCTGTAAGAATTCAAATGCGTGCGTGTGTGTGTGTTCCAATTTTTTTTTTCTGATTTGTGGAATTTTCCTTCTCATTGTCTCACCCATAATCCACAACAAATGAACACCGTGATTCATAAACTCAGCTCTAATTGGATTTGGAGATGTAGTTCCTTTTAATTTTGTGGTTTGCTCTGGGTTGAAAAATGTCCATATAAGTGAGTAGGTGAAAGCACTTTAAAACTGCAGGGAGTCTCAGTGTTGAGCTGGAAAGGAAATAAAAAATATTCTTCATGGACGGGGTATATTTTATATCCCAATTGCCCATGCTGAAAAGGTCATGAGGCACTGCCCAGCTGGGGCTTGTCACATTGACCATCCCAAAAGTACCAGCTACAGGATGCCTGAGTTAAAGTCACAGCAAAGATTATTACCGTTTTTACAAGGGAAAGCATGACATTTTTCACTAGGATATACCCAGTCAGATATGAAACAAAGGAAGAAAAAGCAATAACTATTTGCTAGTATTTCTGCTCTTTTGGGGTCACTTGGGATAGTGCTGTGGTGATGTCCTTCTCCACCCTTCTTCCCAGCGGAATCCATCTGGAACACCTAATGAATGATTGGTAAACATAACTTTTCCCAGCAAGAAAAAATCTGTTTCTAACTCATGACCTACTGACACTCATTCATTACGTAGCCTTCTTCCAAGAGACAGGCTGTTTAGCAAAACGATTGACGAGCACATGCTCCGTACAGCCATCCCTTAATTACAAGGCAGACCCTATAACTGTGTGATACTAAAGGGCTGCTGAGCAGATGTTATATATAGGGTATCACAGCCACTTAGTGCTTCACCAAGACAACGTGGTGCCGTGGGACCTGTTGCAGAGCCCGTAGAGCTGGAGGAGACAGCCTGGCCGGCCCTCGTCACAGACGAAACAGGGTCTTATCTCACTGATGCTTTCTTCTGCAGCCATCCCTCCTGTTGTGTAAGGATTTCATCCAACACCTGTGAAGATCGATGGAAAATTTTTCGCTGCCTCTAGTTGACTTTGGATGAGGCATTATTTGGAAGTATTTTGAGATATGTATTAGTTCTTGTGCAGCCCTTCACATTTATAGCCCCTCATGCTGCCCTTCATTCAGATGCACCGGCTTCACCAGCCACCTCCCCTTCTTGCAGGTAGTGCCCAGCCTCAGTTAAACGTGCTGCTGGCGTGCAGCAGTATGTGTTGTTGCTCCCCTGTTGTTTGGAGACAATCTTTCTTGATTCATCTAAAGCTAATTATTCCAGCTAGCTATTTCTTGCTAATGAAGGAATGACATCTCAGAGCGAATTGCTAGTTAACAAACACTTTAACTTCCCACTCTTCCCACTGAGCTCTTGAGAATTGATGCAAGCTGGAGAGTGCTGGCTTTTCCCTCCTCAGAGGGCCTCAGAGTGGTTCACCTGGCAAGGTAAACAACCTCATCAACCTTACAAGGTTCAGCTGAAGATCGAAGTAATTTGGGGATGCTCCAAGCTTTAGGTTTCTTTCCTTAAAGCCAGTTATGTACTAGTTTTTAATCTTACACACACACACCCAGTCCCCCCCCCCATTCCACCCCCCCAGTCCCAGGGGGCTGCGTTAAAACGCCTTATTACTGGTAAGAGTGGAATATCTTCATTCCACCAGGATGATGCCAACCTATCATTACATTCAAACTGCATTTTAACAGCCTTCACTTTTCCAGGGCTTCTCACCTTTGCATTCGTAAACACTCAAAATCCAAGAGCTGTTGAACTTCATACCATATCCTCTATGTCTTTCCTAGCAGCACGAGAGCAAGGGGAATTTGATCAAGGTCGAACTGAATCAAAACAATGGAAGCCCAGACAGTTGGCTCTAGAGCTTTGGCAGTGCCATAAGCAAACAAAACAGCTCTGTGTTTATCACTTCATTCAGTCCAGATGAGCTGCTTTCCCCATACTGCAGTCATCATCCTGTATCAATACAAAGCCCTGAGTGATATTTCTGTAGCATGTTGCTTCAATGAAGCTGTCCTAGAGTGGCTGTACTAGTGGTTTTGAAGTTGCCTCTGGGTCTCTCATGTGGTTAGGCTTACAGATGTCTTCTGTGGTCTCTCTTTCTCTATCAGTCATCGTTTCATTCTCATGTCTTCCAGATTTTCAGATACCTCCTGCCTGTGTCTGCTTGAAGGAAGGCTCCCTGTAAAGCCCTCCCATGTATTACAAAAAGATCTGCTTCTGGTTTTGCTTCACATAATGCAAAGTATGTTTTGTGAAAACCTAGGGACTGACAATCAGATTATTGATCACAGCCAACAGTTCTGGCTCCTCTATGTCTAATCCTACACTCCCCCCTGGAAAGTGGTTTTAGATTTGCTGAATGAATCTGCAGCTGATGAAAAGCTAAGGTCAGACGTATGGGCCTTAACCAGGCGGTGTACAGGGAGGAGCTTGTCATGTCATTTGCCCTTCTAATTAGACTCAGTTGCAGCCTGTATCATTCCTGCAGCTCAAGCTATCAGTTTTTCTTGAAAAAAAGCTTTTATCTGCCCAGCGTTCTGCACCAAATCAGGTCAGATTTGGCTCATTTGCAAACCTGGCCCACATTTTGCACAGTGGAAGCTCAAGGCAGTGAGCACCTCTGCCCATAACTCCCATCTGCCTGCTGGAAGGGAAGTTCAGCAGAGTAGCTGTTGGCAGTTGTGCGGCTCCCTTTGAAAACAGACACCTACTGCAAGAATAGAGCAAGAAGGAAGGATCCAGGCAAGGAGCTGGGATTTGAAAGACTCAAAGTTCAAGCTCTTGCCTCAGCCACAGTCCTCCTATGACACTTGGGACAAAATGTTTGGGGGACATTCAAAGCACAGAGTAGAAAATAAAATACATATACCTTTGATCCATGAGGCTGGATCCACCAGTGTGGATCCAAGCAGCTCACTTCATGCACAGGAGCTAAGCTGTACACATTTGGGGAGCTTCCAAGCTCACCTGGCTCTGCTCCCAGATATTGTGTCTCTGCACTAGCAATAAGCATGTGAACAATTGGCTTTGCTGTTGTTAATGCGGACATGGCACTGTCCACTTATGTCTAGACACCAGCTGAAACCAAGCAAGAACATGTGTCTCTGTGCTCAGCTCCTGACACAAGCCCTTAGTGTTTCTCTGGCTTTACCCCCACCAACAACACAGGCTTTGTGGGAAACAGAGAGCTTGCAGTCACTTTTTAAAGCCGACCTGATTATTTGACCACTCAAAAAGTCTAGTAGAAAACAAAACTGGACAAAATCAGGAAAAAAACCCACAAAACAGTAGCATCATCATCCTGGAGTCTCTGATACACAAGGGAACCTACACCACGGGCTGGTTTCAAGGTGTTTCCTCTCCAAACCCCTTTTTAAAGATCTGAGTAACCTCATGGGCTTTGCACTGGGCTCTGAACTGGTGTGAGTAGGGCTGCAGGGGGATAACTGAGTACAATATATGACCCTGGCTTAGCCCAGCCTGACTCTGGCAGGGCTGTGCACAAAGCCACAGAGCCTGTGTGAAAATGCCCTCAGTCAGGCTCATAAAATGTTGTAGTTTGCAGCTGAGAAGGGATAAATTAAACTAACAAGCATGACAGCTATTTAAAAATAAGAAATAATGTTTCATGGGGTAAAACAACATCTGAGGCCCCAGAGAGTCTGTACTTTGTATTTTTAATAGTCCTTTCACTGCAACAACACTCTCCCCTCCATTTAGCCGGGCTGAAGACCCTGAGTTCAAACATTTCCCCACTCTTCACTGCCTGGTTTACTGTAGCTCTCATCTTTACTATCACTCTGGATAACTGTATTTTGTGAGGAGAAGGGCTCATTAGCTAGGAACTGATAAACAGAGAGGAGGGTGGAAGCAGAGGTCCCTGCTCCCCACAGCAGGTCCTTTGGGGCAGCAGTGGCCTCCCATCCAGGAGGGCTCTGCATGGACCCCAGCTGCAGCCTGTCTGCAGACATGTTAGTGGACAGGCTGTCAGAGGGCTGAGCTGTCACACACCAGCCTTTTGGGGGAATTGTGTGCTGAGGGTATGAATAGTCTGCGTTTCGGAAGACTTGCAAAGGCGGAGGGTGGCTGGTCTTCTCGGGCCAGTGTGCAGTGGGGTTTGGCACCCAGGGAGGGGGCAGGGGCTGGATTCAGCACAGCATTGGAGTGCCTTTGGATTTCAGTGGTGGCAAAAGCTCGTGAATCCCCATTGCAGGGGGGTTTGTGGATTTACCTTTTACAAAAGTCTGTGTGTTTTTGAAAACACCATGACACCCATATCCACCCATGTTGCCTACATGGTCTTAGCATGCTGCTGCTTTTAAGGAGAGCTAAAAACAATCGAGTGAGAATGCAAATGCAGCTAGAAGTAGCTTTGAAGCAATTTGGCAATGATTGTTAATGGCTAGCTTCTTCAAAGAAGGATAAATTTCAGCATAAATTCCCTCTGAGAACAGATAAGCTGTGGCAGGATTAGATCAATGAGAAAGAAATCATCATGCAACCAACCAACCTGCTACACACATTCACTCAGTTGCTGCTTCTCCAGATGACAAAATACTGCTATTCCCTGTGGCCTTTAAAGTTGGTAAAGACAAAAGACAGGGTGTTAAAGTTATTTGAGGTAAAGCAGAAACACTTTTCAGCTTGACTTTGCACATGATGACAGCTATGTGAATGGGGAAGCTGAGGCAGAGATGTGAGGGGCTGGTTACAAGTAAGACCACGGATTATTCTTATGCCTAAAACTCTCAAGGGGGTTTACGATGTAAAGCTATCCAGGTCAGAAGCTGATCATCTTTTCTGAAGTTCTAGCAGAAGATCTTTGAAGCAGAGTATTTGTCCATGAAATTTATCATCTGCCTTTTCAAAGCAATTCATAGAGACCCGAAGACACGTTTAAAATCAAATTCTGGATGAGTATATACTGCATTTACCTCGCCTTGTTCTCTAAATGATTGAAAACAAGAGTGTTTAACTGCTTATCTGAAGAGGACTTGAAGTCAAGTTCATCAACCTGTTTGATATTACGGGTTTATCCTCCCAAAGGACAAGAGGAACAGCAGGTCCTGAGCAACCAGGATTGTCAGACTTGGCCTCAGTGCGGAGCAGGTGACTTTTCAGAAATGATCAGTTTGGTGAAACTGAGCAGAACCAGAGCTATCCACAGTCAGCTGCTTTCTGCAAACACCCTCACTCTTCCCATGGATTAGGAAGTAAGTTTTCAGGGGCAAAGACTGATTTTGGGGCTGATGACAATCTGCATGTGACCTGAGATAGAGCTAAGCTGTGTGCTGCAAGTGTAAGCCAACTACAGAACACCTTTCTGCAGAGCTAGCTGAAAAATTTTTCGTTAGCAATGTCTGCTTTCAATGAAAAATAGCTTCACAATTGACATAGAATTTTTCATGGGCAATGTAGCTTTTTTTTCTTCCTCTTCCATGGATAAAAATTGTGAATATAGTGTGAAATCAAAGGCTGTACTCTGTAAAGTTCTCAAATTCAAATGTTGAATTTCATTCCTTTTTTCTTCTTCTCTTGTGAAGAAAATACGCATTTCCCTTGTATTATAGCTTTCCATACCTAACCTTTTTCCTTCCTTTAGCTGAGAAAAGGAGAAAGAGAGGATAACAATGGAGAAAAAGAAGACAAACTACACCAAACCCAGATATTTTATTTTTCTAAGAAAGTGAAATCAAGCAAAATGGTCTATTCACAGCATGAGCATTTTCAAAGAACTCCCCCTATCCCCATCTTATCTGAAAGTTACAAAGCTTAATTTTCTCATACATGTTGAAGATGTTCTTTTTTTCTCTCTTTAGGACTGGCTTGACTCCTAACCCTTATATTTTTCTTCCCTTCTCCCAGTTTGTACTGGAGGAGCATTTTCAAAAGCTTCCATGGAATTTAGCAGAATAAATCCTATTTTGGAAAGTTTCACAGGCACTGGAGAGCTCCATCAGATGCAGCTGGTCTCTACCACTTGCAATTCAGGCTGATGTGCAAGGGCTGTGTCCCACCATGGTAAAGAAGGATGCAATTCAGTGTGGCTTTGATATTCCTATTCATGTTTTACTAAGGAACTGTACCTCCTTCTCAAAAATATGTTGGTAACCCTTGGAGTGAAAATGAATTCTTTGTCTCAGTGGTGCAGACAACTCCAAAAGCTGCCAAAAAGCAGCAGTTAGGAATATGATCCCACAGCACTTTATCAATGGGAATTGCTATTTTGCTTGCGATATAAAGGCTGTGGGAATTCCCCTTATCAAAATGAGTTAACAAGCTTTTACCAAAAGTTGGCTAGCTTGAATGATAAAAGAAGTAGAAAAAACAACTGATCCTTCTGTCATTAAGCACTAAAATGCTGAATTCTGACCCAAAGGAAAACCTGATCCTCATGTAGGTGAGAACTTCATATTATCCCAGTTTCTCAGAGCTGACCTGGAGAGCGCATGGCACTGGAGAAGTCTTAATGCTCAGGAGATCAGGAGTCTCTGAGATTTTTCCCATCCTATGGGACGAGATCAGAGTATCCTTCTGTCTTAGAAAACGTTGTGCTTGATAACTTTCAGAGGCTTTTTGCATTCAGGGCATGTTAGAGCAGCTCTTTGCCTACTCTATTTCATGTCTGCAACTGAAATATTATGGGAAAAAGCTCAGGATCTACAAAAGCATGAGGTTGTCTTTTGGCCACTAAGCCAAATGATGAATAAGCCTCTGGATCTGGCCCTGAATCTTCAACATGCTAAGTGTTTGGGTTCTCATTTTCCCTTCCATTTCTGGAACAAGGCATAACAGAAAGATCGCGGAATAATTTTTGCTTTCTAGGAGTTCCCAGCAGTTTAGTTCACATTTTAGTTCACACAGATGTCTTACCCTTCAATGCATATTCAAACACGGCCCCAAACCTTTGTAGATTGAGCATCAGTGATGCCATAGAGAAGGCAAGAATTCAAGAAAAATAGCTAAAAGGGGTTTTAAGCCTAATGTTGATATGTGTAATGTAACTTCAGCTGCTGCCAAGGGAATAGTGGATGCTGCTGAGATGTTTTGTCAACCAGTTGACGAAGAGCCAGCACTGATGAGGGCTGTCCAATGTGGTCCACTCTGGACCAGCCTTTCCTCCTCAATGTGATCGCTGAGGCACGGCAAGGCGTGTTCCACTGCAGGCCGTGGCACAGCCACCTCCCAAAGGCTCATGCTGCCACCCAAACCAACTGATGGAGCATCTCACACGTGGAAAACAGCATCGCACAGAAGCATGCACACAAGCACACACACACCCGACAGGCATCTGTGAATTATGAGGCGTTAAACCCCTCACAAAACTCTGGTGACTTCATAAACCACAAAAATGATGAAATTATTGCCACATAATGAGAAATGTTCCCATCTTTTAATTTTATACCCTACATAGAGCAGGAGCCCTGATTCTTTCTCATTTCCTCTTCAGAGGCTTCCAGGAATTTCTCTCCTCTGCTCTCTGATGTTCAGGTTATGTCACACAGTTTCACCTCCTCCTGGTACCTTCACTTGCAGAAGGGCCGCTCTCTGTGGCCACCAGTACACTCAGATGTACCCTATAGCTGTTCCTGGACATGCCTCTCCAGGAGAAAGGCTGCAGCCAAGTAAGAATTTGGTTCCCTCATATTGCCTCTGGCATTTCCTCATCTTGTAGTAATCTTCATGCAGAGGAACTGTGCATTAAACTGAAATTAAAACAGAGGAGAAACAGCACTAACCGTTCAGAAATTTGTCTTAGTGTGGTTCCTTGCTTAGAGCCAGCAGCTGAGAGCTGAGTCACAGCATTTCTCTCAGAGAGATCCAGTCCCAAGAAGAGAGAATTTACCTCCACCCTCAGGAAACAGTTCCGCTAATTATGCTCAGCGTAAAAATTTTACATTTTATTTCCTACTCAGCTTTTTCCTGATTTCAGCTTGCAACCACTGGACCCTGTCTGTGTAATTAAAGAGGACTGAACCTTCACGTACCCATTGGCTTCACAGGCAGCTGTAGTCTGTACCCAAGACATCAGCCCAAGCTCATCCTGATCAGCAAACTAAAATAATGTATCATCTCCTAGAAAAGCATACATTAAACAGAAAAATCAAACCACAGGGAATATGGAGCTGTATTGCTGAGGTAGCCTAATTCTGAATCTCAAATATTCAATGTGTAAATAAATATGTACATTTTAGGGTTTAAGCAATTACCATGCAGACAGAAACTACAAAATAAATTCAACATCCCAGGCTTTTGTTTTGTTATGCTGTGACTCATTTCTCGCAGTTAGGTACTTTTTGTTGCTGTCATCTTGTTTTGCTTGGGCATTTCCATAAACCCTAAAAACTTAATTTTGGTCAGTGCTGTCAAACAAACTGCAGCCACGCACAGCCTGGGTTCTCGATCAACACCCTGCTCCTGCATGGCTCAGAACAAGGAAAGACCTGCAGAGAAAACACAGTTTTTCCCTTCTGCCGGCTACTTCCTCTGGGCAGTGTCAGTAACTTGAGCACAAGCACATGAAAGCTCTTGGTGTGCTGCTCCTTCCTCGCTGGTGATGAGTAATGGTTCATGAAACCTTCATAGGAGGCATGAAGAGCTGTCCATAACAAGAAACTTTGCTTTCATCTAAATTACTCAAAGGCAAGATTTCTCTGCCAAGATCAACAGATTACCAAAAAATGGAGTTTACAGAACATGTTGTTTCAAAGAGATAAAGAGCTGGAAGAAACAGACTATGTTTCAGAGCTGAAGTCCATTTAGATTTCAGACTCACCCACAATCAATCTCTCCCCTCTTCTTTACTCTCACCAACATCCTTCCATGCTTTCTGCGGTTTACAGTCAACTTTTCTTCTATCCTAGCCCTGACCAACCCCACCTCTTTCAAAGGTCCAGTTTGAATTGCACAGAGCAAGGAATGGATCCGAAGGCTAAAGTGCTATAGCGTTTTCCATTAGCCCCAGAAGTGACCAGGGTGAACCCCGGCACAAAGTGATACCCATCCATTAGCTTTGGTGGCAGTTCAAAAATAGCAGTTTGCAATCAAAAAGAAGAAAAATGACTAGAGATGCAAATATATATCATGGAGCAGTTCTAGATCTATTGCTTTCAGAACTAAAGTTTCTCAGAAATGAACATATTGCTTTTACATTACTCCTTAATACTATCTGGGGAGTTGAGGTTTCTTACATGATTTGCCATGTGTTCAACACTGTAATTGTTTAATTGCATTTCTTTATTGGTTATTCCACAAACCACATTTAAAAATCCTAATGCCAGAAGTGGTAAGATCATTTCTAAGTAAATTCTGGGAAGCAAAAGCCCCAAATGGGATAAAAATACTAGTACCAGTACCATATATTTCCAAGTATTACAACTTCCCCTAGTGTCATCACTGTGTTATAAGAAATTAACTAGGACATTGTAATACTTCTCTACGTGGCATAATTCCTGTTTGCGACAGCATGAGAATATATAAAAATCCAGCTTATGCAATCATCAATGTGTTCATATTTTAGTTAAAATTCCTTGAGTGACAAGGATGTGACATCCCTTTTGAACTCATTTCCAGTTATTTTTGTTTGTAAATAGTTTGAGGTCATTAATCAATGGAGCTTCCTTGAACTATTAACAGAACTGCTGCTCTGCTTGGTTGTTTCCCTTTGAAGGGGATTACAAAACCTTTTGCTCTAGTTTCAGTCCACACGGGTTCCTCCTCTGAATTGCATGCTAAGTTTTGGGACGGAGAAAATTCTTCATCTGGTTTCATGTCAAAACCATCTGAAGTCACAGAGTTCTGCACAGAACTGATACAGAGCCATAAATTGTCCAAGTTCACTATGGATTGGCCCAGCCATATTTGTTGGAGAAAGGGTGGGAACTGGAGCAAATCCTTGAGGGAAAATGAGCTAAGTTTCAAACAAAACTCAAGACCAGGCAAATTTTACATCATTCCAGGTTTCACAGCCAACATATTTAAAACTTTTTTCCCCTTATCCTTTTGTCCAGAAAATGGGACCTGGTCCACAACGTTCTTCAGAAAGTCTAGCAGAAGATCAGCTGAGGCAGGAAAACATGCCAAGTTTCTACTGTAAATGCACAAAGTTCCACATATATTTAAGCCAGAGTACTCATGTTTCTTTTATGTTCAATTCCCTAAATGGCCACGCATGCAGATTGGTGAATCTGACGTCATTTCCCATATTCAAATATTCAAGCTAAGTACAACAGCAATTAGAGACAGAAAACAAAGGAGGTTGCCATCATTTGTTTGGGTAATCACAAAGCTAGCCAGTGTGCATTGGATGCTGAGGATCAGAGACTGAGAGAAACAACCGCTAATTTTTCAAAAATAACTCTGAAAAAACATGTCTGGAAAAAAAATCATCTGATATTTGATGAAAGAATACATCTGAGGAAACCACAGTACGATTCTGCTAGCAGGAAAAAAAATAAATTAAAGGCATATATCCTTGTTGGACAAAGCTGCTTTGCCAAATCCTCACTCATCAAACCAGACCTCAGCTTGGTTGGAGCTAACATTGTATAAATCTTAAATTATTTTAAAGAAAAAGTTATTATCAAAGTTAATTATGTTCTTTGTGAGTTCCTTCTCTTTCAGGCATTTTTTTGCAAGACAAGAGCTGAAAGTTTTGGAGAGAACGCTTAAATCCTAGCTCATCTTCCTGAGCTGCTTCATGTGGGCAAAGTATCACTGTCATTTCAACTCACCATGAGAAGAAAAAATTTTCTGTAGTATCTCCTACTAGAATAAGTAATATAAATGGAAAAAATAGATAAGCTTTGAGGTGTACAAACAGGATCTTTAAGCACTAAAAAGCATGCTTAACATTTACAGTTGATAAGACATTTCTCGCCACTGTGTGTTCTTTTGCTTCATCAAAGCACCATCAATCTAAAAAAAGTCCATCTAAGACTGCCTGGGAAGAAATACGTTCAAACGCTCTTTGTTGCAGCTTGTCCCTTCAAGGATGATAAGGCAATCCTGAAAGCTGTGGCCATGACTTGATTTTCCAAACATAGTTATCCAGTGCCATTTGAGACAACTTAGGATCTGTAAGATGCCCACATGGGCTTGGCCAATGTCACACAGGAGCTGCAGGGAATCCACGCTCTTCTGGAGGAACCGATGGAGACCAGGTGAATTGCAAGAGGTATCTCAAAGGCACTAGGTTACCACAGTAGCAAAGGCCATTGAAGCTGGAGCAAGAGTTTCTAAGAGAAGAGGCATACAAAGGTGGCAATTTACATACCTTAAATAATATAACCTGATTGGTATTTCATCTGGTATTAAACTTTAAAATGACATGAGAAAACTGATACAAAACAAATAACTCTCCCTTTCTCCCAAACTTTTAATGAAGGGCGATGTGACTGAAGTATTGGAAATAGCATGTTGAAGGTTGTGCTTCCTAGAGAGAGACATGTCCAGGGCAGCACATAAACCCAGCTATTGCTGTACCCAAAAAGCTGGAAATTAACTTGAAAGAAAGAGATCTCTTACTAGTGCTGAGATCCAAACCCAATAGAGTACTTGGGCTCCCAATGCTTATTTGGGCACCTAAGTTTGTACTGAGACCAACAGGAACAAAGCATTGGTCACATGCCCATGTGGTCTCTGGACAGCACAAGTATCTCTGCATGTCTTCACTCAGTAGGAATAGCCACCCAACCAGTGATAGCTCCAATCTTTATTTTCTTTTTTTTTTCTAACCTTCATCTAAGACCTGACACTTCCAGGAATAGGAAATATGATCAGCATATTCCCCTACAGTTTATAACTGCCCGTGTTGACTGGTCATCTCACTAGTGCTGATCACCCTAAAGTTTCTCCAGAGCTAATCCATGGCTCAGGGAGACTCCTCCATAGAGTGAAATCTCAGGGGTTCTTGTGAATTTGCAACTCTTGAGCTTGGGATGGAGAGTTTGATCTGAAGTGAGCTTCTGCCCAGCTTTAGCTGCAGCTCCTGTCAAAACTGGGTAAAACCTCACAAGTTTTTGCATGATATTCATGGACATGAATAAGGTACCTGCTACTTGCTTGAGTCTTAACGAACCTAAGGGGTGTTTTGGACTTGGGACGTGTTCACTTTTGCAGGGTTTGATTGTCTTTAAAGTTCTGCAACCAAATCACAGCTCCACTCTCCGTGCACACCTGCAGGTCTCCTGCTGAGCAACTGTCAGTATTACACAGTATTAAATTAGTCTTGGCATTTCACAGTGTTCACTAATTATAAGCACATCTGTTAAAGAGCAGTTAGAGTCATTTTGTAGAGGAATGAAAATCCCAATGTCAATGTGTTTGATGCATGTGTTTGTTTCCCCTTAGAGTGAGGGTGGGATAAACACTACTTTAAAAATCTGTAATCTTCATTTCTCTTCCAAACAAATGTAAACGCTCCCTCAGCTCCTCTGGGGAACATAGCTGGAATATGGAAGACCCTCAGGGAAGATTAACAATCCTAAGGGCAAACTTTTTTGTGAATCTCCCCATGCCTGTTAAAACTGATTTAAAATAAGAATAAAATTCGGAGAAGGCAACCAAACTGAGGTCCACGCAGAGTTCTTGCACCTGGGATCAATGGGAAATTACAGTCACTACAGCATCAGCAACGTCTGGATGTGCACATCCCTTCACTTAGTGCAGTCGAGGGCCATGCATGGCTGTAGGTGGTGTCTCCTTTCACTGCTTGAACCCTGACTTGGGTCCAGCCTCACTTTTCTGGCATTGTGAGAGACTGTCTTGCTCAGAAATAAGTTTGTGAGGCTGAAAAATTTTGTTGTTTATCTATCTTAGCAAAGAAAGCAGTGAGGCCAAAAAGGTTACCATTTCATTTACACAATTTCCCTCGTTCATGGTGGATGGTCTTAGCAATAAGATCTCTTGTGTTCTAAGACCAGTTTTCATATTCAAACAAATATCACATTACCACAGACAATGGGATATATCTACTTGGTGGTCTGAAATCCTGTGTGCTGTACCTTCTGTATTAACGTGGATAAGGACTAATGATCCTGGGAGTCAGCAGGGCTGTGTCAGTGTCACCATCAACTGAGAAGGGGCTGCTTTGTCTCTCTGCTTTTGTTTGAAATTCAGACTCTCATGGGACCTTTGCTGTGCTTCACACCAATCCCTCCCTGACACAAATACTTCTTGTCTCCCTTCACATGTCCCTTGTAGTCAGTTAAAAGCTATCAGCAAAAGAGTGGGTTCTCCAGAGATAACGCTATCAGTCAGCTTTTGGTTCTGTGAGCCACGCCAGCCAAAATTTCATTCTATCGACCTGTCATTTTTCATTTTGCATTTAAATGTGTTTAACCATCAACAGAAACTGCATCATCCCCTTGTGTCCAGCAGCTATTTTTGGGGAGAGGGTACAGCTGGTGGAGAGCACACAGTGGTTTTGCACCACGGATGGGTGAGCTGCAAAGGCCCAGCAGCTCATTCATCAAAGACATGGGCCCACTGATGGCTTCAGCACAACATTCACCATTAAATCAGATATTCTGGAGTCATCCTGTCTGCCTTGCAGTGGTGAGAGTCCTGGCAAGCCACTTTATCTCCTTGCACAGATACTTGCAGCCCTGCTGGGACTGAAGCCATGCGCCACATCAGCACATTAGCAGAGCTGAGAAAGAAACCTTAAATCCTTTGATGACTAGAGTCTGGTACTTGGGATGACCAGACCACTGGCATGGGTGGGAAGCAGGAGCAGTGGGGTCTGGCTTTTGTGAATCACCACCACTATCGGCAACATGGTGCTTCAATCCAGGGGATTTTCCCTGGCACCATTCCCAACCCCACCAGTTCTGCAGTGCTTACACTTTTCTGGGAGAGAAACCCAGTGACCCTGGGGTGCACCTCCTCCGAGATTGACTGAAGTGCATTTTAACCATGCCCTTGGATCATGCACAGCTGTGCAGAGCAAAGCCCTGGGCAGTTTGGGGCACAGCTCAAGTTTAGTTCCAGCTGGTCCATGCTGTGGCTTGCAGGTTAACTGCATCATAACCAAACCTCAGGCATGGCTATCTAATGGTGTAGACAGGCTGGGTGTTAGCACCCTTCCCAGCAAAGGCTGTTTAGTTACAGGGTTGTGACAAACCCATCGACAATCAAGGGCACTCCTGATTGCGGCTGCAGTGGTGGCAGAGGACAAGAAAGAAAACAAGCTGTGAGGTTGGCACTGCTTCATGTGCTGTAAAAACAGCAGTATATCCTCCCCTGGGATGCTGCATTGAAATCAGCAGAGGGGCAAACTTGTCCTGCTAATGACTCTGTACCAGGAATGCTCTGCTCCTGTGCTGAGACCATGAAGCTGGATGTGAGCAGGATTGCTGTCTGGTTAAAAAAGGGTAGACTGGAGGACAAAGAAACATCCCTGTTATTGTCTAGACCTCCAGATCATATCCTTAGAGGCTATTATGCAGCTCATTCAGGGGAGGAAATAAAAACTGCTTGGATAAAAGTTCCTTACACATTCCCATGCTCTACTTTCTTGTGAAAGTGTTTTTAGTATAGAACTACACCACTTTAATAATATGCACTTCTTCAATAAAAAAGCATGACTCACGCCTCTGCACAGGAGATAAAAGACGTGTGGAAACCATAAAAACACTAATCCAGCATGCAAAGCCAGCAGAGTCGCTTATCTTCATGGAATATTTTAATGTCTGTCTTGTTCCTCCAAGAAAGCTATGGGACCATTTACACCTTTAAAAAGCCTCAGCCTGTAAATAGGTATCTAAAATATCTTTCCTAAAGCTGGTTCTGTATAATGGTTTTAAAGGGACTGATACAGGGTTTAATAAGACATTGCTGGTTTTAGTACCCTAAGTGTTACATTAGCCATGTCTTCCTCACGTATAAATATAATGGTAAGGAAGCAGAAGTGCATCCAACAGAGAGGTGCTGACAGGAAAAGTGTTTCCCTCAGCATGAATCCTAAAGGATTAGTGGTCCCATAAGTAGAGCAATTAGACCCCAGCTCCCTGCTCCCATCTGCCTTGTCCTGACTTGCATGGAAATCACGCTTGTTCCTTTGTCCCCCCCTTTCCCTCTGGAGTCACAAGCTGCACCCCAGAAAATCTTGTCCCCTTCCCCAAACACTGTGGAGCCTTGTGGTTAGGGCCTGGCTTGGCAGACCCATGCCTCCTGCCTCCTGGGAAGCATCTAACTATGAGTCTCACATGCAAAAGCGAGACATTTTCACCATCTGTCTTTGGCCTAAATTTAGTGCAAAGTCTGGGGACAGTCATAGTCACTTGATCTCATTTGTGTGTTGTGTCCCAAGGCAGACATCTCCTCTTTCATCCTCAGGTCTCGGTGAGGTGAAGCTCCTGGAGCAGCCACCTCAGTGGCTTTTGGTACCATCTGATGTGATAAGAAACAGCTGGGAAAGCCACCAGGGTCTGCAGTGGACAGAGAGAGGAGCCTTTGGGATCCACCTGGCTGACAGCACTACAGATGGGAGTATTTGGGGTTTTAATTGTCCAAAAGCTTGAGCTTCATGAAGACGCAGACACACAGCTGGTCACCTACAGATTCTTATACACACACACGCACATGCACACACACGCGCACACACAGAGACACACATGCACTTGCAACAGTTGCTACATATTCAGTGACTGACTGTGTTGAGGATGACCTCAATTAAAAGATGTCTTTGCAGGCCTCATGCAAAGTGTGGTAATGCACAGGGGTCTATACGTTAGCAATGAGTTCCTGGATTTTGATGACATTCATTGCAGGTGTCTGTGCAGCTAATACAGAATTCGTTATTAATCTTTAGCTGTAGCACTCTTAATTGTGTGTCCCACCAACCAGATTCACTAGACATCATATCATCTAACAGGTTTTTTTAGAAATGCCTATTTTATTTTACTGGTGTCACCCCAAAGCTGACCATGCAGCTGAGCCTGCAGACAGGGGGAGAGGGTGATTTACTGTGACAGGGCACCTATAGTTCTGGCCAGTAGCAAATCAGTAGCAGTGTGGAGTGTGAGCATTTAATGGGGACATCACATATCCCGTGAATGTTCTGCTGGAGTGTATCCAGCCAACCAGCGTATGCATGAATCTCTGTTGTACACTCTTCTAGTTATGGACCTGCTCCAGATTTCAAACCACTTAAGGAGATATATGCATCACTGGTCAGAGGTGCCCAATTTGGATGCAAAAATTAGGATTTATGCCAATTATGAAAAGCAAGTATCTTTTGGAGGTCGTTTAGGAGGCTGAGTTAGGAGGCTGACCAGGACTGTAGCCAATGCAGAGAGATTAGGGCCCTCAGAACTGAGCTAAGCAGCCCCCATGAGGTGCCCACCCAGCTGACAAAAACCCTACAAATGTCCAGTCACCAGTGTTTGGTCAGGGTTGTGCAGAAAGGCAAGGTCTAAAACCCCACCATTAAAATCACTTTAGGATACTAACTCTAGCCACTTCCATGACTGATCAGCAATGTTAATCCAAACTGATTTATATTTTAGAATACCTGAAAACTAGAGGCTAAAAGATATTTTTAAAAGATTAAAGTCATAAATATCTCTTCAATTCGTCGAAGGTGACACTCTTCTGTTCTTTCCCTGCCAGTGAGCATGACTTCACTCAGCTCTCACCCACCACTCCTTTATGGTACATGGAAAAGGGAATTCAGAAAGGTTAAACCATTTTTGCTTAAAAATGGCTTCCACCATTTACTGGACTTTTGTGCCTCTGGTTGCCAGGCATTTGCCCACTTTACATTGCCCAAGAGATTAAAGCAGGTTTCTAACTCCTTTTAAGTAATGAACAGCAGTAACGACTCTTATCACTGGCTGTTTTCTTGGTCTTCAAGGTTTAAACAAAATATTCCTTGGTCCCCTGGAAACAGTCCACAAAGTTGTGTGAGAGCCATGTTAACCTTGAAAACACGACTGTCCTGTGGTCCTGCAAAGATCTCTTGGGAAAAAAACAGGAGACCCTGCTTAAAGCCAAGTGGAGACAGATGGCTGAAGGAGGCACTGTCTCCTAACGGTCCTTGGTGTAGTTTCCTCCCATATTCTTTAATATTGGGAGTTTTTTAAGTGAAAGACAAATAATAGTTGTAGTACCTTTTAGAGCATGATAGAGTGCATCCACTGGATGGAGAGGCCCAGGCTTGGACCTCTGTTAAATATGGGGAGCTACTTTCCACAGTATGAGGGTGAGGAGGGAGACTATTGATGCTGTATTTGAAATGGAAGGTCTTCGCCTGGTACTACAACCAGAAACAGCATTTCCCAGCTCTGGATCATGCCATGTACCATGTACATGGAGAACAGCTGGGAAGTCCTTTATGGACACTTTGTAAAAGCAACACAGAATGCATTAGTATGTGGTTAATAATGCTGCTTGTGTCACTATAAATTACTGATGCTGAATAGTAATTTCATCAGTCATCACCGTTATGCAATACTTATATAAAATTTGCAGCATTACATGGAGAAATCTTAGGCTGTTCAATGGACCATAATATTTAGCAAGCATAAAGGCAAAGGCAAAACTGTAAAAGCCTGTGGCAGTCCTTGTCAGCATTAGAGCACAAGTGGGATTAGAGCCATTTCTGCTTAGCATGATGCTTAAATATATGAAGAAACGTAAGCACATGTTCTTGATGAGCATGACACTGTCCTGAATTGCACAGTAAAAAGGGGGGGGGAAATATATGGGGTGGGGTGGGGAGTGGGGGGGTGGTAGTGTCAGCGTCAGGCCACGCAGGAAGGGGAAATATTTGAAGGCTGTTTCCTGGTTCTTGGTTGTCCAGCAGAAAGCCTGCTATGGAAATCTGCTCACAGGAATACTAATGGTACTTGTTTTGGGACACTTCTTTAAATTAGATATTTATTCTTGGCTGACCCCTCCCCCCCCAGTAACCTTACTGGCATAACAAACCTCACCTTCTTTTCAAAAGCATTTTAAGCTGCTCGAGCTGCAAGCGTTACAGAAGAGTGGAGGGTTATTACCCCTCCCTCAGAGGCTGTTGTGTGCTAAAGAATTTCATGCTTGATGCCATAACTCAAAAAACCTCTATATTTAATGTACTTGGAAAATGAGTAATCCCTGTTAGATTGCAACATGCACATGCACATTGAGTTGTTCTTCTGCAAATGGTGTCATTGTCCTCAGCAGGTGGGTTCAGAGGAGGAGGTGACACCCACAAATACTGGCCTGGGGGATGGTCTGGCACCCTCGTGAATCTGTCAAACTTCAAAAGTCTTGGCAGCATTTTCCCCTATAACAGATATCTTTCCATCTATCTTTCTTTCTATCCGTCTTTCTCTTATTTTTCTCTTCCTTTTCCTTTTCCTTTTTTCCCTTCTTTTTCCTGCCTCAGTGCCTTGCCTTGCCTAGCCACCTTCCTAATTCTAAGACACCCAACTTCCAAAGTTTATATTTGTGAACAACATCTTCACATGCACAGATAAAGTCACTTCCAAGCTTTGGCATTTGCAGGAGTTGAGCTTGAAGTGTTAAAGTACAAACACTTTCCGATCAGCCATTCCCTTGATAACAGATGGCCACATCTATGCTCCAAGATTGTCTTTAACTCTGTCTGACCCAACATAAAACCAAATGTTCATAAACTGCAGTTCTCCATACCCCAAGATGCCCATTTTTGGCTGTAAATCTGGAGCACATGCTGTTATCTGAGATTTGTAACAGTCATGTGCGATATGGGGAGGCGCGTTAGCTAACTTGGGGGGAATCTGATCAACACAGGCAAATCAGTGCTCCCTCCAACTTCAGCTGCTTCTTAGAAACTTTCTCTGCCAGTATTTTCAATGAGATAAAGTTATTTTTTTTTTATTTCCCTGGATAGCACCTCACTTTATACCTTGGGTAAACGTACCAAGCCCAAGCCGTAGGAATTATATGCATTAAAGGCCACGAGAATCACAGTGCACTTGGATGGGAAGTAACTTCCCATGTAACACCCAAGTTTGGGTACAAGACCTGCAAGGATCAAGGCTGCCTCTTTCCATTGGCATTACTGTTGCCTCAAGGGCAGGAGAGCACAGAAAAAATGCCAGCTGCCCATAGAAGCTACTGAAATAACACTTTGAAGTTAAAGAACTATGAGGAATCAAACCATAGCTCAGCTGTCTGGCTGAAACCACTCTTCCCCAGAATTTGTTCAATGTACTTCGAGCCCGTTGTGATCACACACTGCTGCTGTGAAAGGAAGGGGAGACAGCTGTGTCTGCTGTTTGGCACCCCCTCATGTCAGGAGGAAAAGGGCTGGATATGCTGTTTTTGATAAAGCCACAAATTCTGTTAATCAAAAGGATGGAAAAAAACCCAACAACCAACCAGCCACCTTTCTTATAACCCACGAAACTTTTGTCTCAGGCTTCAAAATAAGAAAATAAGAGACAATTTGATTTTAAGGAGTCCACAAAATAGGCAGATGTTCAGGTTTCATTGATGCAAAAAAATGTCTTTTCACAGACATTATTTTTTGCAGGGCAGGGGGAAGGGGAGCTTCTAATCTGTTTATACTAGGATTAATATTAGGAGTGAGTTAGTTTTTCCAAGGTTCAGCAGAGCATGAGGGGGAAAACAAAACAAAACTTATTTTCAGGAATGTTTACCAATGGGTTCTGGTCATGACTTGTGTTTTGAAACTTGGGAGGCCAGTTTTTGAGCCTCACTGTTAGTGTTTAACTTTAGGATTAGGAATTATTGAGTTAGGTTCATTAAAATAGCTGGGTTTTGTCCTTCGAAAATTTAAGAAAACATGGTGTAAGCCTTGGAAGCAGGGTCTTTTTCTGGGTAACAAGAGCCTCATTCAGCTTTAAGCATATGGCTGTCTTTGTTTTAGAAACCTGTGTTAAAATGAAGGTAACGCTCCCATTCCAGCAGAATCATCAGTTCTGTTCTCAGGGATTTACATAGCTCTCAATAATGCCAGTTTAAAGCCTTAAGAAGTCTACTGACATCCCAGCATATTAAAACTACTGTAAGGGTGATGGGGGTCAGTTCTTCCCTAAATGTCATGTTCAGTTCCCAGTTTGAAGGGGGGGAAAGAAGTGCCAACATTGCAGATAGGATAAGGCTGGCAAAGGGCATCTCTGAGCTCTCTGAATGGACGAAGATACTAAAATATTCCCCCCAAAAAACCCTTGAGGAGACACTACTCCCAGCTGTCAGCATGAGAATGTCCTCTTGGGAATGCGTGAAGAGCAGTTGTCCTGTTGCAACGTTTTTTTCTGCAAAGGGCAGACTGCATTCCCATGGCCTGGTGAGGCGGAGGACAAAGTCTCCTTCAGGGGCAAACCTCAATCCTTGAGCTTCCCGAGTGACTTGCAGTGGTCTCTGTGGCTTTGTGCTGACTGCATGGTTGGATCTTTGCATTTCCATCCTCAGCAGGACCAGTTCTGCCTTCAGCCACTTTAATGTAATTGGATTCAAAGCAGCTGCCCCATTACAGTGCAGACTAGGACTAGTCCCAACTTGTCTATGTGTGGTTGCACTCACAAATGTCCCATTAATTGAGAACAGTCCCTAGTGGGTTTTCATTTCAAGAAGAGTTTTAAAAATTTGGGTCACTGCAAACAAAATCGTGCTTTCCTCTGTTCTGGGTGTTTTACAGCAACTCAACTCTTTTTTTAATCTGCAGCCCAACCAGCTGACTGGAGCTGGCAGGAAGACAATGAATACATTTTACGACAACTTTCAAGGTTTCAAAATGTGTTTTGGATCTGCTTTGGAGCAAAAACAAAAACTTCTGAACTTTTTCATACAATGAAGTCATATCAAGACCATTTTTGCCTGGGAAGGCTCTGAGACTGCCTTTGTGATGCAGACCCTGAAGACAGCCTTGGTATTGCTGCTGGATGTCAGGTGGCTGCTTACTACTCCGAAAATGGTAGCTCAGTGATGTATGGGAAAACCTAGATGCCTTCAGCTCTGGACACAAGGCAAGCTGGTTTCTACTCTGGATATTTTCTCCGAGGTAGGCTATCTGCTGCGACTATTCTCAGGAATGCTACAGTTCCTCCTAATGGTTTAAGGTCACAGTGACACTGAATTCCTGTGACAACAAACCAGCCATGGGCACAGTGGGTTGGGACCCCCCATCCTCAGCCTCACCTTTCACTTTTACAAATACCACCAGCTTGCTGATGTAGATACCACTCTTCTCATGTTTTTACACTTAGCAGGGAGAGATACTGCACCATACAACAAAGAAAATTTTTAAAAACAGAAAGAAATTGCCGTATCACTCTTGAAACCGCCTCTTTTTCCTTCCTTGTTTTTTTATGCTTCCAACTGCTCTGCTTCATTTGTTGTTTAAGATAGATAAGCTTACTGAAAAATGCAAGCCCTGGTCCAGAAAATACCAATCCTAAGTTCATTTTTTCCAGGCAGAGACCCTGACTATGCCTTGTTTGTACTCAGTGGTATATGTCAAGTCTCACATACTTTCAGACCTACCAGGAATTACACCAGTGTTGGATTATAGCATACTTGATTTTGAAGAGAGGAGAAGCTATGCTACTGTAATCATTATTTAAACCATATCCCTGTGCTTTGTTGAATGGCAGGCTCCCATTCACACGTAGCATATCATGCAGGCACAAAGAAAAAGACTGCCTTCAAGAAAAAAACCTTACCTTTTTGCAGCTGTATTACTCATTTTTGCATAAAACCCCATGATTTCAGCTTAGAGAGGAGGCAGAAGAAAATTTTGATATCTATTTATTGATCTTTCGAATGCACAGGGTTCTTGTGAAACATGCGCCAAGTGTCAGGTGCTGTGGAAGCACACAGCTTCTCCCTGAAGAACTTTCAGTCCTAATAGAAGACAGAAAGAAACCCCCATATTTTTAGTATACACCCTTATTTTACCAATGGAAAAAATGGATCAGTGAGAGAGTGAGTGTTTTATCAGAAATATGTCTGGTTGAAAAGAAAACTTCTCTGGGAAGGCAGTCAGATTCACTAACCGCAAGATTATCTCTCTTAGTCACTATCTTTCCAAAAGATTTCACATAATAATTTCTGCCATTCTGGTTGATACCACATAAAATGGAAAAAGCAACCTACTTGTCACATAAATTACTAGAGCAGACCCGTCACCAGTTACCCGTAAGGATGCATTGCCTGTTTTTCAGTCCTGATGATATTGCGAAGTTTATGAAGTCCACGTGGTTCACCCATCCATTACCTCCACACATCCATTACTAGCTCTTTCTACCTCACATACCGATTATTTCCACATGTTGCTGTAGAGCTCATCTGATATGCTAGGATAAACTGGATGTGCCGAGTTGGATTCAGAACTGGTACCCAAGCAACTGGAAATCAAGACATTGTCCACAGAGCTGGCTTTGCAGCAGGCAAACACAAAATGCCCAAAAGTCCTTCCACATGTAGATTAGTTATTTTCCCAATGCCCATACATCTTTTTTCCCCATCAAGCATAACTGGACACCTAAGATTTCTTGGCCACAGAGTACATGGTTTATATTTGAAGGGAGACATTTGCAATAAAGATGGCAGATCCATGTAAGCATCCAGTGAACTCATACTGTCTTCTTCAATGTTTATATGCACTTATTGTGCTCTACTGTTCTCAAATAATTACATAACTAGCCACAGCCATTTCAAACAGCCTTTCAACCCACATCAGCCTCGTGTATAAACATTGGTGCTTTATACAGTCATTTTGTATGAAATTTGTCTGCAGGGCAACAGTTTGCCGTACCGTATTCATTTTGTGAGATGATTCAGGCAGTAGTTAAGACTCAAAGTGCTTTTGATTTCCTTGTACATGATCTGTCTGCCTTCCCTACTATCTGTAGCCCAAGATCTAAGAAGGGGTTGCCCAGTATGTTCTGCATCCCGAGTCCTGCTAATAAATCACTGAGCTGCAAATAACAGGCACAAACAGATCCCAGGCATCTGGACCCTTTGCTCCATAACTGCAGGCAAAAAGTCTCCAATCATTTCTTTTAAACAGGTCCAATTTCAGCTCAAGCACCCGCTGCTAATGGGTCAGACGCTGCAAGGCTGCATTAATATGGTTCTGTGCCCAAGCAACAATAATTGGTGTCTCATTTTGGGTCATTAGCTTAGGCTCAGCCCTGCCTTGATCGTAAACAAAGGAAGACTGAATCTGCCTGCAGAGGCTTGGTGGCTTTCTGCCCTGTGTGGATCAGTCCCATGCAGTACAATAAAAAAGACCTGAAAACCAGCCTGCTCCAGAAAATCATGCAGGGCATCCTAGCTCTCATGGAGACAAAGCTGCCTCTGGAAAAACTTCAGGAATTTTTAAAAGCAAGAGTGGATAGCATGAGTCACCATCTGACTCCCCACCCGGCTTTTGGGCAGGGAAGGTGGTGAAATGGTCCAGTAGAAAAAAGTGTGTCATCCCAACAAGCCTGTTCACCTCACAAAGTCAAAAATGCCCAGGAGGCAACGAATCCCATCAGTATGAGCAATTAGGCACTGTAAGGACTAGCAGAAGGCATAGGCATCATGTAATTCCAATTTACGCCCTTTCTAAACATTGTTATAAGAGAATCCTGAGCCAACATCTTTGGCATGGGGATAGATTCATATCTCTCGATCTTCATCCTCCTCCAGTGGTGCAGCTGTATGTCATAGGGAAGAGGATACTGCACAGCACGAGCCCGTAGTCTCGCTTGAAAGGAAAGCAAGGAAGAAAGAAAATCCCTAGAAATTGTGCTGATTTCTCCCCAAATATGAAGAAATTGATGTTTCTGTCTTTCACTGGCAGGAGGTGTTGTAGTCTTTGTTCTTTGAAAGGGAGAAAGATGAAAATCTCTGGGCTGAGTAAAGAACATATTTTAGAAGATGTCTCTTTCTCAGTAACACATCCCCTTATCGTACATACACGCAAACACACTCGCACCACACATGTGTGCATGTAACACAGACACACATTTTTTATTTCATTAAAAAACATTCTGGTAACAATCAAAGGCAGCTCATAAATGTCATATTTTGAAAAGCATAATGCGTGATTCCCTCTTTAGAGCAGTTTTTATGACAAACAGTATACCAGTGTTTGTGTATCATTTCTAGGACTATAAAATAACTTTTTATGGCTCTTAGGTTAATATCTGAAAAGTAGAGTACATTTTCGTATGAAACGCTTTCACAGTGTTTAAAGCATAATATCCCTTGCCAGTCCACCCTCCCTCTCCCTGTTTCTCTTTCTATGCAAAACCATGTGACAAAAAGCAAAGTGCTTTTAAGAAACATACCTCTGGCATAGAGCCAACCCCTCTTTTTTCTTTTTTTTTTTTCCTTTTCTTTTTTTTGGTTTTGCCAGTTGAAGCTGACAGATATCTATAGCAAACAGTTAACATATATAAACATGTCAGATATAAAACAAATATACTTTGAAAGAAAACAGAGAGCTGGAATGGTTCATGCTGCAAGACAACGTCGGTGCAATTAGCGGGAGCAGGGTGTGGGGTCTTCAGGGCGGGTTTGGCAGGTCTCTCCAAGGTAGAAGTACCTTTCTTCTTCACTCTGTCAAGTTCTGTGTGGATGGCATGGAAAAAAGACAGGCCCCCAGTGTCACAGCCACCATCTGGTATAGATGAAAAGAAAGCATAAGCAGTTTTTTACGATGACCAGTGGGGCAGTGTGTATGAGAGACATCTGCAGGCGTGCGTTTCTGGAATACGTTACACAGGTCGAATAAGCTGGATCTTTGCTGAAGTTGCAGCCACTTAAGAGGCTTGATCCTGCAAAGCTTCTGTTGGGTGCTGAGCCCTCCTCCCTCTGCTCCAGTGAGGCTTTCCTCCACTGTTTGTTATCACATGACACTTAATGTGATTATAAATGAACAAGACTGAATTAATTAGAGTTAGGAAAGAAAAAAAAAGCAGCAGTGTGGTCTGGTGCTGTACACTGTGAGCAGGCTCACAGCACCCCACCAGTGAGGAGTCACCCCCGCACCAGAACCACCTAGAAGATCATGGGACATTGACCCTAGAGGGATGCATGATGTTGCAGAAAAATGACCAAAGGATGATGATCAGAAAGGAAAAGGTGGGTGTCCTGCTTGGGTCTGCTTCCTGCTCTGCTGCAGGCCCAGGGCCCCATCTCTTCACTGCCCACTGCCTTCCGTTGGGGCAGAGATGTCCATGGGCCCAGACTCACCATTTTTGGCATTCTTGTTATCAGATTGGATGAGAAAAATAATCATTTTAGCCTGCCTGTCAAGTCAGTGAGTGGGACTGGCATCCTTAGACCGCAGTTCAGGGTGGTCTTGGGCATCCAAAATGCCATGGGATGAATCCAGGCTCTGTTGCGCCTATGTCCAAAGGATCTCCTTCTTGGTGGGTCCTATAAAGCAGTCTAGCACAGACCAGACATGAGGTGGCTCCTGGCCATTGAACCCTAACAATAGGTTAAGAATAGACTAAACAGATAATTAAACAGATTAATTCAGCTCTCAAACAGACTAGGAGTGCAATTAAATGGACTGAGATTCTTCAGGCTGGGAAAGACAGTGCTGAAGGGGATATGATAGAGATCACGAATAGGCTGGAAAATATGAATAGAAGATGACTGTTAGCTGTCTTTTCTGATACAAGAGCTAGGGGACATCAGATGAAACTAGTTAGTGGCAAGTTCAGAGAAAAAAAGAAACAAAAGAAGAGTCATTTTCCCTAGTGTGTAGTTAAGACGGGGAACTCTTTGCCATAGGGCTACCAGGCACATTCATGGAAGAAAAATTAAGGGCTATTGAAGACAAAGATGCCTCCCCCGGCTCAGGGCAGAGCCGATGCTGCCGGCGGCTGGCGAGCACAGCGGGAGACATTGCTGTGCCCTGGCCCTGCTCACACCTCGCCATCCAGGGGGGAGACAGGCCAGGCCTGCCTTGGGATGGAGGATCAGACGGGCTTAGGACCAGCGTCTGCATCCCACCAAAGCTGTTTAAAATCTGCATGTTAAATTGCAGTCAAAAAGGGTATTGGCAGCATAGATGCTGCCTGTATCTGGAAGGGAAGGCACACACCTCCATGTGCGCAGAGTCCTTTAGAAAGTCCAGCCAGCAATACCTGAGCATCTGGGGAGCTGAATATCCTAGAAAAAAATTAAAACTGGGGTAAGGAGGGGGTTTGTCCTTCTGATGCCTCCCAGGGACACAGATCAAACCTTTCTTCTTTTGTGAGCAGAAGAAAAGAGGGATTAACAGCAGTGATGGGTGAAATTCAAACACTTTTCAGGTTTCGTTCAATTTGAGTAAGTCTTAGACAGATCAGGACTGGAATTTAAGCAGTACACAGATTTCAGAAAATGCTTTCCCTCAAAGTGATCTCGCATGTGTCAGCTCACTTTTATTTGGTGCAGAAGTAAATAAGGATGGAAACAAATGTTTTTGAATACAGAAATACTTAAGATGTGAGTCACCAATAACAAAGTATTCTGCAGAAATATATTTGTCAATTATATTTTAAATTTTTACTGAAAAAGCCATTTAAAATGGCTTCTGAAAAGCCATTTTAAATTAGTTAGATTTTTTCTTCCCTCCCTCCCTTCCTTCCTTCCCTCCTTCCTTTTTAATTGCAACATTTTTTCTGCTCGTTACTCCCTCACCCTTCTCCGTCTGCTGCTGAAAAAAGGATGAAAAAAAAGAGTTCTAAACCCTTAGAGAAAACTGCTGTTCATTTAAACCTACTGACAAAAATACAAGAAAAAATTAAATTGTGAAACTGTGTGAAAAACAAAGCTTCTTTTTTAATGCCTTTCTACCTGAAAGAAGGCAGGGTGGGGGGGAACATGTGCAGAAATACTTCAAAAAGTGGGATGCTTCTACTTTTTCCTTCCTCACTGCAGGTACAGGAGATTCAATAGGTCTCACCTGGCTCATGGAGGGGCAACTGAGACATCATCCGCTAAAGGATAATATTAGAGGTACCATGTCCCTTGGTTGGATCTGCTTTTACAGACACACAGGAAGTCTGCAGCAGAAAAGGGATTAAGAACAAGCCTTAAATGAGTGACCTCTCCCACCCCCAGGCCAGCCTCTCTCATTTCTTTCTTTTTCCCCAAGAGAAAACACACACTGCTGATAAGGACAGCAAAAGGGGAGGCAACCCCAGAAACGGCTGAGCTGTTCTGGGGAGATGAAGCAGACGCTGCCATCCAAAGCAGAAGCAGCACTGGGATTTTCATTTTTTTGCCCCTCAAATATTTCCAGTAATAAAAAAGCATCTCAGCTCCAGACCTGGCAAGGGACCTACTAATCCCCCCAGCAGCTCAGAGTCCTCATGGCAGCACTGTTCCTTTTCTGGTTCTTTTCTGCACAGCAACTCCCCCATCCTGGGGCAGATCCTGAGCCAGCACATGTCCAGGTGATGCCAATTGACACCAGCTGAAGATCAGTCCCCTGAGATTAACTGTTAACTTTATAGCTCCGGTTTCAGGGTGGGATTTTCCAAAGCGCCTGTTTGGTACATATATGTAACAGAGCAGGAGAAATTGCGTAGATGGCTTTATCCCCCTCCACGATGTAACATAAACAAGTTTGGTCATATATTTTAATTCATGAGAAATTCACCCTCCAAATAATAAAAATATCCAGAGAAACTTTCTGTCAGCTCAGCAGAGCAGCCCATTCTGGCAAAGTGCCTTGAGAAGAGGCTTCAACCCCAAGGCAAACATCTGTGGAAGTTTTATGAGAGCCTAGACCAAGAGAAAAGCCAGCAGCAGACATCTGTAGGCTTCTTTTGGGCCAAGGACAAGAGATCCCAGTATCTATTGTATGAGGAAGGATTGCTAGACTTTGTGGGCTTCACGGCTAGCCGCAAGGAAACCCTCACAGCTCCCTTAGCTGGAACACAGTTGCCTGAGGCTCCTGCCTCCTCCAGATCCATTTTCTTCCATGAAGTCTCCTTAAAAATAAAAATAAAGGGATGGTCAATTTATAGCTAGATGAACTCGACACCATTTCCAAAAACCTGCCTGGGTCTTAATGCCTTAAGTCTTTGCAATGTTGGACTGGTAACAGCAGCATTGGACAGGCTGTTTAACACCTGAAATAAATCAGGGTGCTATTCAGAATTACATCTCAATTGCTCACAAATTCCCCTGCCTTAATAGCAACAAGTAATAACTGTAGGAGATGGCATACGGCTTCTGAGTTGTGGGCAGCCGCAATCCTGTTCCTAAACACGTTGTGTTTGCATGGTTGGGGTTTTTTTGAGAAAAATATTGGTTTGATTTTTGCACAGGGCAAAACTACTGCCTTTTAGGACTGAGTTCTGAGACTCTGAGATCAGAATCTCACTTGGGGCCATCAGCGTATCGATTTGTCCATAAGCTTGTGGGCAACATTGGCTTAACGTGCTGTAAGAGATTGGGATGGCTCAAAAAGCAGAAGTGTGAATGCAAGGGAGAGAAGAGGGACATGTGGTCAGGGTGGGACCTCTGGGGCCACCGAGCATGATAGCTCAGGCTGCTAAGGAGCCACCATTCCCAAGAAACTGAGCAGATATCCTCCCCCTGGCGCCGGCGCTGTGCCTGGGCCAAGAAATAAAGTGGGCTAGGACATGAGCACAGCCCGTGCTGTGCTCTTGTTTACTTTACAAGCATAGATGTGACCAACATGTCTCACCACAGCCCTGAACTCTGGTTCAGCTGAACTGGAGCCTGCAACAGCTGGAGGAGAGGAAACGAGCTTGCGCGGGTATTCGGCTGCCGGTGTCTCCTTTCAGCTGAAATTAATGTCAATGGTTGTTGATGCTACAGGTCATTTCCTGTCTCCCCCATTAAATCTGGAACGTCAGTGGATTTCCCAATGGTAAAGAGAGGTCTGGCCAGCTTTCCAGCCAACTTTTCGGGCTTAGTAGTGTTCTTGTGAACACTGCAGGGTAACTACGAAGCAGGCTATAACCCACATGATGCAAAAGTTCAGAAAATAGATTTACAGAGGTAGGAGAATGTGCTGCTGTGTGCCTGGGTGCTTCCTACACAGCAAGTAGCTAATGTCATCTACAGATAGGCAAACAGATATGCAAACAAAACTGTTAGCTGGAAATCTTAATGTCAGGGATCATAATGCCAGATTGCTGAAAAAGTCGGGAGTTGTTCCAATGCCAACACCTTAGAGGCTGAGCTTGTCTTTTGGATTATCTTCTAAAGCTGTTCAGGCATCCATGGACATGGTCACCATCCTCTGAAAGGTGAGCCATGCCTCCAGTTTGTGGGTGTCACCTCTGACCTTGATGCACCCATGTTTGTCACAGCAATGAGTGACCGTGGAAGAATTCATGGGGAGCTTGGCTTCGTTTTGTAATCAAGTACCCATTTTCTGGGAATGTTTCCTCATTCAAAACACATGGTGAACTGAGCCAAGGCAACAGGACAAATAAGCCATGTCCAAAATTTCTGGGTAGCTCTAGTCCATTGAAGCAGCAGCTGTCCCCCTAGGGTCTCCAAACACTTCGCACGCTAATTAACCCAAGATCTCCATAAGACGGCTGTAATGCTGGGGCTGGGAGCTCTCTGGAGTAGTGCCCAGTGTTGCACAGAGGTTGTCTGCTTGTGTGCAGCACAAAGTTGTGATTTTGGAGTAGGAAGGCCAAAGTCTGCATCCCAACAACCCCGTAAATGTGGAGTGGCCACCCTATGATCTACTGAGCAGCCATGGGGCTCTTCGCGGCCTGTAGACATACCTAGCCCAGCTGGATACTCATCTTTGCTCAGTTCAACTTTCATGCTTCTCCCTGTCTTTGTTCCGTGCAAATTCTAGGCATGTTCTCTTCCCACCCCTCCTCTACCCATTGCCTTCCCCCTGTTTTCATTGTTCTTCATAAAATTTCCCCTATTTGGGGGGAAAATGCCCATCAATGTATTCAGAAACCCAACCTGCAGCACTTAACTGAGGCAGGATCAGTTCTATGGCTCCCAAATTTACCGGCAAGAAGCTTTAGTACAGGTCAGGTTATGGTTTCTGCCCCGAACCGTTTCTCTCATTTCTCTAGAGGACCCCACTTCTCCCAGGTTTCTGTGGAGGAGGCCTCCAGAGTGCAGCTGGCTACATTCAGTTCCTACATTTGGGTGGGGTGAAAACTGCTGCCCCGCAGGTGTCAAATGGAGTTAAGTTTGCATGGGAGCAGGAGGCATTTGCGAAAACATGATGCTTGCTGCTGAGTCCTTTGTTTGCTGTGCCATGACCGTACAATGAAGGCTGGGATGTCTCCGTGCCAGGCACCACATAAAAAAACAGAGGAAGTTTTCTCACCCTGGAGTCTGCAGTCTAAACAGACAAGGGAGCAGTGCAGAAGAGCAAGCAGAGTTTGGCTTGCAAATATTATGTCAGCTCCCTGATTTCTTCATGGTTGGTTGGGCGGCAGATGTATGGCTTTCTTTGAATGGTTTGGGAGGGGTATCTGTGCACGCCTGGGAGTGGAGCAGGATCTTGTCTTTATGGCAAATTTGGCATGAGGAGACATTCCCAATTAAATCTGGGCACAATCAGATGAGCACTTGCAATCCTAGCAGAAGGATTTCAAACTGCATTGGTTTAATTTGCTATATACAAAGGATCGTGTTCACTGGAAAATGCTTTTATTCCAGAATTAGGGCATCTCTACGTGGAGTTTTTCAGGGAGAGCCATTCTTTCTTAAATCCATCCCTTTCCTTAATCTAAATTAACTTCCCTGGATAGAAAAGTGTGTGTGTATATGTAACACAGAAGGGGCCAGGGGAAAAGCAGGAAGGGATTAGCTGAAAGGAAAAACAAAGGAAGGGGCAGAGATACAGAGGGGAGGGAGATATATTGGCTAGCAAGAGGGAAGGAAAACGAAGAGCATCTGGAGGGAAGAGCCCATCGGGCCAGAACCTGAGCAGGGAATCCCCGAGCCAGCTACAGTGCAAGGCATCCTGCCCACTGTGGCTTTCCTGGGCAGGCAGCCGTGGGCAAGCAGAGGGCAGCTCTGCCCTGCACAGGGTGCAAGGACCCTGGGGTCCCCAGCAGGCTTTTCCCCATGAAGCCATCAGCTTCTGGAGATACCATTTGCTGCGGAGCTCAGCTCTGGAGTTGTTTATTTTCTTTAAGAAAAGGAAGTGTCTTGCTTGACAGAAAACGTTTTTTTCTGTAGAAGTTGTAAACAACCCCAGCGTATTTGATGCACCATTGCAAACTGTTGCTTATTACACTTCTGGAGTCAAAGGCAATGAAGCCAAAAACTTCTTAAAGCTTAAGTTACTAAAACAAACAAAAAATAATAAAAAAAAAGAGAACCAATGTATGGCTTGTTAAGACAAGTTCATCATTAACTGGGGCAGGGGAGAGGAAATTCTCTGAATTCTGTCCTGCAGCAAACTGGCAATGCAACTTGTACCCTATAAGTGAGTGCCGTCCTCCCTGCCATAACACTGTGCCATGGGGCTTTCATGGGGGGGACACATTCAGCTCTGCTACCATTTTGCAGTGCTGCTGTTGACCCTGACACCTTCTCAGATCTCATGGAAAATCTGACACACCAATGCAACAGACAGGCTGCTGTCTTCAATTTGGCCATCCCACCTGTACAGTATATAGCTCCTATGGCCAAGGGGAGTGGAGGCAGCACTCTGCGCTTGAGGGTTTAAAGTTCTGCTCTGCCACAGGCTGTGTAGGTAATCTTGGGCAAGCCCCTTACCCTAGGGGAACCCAGCCTCTGTGCTTGCCTGCCAGTCCTAATGGTTCCTTACCTCTTATGGGTGTCCTGAGGAGGTCAGCACCAACAACTGTGAGAAGCCCGGTCCCATGGCAATAGAAGCTGTGCATATTCCTCAAGTGGGGCCAGACTATGATGACAATTGGTGATATTGTCATTGTTATATTTCCTAAAGTGTGCTTTTAAAAGAAGGAACAGGAAGATGCAGTACTTGCCCTACTATATCACCTGCACACCCAGGGCTTTGTCTAAATGAACAATGCTGCTTGCCAGATTGTATTTCCTGTGAGCAGGAATTGTGTTCGGTGTGACACAAAGCACAGCCAAAGTTCAGCAAAAAAAGCAAGAGAGGGAAAGGAATAACATTTTATGTATGAATTCACTGAGAAATTAAACGAGGCACAGAGCTGTTGAGTGGTTTACACAGCAAGTGTTGAACATTGAAATATTGAACCCAGGAGTCCAACTCCAGCAATCTCATCCCTCTTTGACTGCTAGCACAGACTGTTTTTTCATTGCTTTCTTCCATTGCTGTACGCAAGGACTTTTATCCAAAAAGCATAATTTGCTCATTAATCTGCTTTTGGAACTGTGGAAGACTTGCAAAGGAAAGGAACCAAAAAGTTTCAAGCATGAGAGCAAGCACCAAGAGAGTTCAAAGAGGAGAGCAACACAGTGAAGAAAATCTCTCTTTGCTCATGAATCCAGATCACCTGCACTCAGTAGCCCAAAGAAGGCAGTGTTTGCTATTGCTGGTATGCACCACTCTGAGAATGCTAAAAATAGGTTAGAAACCACGTGTATCTTCATGGGTCCTTCTTTCCTTCCCTCCTTTTTTCCTTCTGCAAAAATAATTAGCTCCCTATTCAAATACAAGAACTAGTGTAAATGAGGATTTTGGGTCAGTTCTTTGCATCAAGAATCAAGGGTTACTAATGTACAAGCTAATGTACACACCTGAGAGGCAATTTAAATGCTAAAGGTGCTGGGAACACCAATGGCATCAGTCTCCCCCAAGAGCATAGCAACACCTGCTGCTTCCCTCAATGCCTACAGTGTAGGGCAGTCCAGAGGATAAGGGAAGGCTACACTCAGATCCCTCCATCCTTAGAAGATTCATGCAACTGTCTTGCCTTTCAAGTTATCATGATATTGTTTCAAGATATTAAGATATCTCCTTCCCTGAAGTTCTGGGTAGAGAAGAAACTTATCCCCATCTGTTGAAGTTCTGACATTGCCTTCAAATGAAAGTTTTGCTGGGCTAGAAAGCAGGGAGTGAGTGCAGCTGCCCAGACCCAGGTATGAGCACCTTTCCATAGGATTGGAAAGTCTTGGCTTTTTTCCAAGCACTGGTCAACACTAAATTCTAAACTAGCCCTTGAAAGACAGATAGAGCCCATCTTCTTTCAGCTGAGTGACATGATTACTCACTAGAAAATCCTAATCTCTTTAAAGCCGTGTGTTTTCTTGGCACAGTGGGACCATCTCCAGCCAAGGCAGGCATGCCTCCTAGGGTGGGCTGTGAGCACTCAGCCCTCCCCAGCATTTGCAAGGAAGCCCAGGAGTGGACCTTAGACACTGGGCTCTGCTGAGAAGCCAAATGCACCTGAAATACTGGATTCTCAATACTAAGTGCTGTGGCTCTTGAATCCCTTAATTTGGACCTGGCATAGGTTATCCTCTAAGCCTTAAGGGCAAGTCTGAGGTCATCAGTGGGAATTTCACAGTGGGAATTTCATTGGTCACGATACAAGGAGGTTCAAAAAGGCAGCAACCCAGCCAGGGTGCATGTTGTACTGTAAGAGATGTCATACATATTGTACATCTAGGATCTGCATTTCTTTAAGCGCAAATCAAGTGAGGGAAATCTCAGAGGCTGCTGAGATGCCCCCATATGGTTTGACTGGAAGGAAGGGTGATCCTCTAGACGTGCTCCAGGAGTGCAGAGGACCTGGGTACTCCTTGTTGGTGCTGCACATTCATGGTCAGGACTTGGTCCGGAGGCCACAGGAGACGTTACATCCAACAGGTTCTACTTTACACGTAAAGTAGGTTTGTATTCTCCTAGGGAGTAATTCATGCTCCTGCGCTGTCAGGTGGCACATGGTCTGCTGGAGGTCTAGTACACAGTATGTTATGTGCAACCATTCAGATGAGGGTCCCTGAACTTGATCTTACACTCAGCAAACCTGGGTTTGCTCCAGCTCTCCTGCAGGCTTCCTGTGTGGCATTTGGAAATGTGTTTATCTGTCACACACCTCAGTTCTCTCTGCCTAAAAAAAATGGAAATCTTGTTCTTATCTCCCAAGGGACTGGGAGGCTAAATTGTTATGGGCTGGGAAATGCTAAACCTGAGGGCCAGTTGGGTATAGAGATGTTATTTCAGTCTCTCTCTGTGTTATTAGAGCATGCTGTACACAAGTCAGCTGCTCTTATCAGCATAATACAAAAGCAGATGTGTGAGATGAGCAGCTACACTTTTTAATGTTCCTTTTTACTGTGCCTGCATTTTTCTTTTCATTGTGTAAAATTATGACCTTTTAAATATCAAATAGACTATGTATTACTACAGAACAGTTGCTCAGTTTCTTATGAGAAACAAATATGTTTTCCATTATATTTGCCAGGTGCATTCTATAAAGGGGGTGTTTATGGTAGAATCATATATATTTCAATAAAGGCTTAGTAGTTTTATGTCAGACAGAGGTAGCCCTGAAACCAAAACCATACATTTCAACTTCACTGAAATTGCTTTTTTGTCTGAAATAAGGTAAACCCTCAAATGAGAACAGAACATGTTGGGCATTACATGGATTTTAGAGAGAGTCATTTAAGAGTTAGGGCTGAAAAAAAATATATATTGATCATTTAGATGGGATTAGGGAAAGTTGGGAAACATAATAAACCCCCACAAAAATAGGCAGGGAGGTACATAATACTACAAAACCTGGAAACAGATATCCATGGCCTGCACTTTTACTATTTGGAATCTTCCTTGGGAAAATGGTTAATTAAAGCTAAGCAATTGAAATGGTAATTTACAGCCCCGTTTGGAGCAGAAGCCTGGAACAGTAAATTCTGGAGCAAGGCTGTGCATCACAGCATTACAGCACAAAACTACTGTATAGACATTGCTGGAAAAGCTCAGCTTCTGCTGTCTTGTGTCTATTAATATAGTATCTCTGTGTATACAATTCAAACCATTTTACAAATATTTGTCATTTGTAGGAGGGGATGTTGCCAAGACCTATCTTGATATTGCAACCATAAATAGTGTCCCAACACAGAGCTCTGAATTAAAAATAAACTGCTTGAAGAAGGTGAGAACAATCTATTTTTTATGAAATACAAACAAGCCTTCAATCTTAAGCCAAACACAGAAGGAATCTTTGATATTGAAAAATCTAAAGAACAAGTGAAGGTTTTGGTTTCTATCCATTTTCAGTGACTCCTGCAAGTGTTTTCCACCATCGGAGATTTACTGAAGTATCTTGTTTCATCACTTTTTTAAACCTGCCTCATCCTCATTATCCCAGAGATTTCCAAAAGAACACTAAAAAAAAGGTGATTAAGTTCTGTCAAAGTCTGTTTCGTTCTCACATCCTGTCCCAGCAGGAGAAACAAGTGAAACTCTCTTTATTTCAGGCAAATCTTAAAAAGTTCTATCCATTACTTATTGAGAACATCCACAGCAGACAAGAGCCAAAATATTCCTTTTCAGAGGGGATATAAACTCCTACAAATCTGAGCAAGAAACTCCCACCAGCAAAGAGAGTTGAAGTTTTTTCTATGCATAAATTATTTCATGAGCATTTGCTGTGTGCTTCCTGCATTTTCCCCTGCAGCTCCTGGAAGGGGCTGCTGTCAGACATAAGGTAACTCCACAGGTATGAACAGACATTGAACTGTCACAGCAGAGGTCTTTGGGTTCATTAATACACTGGACAGACACTTCAGGCCGATCAAACCAGTAAGCATACAGCATTAGTCTTGAAATAAGTCAAGACACTTTCTTCGACTCCTGCCAGGCAGGAGAAGCAGTGGCCACAGCAGTCGATGCCTTACAGTCAGCTGCCTTCGGAGGAGAAAAACCTGTGTCCCTGCTGTTTGTAAGCAAAGCCAGCCCTGCACATCTGCACTGTCTGTAAGGAGCAGATCCTGGAATAAATTGTTCCCTCAGTCATACTGAGCAATTTTTTTTTATTCTGGGAAGTGCTGAGTTCCCCTCCGAACAGGAGCCCAGGGCAAGCCACAATGCATTTGGTGACAGTCAGAAAGTGGAAAGTGGAGACCTGGAAGTGAACAAAACTGAAGGCTTTTTTTGGGGGGGGTTGGTTGTTTTTGGGTTTTTTTTAGGCAGGAGTGGAGTACATATTGCCTTCTGTGCTCATTCTGTCTGCTGGTCTCGATCTCTGCTGAACTGAGCATTGGCTTTCAGAATAGTTCGCTATTCCACATCTGCAGAAATATTGCACAATATTAACTTTCAGCAGCCTTGGGCCAGCGTGCCCTTTGTGTGCCTGGTGCAGTCTGCTGGCCTTGAACCGTGACTGCAAATAATGAAGCTGTGTTGACTCAGTGTTTATTTCTGATAAATCTCAGCCCCTCCCCCCCTTCTCTTTATGCCAAATACCTAAATGTTTTCTCAGAGTCTTTAGCCAAGTCACATCCAAACAAAACGTCTCTTCGCTGTTAAAGTTGTCCCAATCCTGTGTGTATTTCTATGAGAGCAGTGACAAGTTTATGTCATTGCGATAGGCAGGAAAATTGGTCTGTTGGGGACATTGCAGTGCTGCACACACATACAGGTGTCTCACCCTTGCCTTACTCTTGATTTCTTCAAATATTGTTAAAATGGGCACAACTTTCGCTTCAAATCCAGGAAATTTACACCATCCAGTTCCTACTGAAATCACCTTCTGTATAGCTCTGAGTGCTGAGAAAGAGCATTTTAGCATTAAAAATCTATATTGCTGTGTGATGATGGAGGTCTTTGAAAGGGAGAGGCTGGGAGTCCTCATGCTCCCTTGAGGCGGCCGGGGTGGACTGCACAGCGGTAGGGCTGGAGGTGGGAGACCAGGGAGAAGCACCCTGTGCCTACAGCACTGTAAGCACCACCTGAACTGGGACCAGTCTGACCACTGGGAACCGCTGAGACATAGGTGCAGGGAAGTTCCCATCTTACCCGTTGGACACTGCATGCTGGGGATACTGGATATGCTTCAAGAACGTGGTGACTCAGTCTGCTGTGGCTGCTTAGAAACCATGCCTTGAGTACACAAGAAGTGTCCTACCAGAACCAATTCAAATTTCTGCTCTATTTGACCCAGACCAGCATTTTCATCTGGGATCACTCTAAATTGTGCAGGAAAAGGCTTAAATCTGATTGTGCATCTTCCTAGTCAACCTTTAGTAGTTGAGCCTCTCTCTGTCAGTCTGTCCCAAGCCCTTCCAGCTACGAAATGACATATCTGCAAAATGTTTCAGCTTTGGCCAAGCCTCCTTTCTGGGAGCAGGGGAGAGGGATCGTGGCAGCCAGCTCTTTGCTGCAGCTTCTGACTCACCACAGGGCAGACGCTGATGCCCTTTCCCCATGTTCTCTGCCACCCTCGTGAAAATCAGGGTGTGAATCAAGCCTGTGCTATTTTGGACTCACTCCATTGCCTGAAATAGAGCTATCAGAATTTCCTGGGGGGCGGGGGGGGGGGTGTCCTTCCTTCCCCCCCCCCCCCCCATGAAAAAGCTGTTTTTTCCCTTGAGATACAGGAGAAGATTCTGAGTCCAGCACCGCTTCACATGGCTATGATTTATACCAAGTGCTGCTGATGCGTTTTTAAAGTAGGCTTAGAAATTACTCCCCCTAATAGAGTTTAAATATTGATTACCTAAGTAATAGCTCTGTCTGTAATAGGAAATAGATGCGTAGCAGCCCCCACACATCAGTCACATTATCTGAGGAAACAGTGTACCAGATGAAATACAGGATGTTTTCAAATCCTTTTATAAAACCATTCTTATCTTCTACATTGATGCATATAAATATATATACACAGCTAGATATAGATTAGATACAGATATAGATGATATATATAGGTATAGGGAGAGAGAGAGAGAGAGAGAGAGGTATATACACACACACTCCTTTGATTTTCCCTGGAAAGCTAGCTAGCTCCTCACTTTTCATTTAACTTCCTACTGGTTACTTAACATTTTTAATAATGATGTTTCTGCATCTTCCCTCATAGCTTGCCGTACCATGCGTCCCTACCAATTTTGAAAAGGGGTAAGCCTCTGAGATGGAAAAGCGAGGCTTGCCCTGTAGTGTGCTGGTTGCATGATGTGAGTGTCTCCCCTGCCAGTAGCAGTGCTGTGTCATGCAGTGTGGCAATGCCATCAGTACCAGGTCATGCAAGAAAGGGAAGGGTTGGAGAGGACATGTGTGAGATGACCACAGTGACCAGAGACAAACAGTAATGGGGTGCAGCAGTAGACCCTGTGGATTGTCTGCTACACGGCATTGAAGAGCTGGAAAGAAGCCACCAGAGCCTTGGCAGGTGAAGATAAAGGCTCTTTCCTTACCTCTTTCCCTCCATTCTTTGATTTACAGGTTTTGGGGTCTCCAGTACTTTGCCTATTCCGCAGACCAGCCTTTGGCTGCCATATCGAGACTGAATCCCGAGGCTAAAGCTCTATAATCACTCACAGTCTGGATACAAGTGGGCAGAAAGGGACCTTTGCCTCACATGTTTGCCCTGAGCCGCATGGGTCATGGCCTCAGCTCCTTCCAGCTTTGTGGCCCTCAGAGATGTTCAGTCCAGACCTCCTCATCAGCTCAGGTCCTCGCAGCACTGCCAGTGCAAATGACTGTCTTTAAAAGAAGGAGTCTTCTTTGCCAAATAGTATTGCAGGACTTTGGTTATCTACTCAATTTGTTGGGAAATAATAGCGATTTTCCCCGACCTTCCCCTTCTGAGATAGCATCACAGCAAGGTTAGATGTTAGATAAAGCCCAGGAACATGCGTCCTCCATTCTGGTTTGCAGCAGAGTGCACAGCATCTTTGGAGCATGTGGACATTATTACACAGAAACCAGAAAAATGCCTGTAATGGCAAGATCTGTACAATTACTCTGTTCATCTTTCCTGAATCATGAGAAAATAAGAGGCTTTTTCTCTCCTGTAGGACATCTCCTTTGACTGTTGATACAGTCAGCAGAACACGACCGCTGGAAAAACTCCAATATTCATGGGAGAACTTCATCTGCTGATAATATCATCTGATGGTGTAGCAGGAGTGCTGGACTTGCCAGTGCTGTGCATTTGCACCCCTAGTTCCAGCTTGCCGACTGAGGTTAAAAAGTGACAGTTTTACCCCACAGCCGGCACAAATGCTACTGACTTTATTGCTCGTAATGAAGTTTAACACGGGCATAAACTGCTTGAACCAGATTTTTTTCTTGCAGGTGTTTTCCTTATTTAGATGGAGTGGTCCAGAAGAAAACTGCCACCTTTGTCCCTGCAGACATCATTCTTTTGGGTTTCCAAGGCCTAACATCACTTTTCTGAGGCCAGGGAGTTGTTTGTCAGGGACACCCATTGCTAACTTACTGCAAGGTTTCTCATGGCCAACTTGTTACCGAAGAGTTGTGGATCTCGTTTTCCAGAAGCTCACTAATAATGAACTCTTCTGCATCATTCCCAAAGAGATTACCATCATCACACTGTCCTGCAGGCAAATAAGCCATAATGTCAAAATGATTATAAGTGAAACAAAGACAGAAGGAGTCTTTTAAAGATGAAACATCTACTTGGTACCTGGCTGCCTTTCGTCCTCTACGGGAATGAAGCATCTAGCTGGCACAAGCCCACAGGCAGGCAAACAGCGTGAGCGTCCTGCCAGGAGATGCTGAATTACACTCAAATTGTGTGAGCCAGGCCAGTGGGCTGAAAATCATTCACTGTGCTGCCAAAAGCTTTGGCCTGAGCCGGGGTAGTAACATGTCCTTTTTAGCACTTGTCTAAAACAAGCCATCTGGCAGCGAGGAGCTCAAAGCAGTTCAGAAGCTGAAGTTAAGTCTCAGCAAGTCACTCTGAGTGAGACCCAGGCTAAAGAAGCAGTTTGTCAAGTCATACAGCCGATACATGTGGTTGCATCAGGAATATGCTTTCTTAGCCATGCTGCAGCTTTTCTGCTGGGTGAAAGACACAGAGGTAGACAAGACAAGGAAAATAGTGAAGCGATGCACTTTTGGGGTTAGAAATATCCCTCCACTTTCAATGCCTGCAACTGCACCTACAAAACTCTCAGAGTGGCCAGAGCTCTTAAAACATCACATTGACATTTGTTTGGCTTGCCTGTTTGAGACCAAAAATTTTGAGACAGAATTTTTTGAGGCTGTTGCTATAAGGGTAAAATGGGATTGCAGCAGCTTCTACTGATTCAAAGACATTTTATATTACCAAGAGTCATAATTCACAGTGCAAGTACCCAAAAAACAGATGAGAGCATACCTCTGTCCTGCAGGCATCCTACAGACCCCACGTGGAGAGCTGTGACTGTGGCTGTGAAGCGACAAAGTGCTACAGAGACTGAAAAACGATGCAAAAATCCTTGTATGCACAAATTTGTACATAGTGGGTGTGTTTTCAAAAACCAGGCAGAAAAGTGTGAGCTAAAGATGAAATAACAGCCTTTCAGTTCAGTATGTCTGTGCATACGTTGACTCACTGTGACTCTGGCAGTTTAATGTTGCACCATTTGTACTAATGTGCATTTATGTCTAGTAGATTTTTATTTCTTCACACCCCTCAGAGCCACTGAAGGCCCCTTAGAAGAGCTGTGAAAGTGTAAAATTACCACTTTTGGAGCATCCAGAGCATGTGCTGAGGTCAGTGGTCTTGGACAGTCTGTAGGAAAATGTCACTGCTCCAGACATATGGCAGTAGTGGACCAAGAGATCCTCCTCTTGCTATCTAATTCTCTAAAGTGTGTGATAAACACCTGCAATTGAACTTTGACCTGAACTCTAGCAGGAGAAAGGAACTTCTCTCTGGTCAGATGTCTAAAAACTGATGTTTCATTAACATATTAGCTCTGTCCTAGTTCATTAAAAGCATATAGTATCTTCATTTTATTAAACCTGTCTGTGACACCATATCTGGGTTATGAATCTGTCATCTGATCTGCCCATTTCCTTGCTTTTAATATTTCAAAACCATCATTAAAAATGAATATAAGCAGGATTTTCAATCTCGAATAATTATCACTATTAATTGCTTTTCAGCTGACATATTGTGTACCAGGTGAAACATTAATACAAGAGAAATTCCTTGAGCTGTCCTAAACCACATGCTTACTGGGGAAAATCTTGATATTTTCAGCAGGATTCAAATATCAAATTTATCAGCTGATCCAAATATTAGCTGTATTACTTAGTTTTCAATTTTATTTAAATATATTTACATTTTTAATTAAAACTGGCAATTCTGTGGAAAGCATGGATCATTGTGAAACGGTGCTCAGTAGAAAACCAGATGTTCTGTGGAGGGAAATAGATTCATTGCACTGTTTTTAACTTATTATTTTATCCTTGCAATGATTACTAACTGTTGGAACTGATGAAATATTAGAAAAAAATTTAAAATAAAAAGTTGTATTCTGCATATTTTTTTAATCGGGATTTGGTCAGACTGAGAACATTGCTTGAAGAGGAAGCTCAGCACCAGAAAGAAACCAGGTTTGCTTGATATTTTAAAGTGCATTTAAATAGTATCAAGCAAAGATAAACCATAAGGAGTGAACAGAAGTTTGTCTTTTTAGAAGTATGGAAATTAACCAGGAGGAGAAAAATTGAAATTGTGACCAATCTGCAATTGCTGAAAATGCTTTTTATTCTCATGTGTGTGTGTGTGTATCAGATGCCCTGATTCTCCTTTCATTGACACCGTTATAGATCGGAAGCCAGTTTTGTGGGAGTTCGCCTATTACAGCCTGAGAATGAGACGCAGAGACCTGATGGCAACAAATAGATCCTCTTGCATGAACACTGGTAGAAGTTTTCTAAATGTGCTTAGTTTTGAAGCAATCTGTATTATCAGAAACATAGATTAGGCATTATCTAATCAGATCCTGTCAAGCCCTGAGGACCTGCTCAGTCCTGTGTACCTCTCCAAGGGTCACAAGTGATAATTGCCCAAACCGGGCAAGATCTGGTGCAACAAATATCTGCAAGGAGACAGCAAGTGTTCAGATGAGAACAGCACATTGAGAAAAGGATCAGGGAAATTTAACTTTTGCTCAGGATTTATCAAATTCACAGAGAGAGGTTTTGGCCTCAAGGGAAGATTGAGAGATATAGAGATCCTGTCGGAAAGCAGTGGTCCTGTCTTTACTTAACATACACCAAGAATTTGGCCATTCTACACGTTGATTTTGGTCCCTAAATTCTGAAGGCAATACTCTAGTCTTTAAATCATTGCAGTGATGAGTAGGAGCAGATTAAAAGCGTCAGGATTTGGCCCTTTGTAGATTAATAAAGGCGTGCTGAATGGGAATTTTGTCTTTGTGATTTTCTTGGAAGTGGACGAATAAAGTGCTTTGATCTAGAAGGGGAGTATGAAAGGTCACTGGCTAAGCATGTGTGCTGAAGTGCCCTGAGCCATCCAACATGATCAGCATAAATTAGAATCTGACTGCCCAGCTTTATTCATCTTTATTGATATCTATATAGTTGCAAAGGCAGAGGGACTATAACAATCCCAGCCAGCACAGAGAACCAACTGGGGCATGCAAAAATCCATAAAATGTTTAGTATTTCCTAATGGAAGTAAATGTAGGAGTATGTGTTAGTGATGCACAAGCCTCATAATTTTAGAGTTTTGGTTTTGTTTGGACCTGGATCCAAACTTTTGGAAGATTATCTGAAGTTTCCAAAAACTACTTGTGCATGCAAAATTGCAGCCAAGTTTTAAGAGTTTATCGTAAGATTTTTTCTGTTTTTTCTAGTCCTCACTGAACCAGGAGTAGTTGTTATTAATGCCCAGCTGCTGACCTATTGATATAATATGAGCACATTCCCCAAGGCAAACTGACACACTGATTACAGCCCTAGAGAAACAGAAGCTGCATAAATTTGGACAAAACAGGCTTATGACATGTTTAAAATTTCTGTTTCAAGGTCACTTTTGGAAGCAGAGATATTTTACACAAAAAAGCCGCTAGATGTGTAGGTTTGTGACAGCAGGAAGAGGTAGATTCAGCTTTGCACTTGTTTAGAGCATCCATCTCAGTGCAGCAGCCAGTTACACAAAATCCTCCATTGCCACTCCCATGTCCTCTGTCTTCCATACCATGAAGCTAGCAGGACTACTTCTTGGTTCAGCCCCCAGAAACAGAGGTCTTTGGGTTTGGAGGTCCTCAGTGTGCTACTCAAGCCTGGCAACAGTCATTTAACTCCCTTGGAAAATGAAGCTTTCCGCTTTCGAAAATATTACATAGGTAATAAGAGAGAATCTTTCACTCCACTATCCTGAGACCCCACCTGCAGTACTATGTCCAGCTCTGGGGCTCCCACATAAGAAGGACATGGACCTACTGGAGCGAGACCAGAGAGGGGCCACAAAGATGATCAGAGGGCTGGAGCACCTCTTTCCAATGAGGAAAGGTTGAGAGAGTTGGGGTTGTTCAGCCTGGAGAAAAGAAAGATCTGGGGAGACCTTATAGCAGCCTTCCAGTACCTAAAGGGGGATTGTAAGAAAGATGGGGACAGACAGGATAATGATTTTAAATGAAAAGAGGGTAGATTTCTACTAGATATTAGAAATAAATTATTTATGGTGAGGGTGGTGAGACACTGGCCCAGGCTGCCCAGAGAAGCTGTGGATGTCCCATCCCTGGCAGTGTTCAGGGCCAGGCTGGATGGGGCTTGGAGCAACCTGGGCTGGTGGAAGGTGTCCCTGCCCATGGCAGGGAGTTGGAACAGGATGGTCTTGAAGACCCCTTCCAAACTGAACCATTCTATGATTCTGGGATGATACTATGATTTCTGGCTACTTGTTTATCTCTCTTGGGTGAACAGAGTGGGCAATATTCAGGGCTCAGTGATTTGAAGAAAAATGCAAACTTCTGAAAGCAAAATATACACAACACAATTAAAATTACATATCTTTGTTAAGGAAGTTCCTATGGTCAAGGCTCAACTAGGTAAAACCCATGTCCTAAATGAGAATCCATAAGCCAAAAAGGTCAAAACCATCACTCTGATCATTTAGGCTGACCTCCTAAGAAACAAGCCTTAACAAGCAATTCCTGCCTCAGGCCTGTAATGTTTGTCATGTATTCTCTGGAAAAAGCTACAGTCATGAGTTAAAGGTCCCAAATTATGGGAGATTGCAGATTTGTGTTAGCATTTTCTTCTAACAGCTAATAATTGTCATTGCTCAAAACACTAATGTTCTTTTCCTAGTTGTACCATCAGCAAATATTGTCACCATTGTAAAGAGCTCAACACAAGAACACAGTGAACTTGGAGCTGCCAATTCTTCAACCACACTGATTTTTGTTTTCCCACCGGAGAAATTTTTCCTAAATGGGCAGTGAAATAGCGTAGTTACTATAGGTGCCGAACAGAATCCAAACTGAGCATTCAAATGGACTTTTGTTTTTCAAATTTAAAAAAAAAAAAAAAGTTTATATTTACAACACATGCCTTTTGTTTCCCTTTAACTGGAAACACAGTATATAATTTTCAATAACCACAGTGCCTCTATTTTTTCCGACCACAAATTAACCATAGTTCAGTGCAGTGAAATGCAGTAAGACCAATGGAATGCTTCTGCCTAAGGGATGACTTACTCCTAACAAAAATTATGCTTTGCTTCCTATTTGTTGTGTTCAATAATATTGCCTCTCTAAATACTTTTGGTTCAGTACTGACACCAAATGAAGAGGAAAGCCTCCAGAATGTACAGACGTGCAGGATTATGTTTGGTTTGTCTTTGTTCGTTGTCCTAATTCAAACCAGTCAGCCAACCGCTGACTTATGACTCTAGGAGACATATTGTGGGGTTTTTCAAATGTATTTCACAAAACTACCCAAACTCAAAGGGTATCTTTCTGTCCTCAGCTACACCCCTGCAAAGGCAGCAAAGTTTTTAAGCTTGCACATGTACAACAGAGTGGTTTTTAAAAAATTCTGCACATTGCCTTTTTAGTTTGTTATGTTTGAAAAAAACAAATTATTTAGTTTGTTATGTTTGAAAAAAAACTCCAGACATACGTGACCAATTTCTGCAAGGGGCCAATAAATAAAATATGGATACTTTGTACATCTACCAGTAGATGAGCATATTTTGTTGGCTATGAGTGGGAAACTACTCTTTGAGGATTTGTTTCTTCATCCACTTGTTTCAGAGTCAAAATTTTTGCGTTAAACATGGAGAAGAGGAATAAAATCCAGCTTTTCTGCTATGCCCTCTGCCCTACATTGCATATCTTTAATGAGAAATAGTTCTAAATTCTTTCCAGATGTTAATTAAAAATCTCACTATCCTTCCGAATTACCCTTTGGTATGTATTTATACCCAGTCTCATAGCTGATAAATGTGTGAGAATACACTTACTAAAAAAGTACTGAAAAAAATCCATATTATCCTTCAGAAGATCTGTGCTAATTCCCTTTGCAGAATTAGTGGCTGAATGCATCAAATGACTGACATGTTTCTGAAGGCTGGTGTGAACCTGTAATGCTTCTGCGTGTAAATAGCTCCACTAAGATTAATGGGAGTATTCAAGCAAGCAAATATCATGCACACTGGGTGGCAGGATCAGGCCAGCAGTTAGCATGTCCCTCATGGTTACAGTGACTTCTCTTTCAGATTTAGCAACTTGATTGCTGCAGAATTTCCATTAAATTTTATCATTTGTATCCCAAAAGAAGAGAGACTTAATAATACAGTAACTGTAATTAGGAAGAACTTAAGAAAACCAAGTCCTATTACATGCAGTACCCCATCACTGACAAAAAGAATGGTGTCTGTCATCATTTTATTGCTGCCTGGTTTTAGCCACCTTATTTAAAACTTGATTGAAATTTGAATAAGGATTTACTCTACAAATCCTTACCTGCTCAAGTCTCTGCTAAGTTAGAACAGTGGACTTTTTTTCCCTTAAACTGTAGAGAAAGGAAAGTTTGCAAGGAAATATTTGAGCTGTCAGCAACACATTTGAAGACAGAATTAAAATTCAAGAACTGTTGTGAGGAATTTATGTCATCTAATGTTAATCACCTGAAAGTGGAAGTCTAATCTAAACTTGTCTCAGATGTCTCAGTGTCCAGAAGATGAACATTTCCATCTCCCCAGCTTTCAAAGATAAGTGAAATAATTACTCCCCAGAAATGTTCCTTCCTGGCCACTGGAAGACCCAAGATGAGCAGCTAGGACCAGGCACCTAAGTTTTAGATAGCTATCATGTGGCAAGAGTAAATTTCTGCTCTGTGTCCATCTTGAGCCTTTCCTGGATCTTTGACCACAGAGACAGCTCTACCAGCAAGCAGAGCAACTTGCATCAATAACTTGGCCTCATACGTTGTGAAGAGCTGTGCTGGGACTGTATGTACTGTATGTATATTGTAAATCTATCTTATGGTAGCTACCCACATGGTCAAGATCCCAAATTCTCAGGTCTCAGCCTGTTTCCTTGATTAGCCCCAATGAAATGTATGGGGTTTTTTACGACATCCAGACTAACTTCTGTTGGATATTAAACTTTTACTGTAATCTCAGAGATTCAGGGTGATCTTGCTCACGGACAGTGCATTTTGATACTGCCTCAGCTGCAAACCTGGCCAATTTCCAAGCAACAACACAGCGTTTCTGGTCGAGTTGTGTCTGGAGCATTGGTGTCAACCTGATGATAAGGCAGAGGAGGCTCCGGCTCTTAATTCTCTGTTCTACATGAATACCTGAACTGAAATCCCTAAAACAGGTGACATAGTCTCAAGAACAGTCTCACACTGAACCCAGTGCAAGTCTTCTGGTATTTCATAGTCCTCCCTGACTTTCTTTTCCATGATGCTGCCTAGTAAGATATTGACCAGTGGTCTTGAACTCACATAAACCGTCAGCACTCAGTGCCCTCTGACACTGCAGAGCTTAACTACTGAGTGGATAAAGAACCACCATCTCAGCCCACTTTGAACATGCCCCAGGTAGTTTCATGTGGTCCTCTTGTGGTGGATGGATGACAAACAGTTGTTTCCTTATCTTCTCCACCACACATTTGACTTCGTGTTGTCTCTTCACTTCTCTTTTTTTCTGGATGAAAAGTCTTACCGCAATTATTCTTTCTATAGACACTAGTCCAGAGCTTTGGCAATATCTATTGCCATCTCTGTGTCTTCTCCAGCTCTGCTACGTTCTTTTCTGAGACAGGGAGATCAAGACTGTGCAGAGGTGCTGACACACTATGGACTGATCAAGGAAAAATAGTGTTTTCTTTTCTGTCCTCGATTCCTTGCATAATAATCAAGCACTGAACGAATGTTTCTCATTGAGGTAGCTCTTATAACCCCACTTATCATACCTGCATTTTAAGTCAGCTTTGACTCCACTGAACATATGATGCTGAACCTGTGAACGGCAGCCCACACTACACAGGGTTATTTAAAGAATGGGAAATATGAGAAGGACCCTTTCTTGCCATTAATTGCTCTCCAAGAGTACTAAGGACAGCTGCAGCCTTTGCTCTGAAGTGCAAAGGAAACCTGTTCTAGAAGAAATATTTCCCCCTGGGCAGACATGGAGGAGAGAGTGAAAAGTTGTTTGGAGTCCCCTCTGCTGTCTTCTACCTCCACAACTTCCACATGGAGTTGCATTGCAATGGATCCAGTGGCTCCTGAGCCCTGGGAAGCAACCTGTCCTGGCTTCGTCCACACAAAACTCTGCTCCCTACAGGCCAGAGACAAGAAGGTGTAGGTTGGGGCAACCAGTTGCCTGGCATAAAAGCTCTCAAAGCTTATAGGTTACATAAATGTGTCAGCTGCAAAGGTCTGTGCAAGGGGGCAACACTCTACAGGTCAGCTTTGTTGGAGCACTGCCCCAGAAAGAGCTGCGTGTCATCTCTTCCAGTGGGGGTTCGTGCCTCTCTACTGCACCCAGGTCCTACAGAACTCATAACTCACTTTCTTCACCTCTCTGTGCTGCAGACTCACACGTTTTAGTGCTTCTATGAACTCCCATACTGCTTTACCAGCAGCCCCACCAGGCTGCTGCATTATACTTGTGCTCAAGCTGAGGAAGGGAGGGAGGAGCTGGGAGGAGAACAGAACAACGGTGCTTCTCTGTTTTTCCTGGATGTCTTTCCATTCATCCTCAGCTTCATTTTTGCCCCATTCAGAATAGCTAGCATTCTTTGGGGCACATCTCTCCTCACAAATCTCGAGGAGGTGGAAGCATTGTAGAGCTTGCTGCTTCACTAAAAAGAGCATTATTCCAAGGCTAAGATCTTATTACAATTCCCTTACTAAAGCAACACATTTTTTCTGCTCCTTTTCGAAACCTCAAATGTTATTATGGCGTCAATGGTAAAGAAGTTTAGGCTTGCCTGGATTTCAGTCTCTTGGCCTTGGATGGAGGGGAAACATTATTTCTCTAAATACACGAGCCGTTATGCAGACAAACACTTGCACGCCCCAGGACCCTGATCTTGCAATAAGATTTGTAGCCTTGTGCCCATCCAGAGCTGGGCTGAATGCAAATCAAGCACATCTGACAGCTCAGGGTCTTGTAACGCAGTGCTTTGGTAATGCTGCTACTAATGCGATCCAGGAAAACAGCAGCATGGTCCAAACCAAGCCAGGCAATAGTCCCAGTACAGTACCAAACAAGACAGAGTTAACAGAGAGCCAAACGGTGCTGCAGGGGCTCTGTGCATATCCAGGTCTCTACCTTCAGCCTGGTGGGGGAGCACATGGCTTGTGCTCCCCACAGCAAGACAGAAGTGGTGGGAGGAGACACCCCAGAGCTCTGGGCAAGCAGGCAGGGTTTCCACCATGGTACGATGGCACAGAAAAGCACCTGCTGCCGTGCTTCCTCAGCCCCCTTGGGTTTCTCCCCTCTGCCTATCTGAGACAGGAGAGAGTTGGAGGAGGCACACAGAATGGTACTGGATTTTAGGAGAGATTCTACTGCTGCTGTTGTCTCCCTGGGCTCAGCTTTGTGTGCTGCATGCAGTCTGTACACCCCAGCCCCCTTCCATGGAGCACAGACCAGGACACATGGATGTGTCTGTCCCACCTCTCAGAAGACCAGTGCAGAAATCCAGCCTTCCCTGACGATGTCCTCAGCACCCAAGGCACTTGGTGCTGTCTCTGTCACCAAAGCATCTGAGCACCTCCAGGCCTTCAACACATTTTTTTCTTCTGTAGCCACAGGATAGGATGCTCTATTTATTACTCAAGAGCAAGGCATGGAGGGAGGCACCGTCAGATTGCTAATGATATTTAGGTGCCTGAAGATGCAGATATGCATCTGGTGGAATTGTGAAGCACATGGAGGCACTTCCCTCCTGCTGCACTTGAGCCAGGTCCCACAGTGGGTCTGGGCTGCATGCAATAGGAATCAGGCAGCATTTATAACAGGCTCTGTCTGTTGATGAGACTGTCAAAAAACCCTATACACTCCAAGAACAGCTTGTTCCCTACCAGTGAAAACTGTTATTCTCACACTGTTGTTTCACAAGTTCTGTTTCCAGCAATGCCTGATCACAGATAAGACAAATGTAATCTCAATATGTACATCTTGGGCTTTGTTTATCCAGGACCAGCTAGGCATCCTGGTGGGAAGAATGACATTTCATTTCTTCTTCCAGCAGAACTTCCCCTTCTCTTTTTCCTAATTTTCTTCCACTCAAATCTGGGTTCAAAACAACACTGAAAACCACTGGAGCAGGGATAGGGTAATTCCCTGAGCTGGAATCAGTTTCAGTCTTGCCAGATGGACAGGTACAGATCTGATTCAAAAACAAATCTGAGTTTCCTGTAGCCTGCATTTTACTAGTGGGTTCCTGCAGGCTCTTGGTATTATTTAACGCCTTCCAAAGAAGCAGTGACTGAGCCCAACAGTTGCACCCCAGCTCCAAAGCATCTTGGATGGCTTGTCCAAGAGCAGATCCTGCCAGGGCAGTGGGGACGAGAGAGGTGTTTGGGGTTTGTCCTCCCCATGACTGCCGTGAGACTGATAATCTCAGCAGGGAATTCAGTAATGTGGCATGAAATCTGTGGGTGGACAAGAGACCTTTGCTACTGACAGTTTTGGAGCTCTGAGTAGCAAAGACTTGCGGAAGGAGCACCTGCATTTCTGAATATCAATCAGAATTAACTTTTTGCAAATTAAAAAAAAAACCAAAACCAAACAACAATGACAAAAAAAAAAACCAAACTAAAAAAGGTAATTACTTTACTCAGGTTCCCCCTCTCTGAACAACAAAGGTTCAGGAAACTGGCTCCAGTCTACAGAGAGGGGTGACTGGCTTAGATCTGGATTTCATCTCACCCAGGTTAACAGGATTCTGGGGATACAGTGAAGCTAAACAGAAATCTTGTCTTTTGAGCCAGTCTTCACTTGTCCTTGTTCCTGTAAGCCTCACAGTTGGATATAACACTCCCAATGGAAACTCTTGTGAATTAGAATTTGTATACTGTAAAATTCTGGATATTATTTTCTCTCAGTGTCAACCTGAGATGTAAAAACTCAGATACAGTGTGCCAAGCCAGAGTTTAAGTCAATGCGTGAGGCAGGCATAAACTACCATTCAGTATGACCAAGCATCTTCTGTGTCCTCCTACCCATCATGAAAATTAACCTTGGAAAAGGCAATGCAGTGCAAAGCAAGAGAGTTAAATTGAACATACTTTGAAGGAAAGGTTGGACAGCAATTTTTTAACCCAGCCCCTCGACCTGATTTCTGACAATAGGAGAAAAAAGCCGTGAAAGCTGATATCCCTTTTATCTGAAAAAAGAGAAGCTCATTTTTGCTTCTCTGATTTAAGTAATGCAAACAGAAGGAGCTGCAAGAGAGCAGCCTTTGTTCAGTCACACATCAAGTAGGTCAGCCCCAGCGAGCTGCTCTGTGCCTCCCTGGGACTAAAGCATGGTGATGACACTGGGACAGAGGTCCCTACCCCATGCCACCACCCTAAGGGGGCAGCATCCCCCCAGCCAGATTTCCTTGTTCTGGTCCTTTATTGTACTGTCTCTGTGTCTCCTCCTCCCAGCAGACAGGTCCCTGTCGGTGCCTGGTCCCATCGGCCAAGGGTGATGGTCAGTTCATGCACCCTGTGACTTCTCCAGGGCCTCCCTCTAGCCGTGGTGCCCCGCAGGGAAGCTCCAGGCCACCAAAACATCCCCCAGATATCCACCTCTGTGACAGAGTCTGCATTTAGCCATGAACTAAACCTTGAACCCCTGTAATGTGGAGAACCACAATGGTCCTCAGAGGACAGGATGACCCTTCTCAAACCTAAACCCCTGACTGGGTAGAGCAAGCTACAAGCAAGCCTGAGAAAGGAAGGAAAGAAGCAGAGACCTCAGGAGAAAAAGTTTATTTGAGGTTTCCAGAGTGGTATTCTCCCTTCTCATCTTTTTAGTTGACTGCAAAGTCCTCTTAGCAGCCAAATCCCTTCTTCCAGGCTCATGCCTTGATGTCAGTGTGCAATTCCTGGCCATCTCCTTTGGCCGAGCTCCTGCCACACAGGACATCCCTCTCCAAGCAAAGAAAAATAGCTCTGCTGTCCTGCCAGACGCGTTTCAACAAATCCAGCATGTTAGAAGATAGTATCTCCTTACACCGTGCAAAATACCTAAGAAGCCCCCAAGACTCAAGGGGTCACACAAGGGAAGGGGAGAGAAGTAGGTTTTCCCAGCTGAGTCTCCAAACTAATCCCCAGAGCAAAGAAAACACTCTGGAGTCCTCACGAGGGCTGTTGTTGGCAAACTTTACACAAATAGGACTCCAGCAGACACTGGCACAAGGGTCCTCAGTGTTTCCCTCAGCCTGTGTCTCTTGTCTGCTGAGGAGCGATGCAATATTTGAATGTGAATGGCACACGCTTCTCTGTGGAGAAATGGGCATTAATCAGCAGCCTCTGAACTGGAACTCCAGCAGCTTCCAGGCCTTTGGTGGGAGCTGCTCGAGAGTGAAGAGGGGGAGAGGGGATTCAGGGGCCAGCCCTTGGCACAGCAGAGGTGATCAAGGCATGAGGAAACATCTGCAGCCATCAGCAGAGAGGAACTGGGTTCACAGGATCTCCAAGACCTTTAGTATCCTTCTCCTTCCTATTATTGCTTGTGACAGGGTTGATAAAGCACCCCAGAAAAAAACACCGAACAGCCATTAGCAGATGTCAATCTTTCTAATCTTGTTTTTTGCCTTGAGTGATTGAGGCCAGGTTGGCCATGAAATATAAATGAGGAACACATGAATTTTTGAAGAAACTAAATCTGGGAGGCGAGCTGTGTCAGAGGAATGACTCTCAGCAAAACCAACATGTATCATACCTGGCTTCCACTGGATAGCCTCAGACTGGATTTCCAGTAAATATAAATCAGTGCAGCTCCACTTAAACACGGAGTTTTACACACCAGCTGGAAATCTATCCAGAATATCTTCACCCACCACTGCCTAGTGCTTCTGCCTGTGGCTGTAGCCCATGAGCTTCAAATGCTGCTGGGGAAGGCAGGCACCACCTGATAGTAAGATAAGCAAAGCACCTAATTAATAAAACCCTCTGGGTCTTGGATACCAGCTAACTTCCAGGTTCCTTTCCCCTCAGAAGAGCTTTCATCATATGGTCCACTTCAGAGGGGACAGCTGGTCTCTCATCTCCACCTCTGCACTGCCATCACACAGTGGTTTGCCAATGACTTGCATTTGGTCTACCTGACAGAGGCCACAGCTGCTTCGTTTTTAGAAAACTCAGGTAAGCTCATGTGTATTGTTGAAAAATAAGCAGGTGAGTGAAGAGCTTGAAGCATTTTATCAGTTCAGTAGCAAATACCACTAACCCTCCTTTAAAAATAGGTGACTCGTGTAGGGTAAGGAAGCCCAACTCCTACCAAAGCAGGTTTTTATTAGAGGCAGACTTAAAGCGTAAGTCTTTAATAAGACTGGATACATAGCTAGGACTAATAGAGTCATGTCTCAATGGAGCTGCTTCCCAGATGCTGACAAATCAGACAACTTCTTTGGCTCAGAGATCCTATCTAAGTGGTGAAACTGCTTCCACATGTTCGTTATGCAGTGCAGGATTGCTTTTGTGGTTATTAATGTGTATGCTGTGCAGAGCAGAGACCCTGGCCTGCTTAAAACATGGGTCTCCTCTCACTGCTCAGTGTCTGCCTCCAGCAGCATGTCCTCTGATGTGGAGACTGAGACAGAAAAGACCCAGCTTTCTAGCCCATGAAATGAGTAATATGTCAGATTCTTAAATCACTTCCAAGCATTTTGTAATCCTTAGATTTAGAGCATACAATATTCTAAGTTAAGCAGAAAAGGTCTTCAAAGGTTAGAGACAATAAATCAGAAGACAGGAAGAAGGATTAAAAAAAGGAAAAAGAAAGGTAATATAGGACTTGTAATAACCAATTGTCAGCACTGAGCAGAGAGGATTTGGTGATAGTTTGATAGAAAGAAGCTTTAAGTAAGAATGTGCATCTAAACCCACTCCCTTTGTGGTTGGTTTTTCTTTTTCATTTTTCATTTCCTATTTTTTGCATTGGAAACGTCTCAGTGACTCACAAGCAACTGTACCTCTAACAGTGGCATAACTCAGTCCCAGTTTATGGCTGGCTGGCTAACTGATATAGAAGCTGACCTTAATTATTCACGTCTCTGATGGTAACTTCCTTCATCAGCCTGGACAAGTCGTGTAACCTTTGAACTTCAGTTTCCCCTTATGCTGTGCACCTGTGCAATGATGGAGTTTTAACTCGGACACTGCTGCACCGAGGTGAAATGTGAGTATGAGAGGTGGCAAAAGCATGGTCTGAATCCACTAAGGCTTTACCAGGGTAAAACACAACAGAGCACCTGTAATGCTGGTGGGACCTCTTGTCTCACCTGAGCCTGGGAGCTGCAGCCGTGGCTGGGCAGGATGGGACCCCACCATCCAGGAGGCTGGTTCTGCTGATAATGGCGAGCCTACACTAGTCCACACTGCTTTTGTTCAAGCAGTGATTGCTAAGAAAGGTAAAAAGGCAGGTACAGAGGAGCTATGTAAAAAATAAACAAATCAAAGGTCTGCACCCCCATGACAGAGAAGTGTTTGCATGGAGGTGTGTCTGTAGGAGCCGCAAAGACGCACCCTATTACCATCATGTTTATTAGCAAAGCAGAGGCACAGCCTCTGCAATAACAGCCTGATGCAGAGTGCACCGAAATCAGTGGAAAGATTCCTACTATATTCAGCAGCGTTTGGCTTGAATCATAAAAATACCATGTTCACAGCGCCCTTTCACTTCTCCATTTACAACATTCGCTGGCCATGAATGGTGTCCATCCTTCACAGACTACTGGATAAGAGAGGGGAGGTTGTACATGGATAAACAAAGGACTTTGTTAGGAGGGCAGAAAAGTGTTGCCGGCTGTCTTAGGTGACCAAATTTGCAAATTCAGGTCAACACAGTGTGTTAAGAGTCAATAAATAGCTTGACTGGGAAAAAGAGCTTTGAAAAATAGCTGTTCAGATATGTTTAACGTAAAATGTCTCACTTGAAAAATGTTATTTAGATGAATACCTGTATTTCCTTTATTTTAAAGGTTAAATATAACGTCAGGAAATTAACATTTTGTTTGGGGTTGGATTTTGAATCGGTTTGACTCTGCTTTGGGTGAATTTCATCCAATTTTTTTTTTTTCAAGTGTTTCATTTTGATCTGAGAACTACAAAGCCAGTTCTGTTTCAGGACAACTCTAACTTATATTTTATATTCTGAGTTTTTAGTTTTGTGGCCACATTAGGAAAGCAGCTCTTTGGATGATCTAAATTATGCATGTAACCATAGTCACCTCAGTGTCAGTAATGAGCAGATAACTTTTCAGGCCATATTGACTGGCAGTGCAGTAGGAACCCAGTGTCATGTATTTCAGATTTATTTAACATTTCCTTTATATAACAATTTCTCCTGCTTCTCTCCTGTTTTCTGAAACATCTTCATAGCAGAACACAGGAGAAGCACAACAATACAGGACAGGACGGTGGGAGATATAACACACACAGCCCACTCCAGGCACAAAGCAAAAGCCAAAGAAACACTGAGCAGATTTATACACAAATTCTTATTTAAAACCTTTTAATTTCTAACTATAGCCTTTCATTTCCCAGCCATCAGCTGCTTCTTTTGGGGTTTATATTAACATGCTAATACATACACAAATGCTAGAAGGAAAAAAGATGCAACTGACTTGCAAACCTTATAGTCCTATACTCATCCTCAGTCTCCTAGCGTGTGCAAAGGTTTTCTGTGCACAGTGTTCAGCTGTACTGACAAACACATTGGGCACGTTCATGCAGAGCTTTCTCCTGGGTGCATGATGCTCCACATGAAGGCAGAACCCTGGCAAATGCACCAGTAAAACTGCCTGTGAAGGGTCAGAGTCACTCATCAGCTGGCAAAAGCAGAAAAAGTTTCCAGCTCCATTTTATCATGTGAAAATAGCCATGCTTTTAAAAAACATATGATGAGCACATTGACAGAGGGAATGGGAGAGCAGACTCTTTGGTAATCTCCATTACACATCTTTCCCAGCAGATGGGTGAGGCATAGGTGGGATGGAAGGATGCTCCGAGGCAAGTGCTGGGACAGGATGCTAGCATAGTGCCTCAGTACTGTGCATGGGACCTACCTCCCATGAAATGCATAAACCTACAGGTTCACACTTCGTCTAAACTAGTTATTGGGCCTGCTTCTGTTGGCAGGTGGTGAAACAAGGCGCTTGCAGAGATGGCTTGGTCTAGTCTAAGGTGAATCCTAAAATGTGTGGCAAGTCACTCAGAACTGCTTGGCCCGCGGGGACATTCCCAACTGGTAATCCTCGGTACGGGAAACCTCAGCTTTCCATACACCCAAGATGTTCGTGCGTCTGCCTGACGCAAATGGCAGGAGCCGAGGCCTGGGAGCGCTGCAGGATTTTCACTGTGAGCCAACCTTGCCTGATCGACGCCTCCCCAACCCAGACCTCCGCAGCTCAACTACAAACACGATTAGCTCTACAGCTCTGCCACATGGTGGTGCAGATTGCTGCCCGCAGCCACGAGGCAGTCTCAAAAAATGGCACAAAAAGTATTGTTAGAATTTGGGCAGCTGTACTGAGCTGTGAGTCCCTACCACACCCAAGGGTGGACAGAAAAGAGAGACACCTTGACTCCTTGGGAACTGCAAGCCTACTGACACACAGTGAAGACTCCCAGTACTGGGGAATTTAAGCAATACCATTGTATATTTTGTTGCTGCATCTCAAAACTCAAGCTAAACATGTGTGCCTCTGGTTCTAAACCCAAATACATGTGGCAGAATAAAATTAGAGTTCTTTAATAGTTTGATTGGTAATTAATAAAGGTGTTATAGAATGAGATATTTGACTGTGAAACTGCTGTCGTATAAAATCACTGGCAGTGAGATTTACACAATGTTAAATGTAAGTCTATTTATGTATGTTTATAGATATATTGGACATGACCGTCATCATCCATGACTGCTGGAGCAGTAAGGCCTGGATGCACAATGTGCTGTAGAAGAGACGCACATCTTCAAGCTTAAGGTGGTCTAATTACCAAGCTGAGAAGGACGTTTTTTCCACAGCAGGACAGTCCACAATTGCTTTCTTTGGGAGCAGTCAATGCTGGTTGCTCTGGGACCCACTAGCCAGATGATCTGACCACTGGAATAGCACAACCATGTCCGAGTCTCTCTGGCAATGCTTCTGCTGCATATGGCCAGTCTTCTGGGGCAGAGTATCCTTTTTAATAAACTTTTTCCTAAGCATTTAATTGTAGGAATTTCTTTGGAGGCAGTATTACTCTTATCTTGGCCTTTGCAGGAAAAAAACAAACCCTCCTTTTCAGCTGATTTTTCATGCTCTATAAAGACTATAATTGAAATCCTTCTATACTGAAAAATATTTTGCCAGATATCAATAATGGTGTGCAGACTAAGGATGAAGGCAAATTTAATCACTGTTTTTATTATTCTATTTTCCTGAGTAGGGTAATTTCCCATCATCCTAAGTGGCTTGAACAGCCACAGGCTTGAAATAGTGATGATGGAATTTCCTGGGAACAAATTAATGTGGAGGCACTGGGATATTACAGTAATAGTGTGGTAAAGGAGTGTGCATTTTACTATATGCCTCTGTCGTACTGATGTGTATTTTGGCTAACGCCAAATGTCACTTGTGAAATGCGTGCTACGTTGTGGGCCCTGTTTTCCTGGCCTCTCTCAGACTGAAGCGGGGAGCACTACACCGCGTTAGTCACTCCTGATCGTGGTCCTCCAGTGCTTTCCCATGCAGGCAGAGCTCCCACTGATTTCCAGACGGGCATGTACAAGTTAGGGCTGCTGGATCCATCCCTACCATGGTAAAAATAGACAGTTACTTGGTTGTTTTCATTAAAAGGAGAGGAAGGAGGAGCATTATATAACAGGAGGGCTTTTGGGGGAGCACTGGTTTGTTTAAAACCTCCAGTGATAGCTGCTTTCCCTGACAGGAATTGGCTCTGCAGCAGGGCACGAAAGCTGGGATCTTGCCATTGCTGGAGAGCAATGCTCTTTTCTTTATTAGCAGACAATAAGCCACATTCAAGACATGCTAAAGAGCTGGAAGACAAGCAGCCAAAGCAGGGAAATTCAAAGTGAGGGCTGGTGCTTGGGAGCCTGGTGTTTGCATTTGCCTGCAAGGGAGAGGCAGACACAACCAAAGATGTGAAGATGCAGCAGCACTTTGCCAGTGTCCTCGGTGCTAGTGAGTGTCTGGAGACAGAGACGGTTTTAATTGACACCTGTGCTGATTTCTTGCCCTTAGCAGGGAGAAGTCCTGCAGGGCTGGAGCAACTGGGCAAGCGCTGAAGGCAGGGTACACCTGGGAGGAAATGGCATGTTTTATGGTGATGGGGAAAGTTTAGGGAACACTTATGCACGGTGAGTGATGAGAAGGAGTGCCTGGGGGCTGGAGGCTCTGTTAGCAAAGGAGTTTGGCCCTTGTGTCATATGGGGGAGAGGGATCTTGATGCTTGCACCCGGGTTGCCACTGCTCCCTCTCTATCTCACCCCTGGTCCCTTCATGACTCATAGCCAGGTCTCACCTACTCAAAGGGTATGGCCATAACTCTGCTGAAAAAACATGACCAGCCACTCAGGGTGAGCCCAAGGGCTGGTTTCTTGTCTCTGGCAGAGGCCAAGAGAAGAGAATGAGAGCAGGACTCATCTACTGTGTCCCCATACCTAGACATTCTCCTGCCTGGTCCCCCTCCTGATGCACATCTCCTCAGGGAAGGCACAGCTCAGCATGGCTCGGCAAAGTCCTGGAGGACATTCTCCACCTGTGGCATCACACCAGAGCTCCGTGTGCTGTGGGACAGGGGAGCGGGACCACGGGGTGGCTGTGAAGGGGTGCTGGCACACCCCAAGCTGGCGATGGGCCTCCTGTAGGATGCCAGCGTTCTGATGGCACCATGCTGGGTGTCCTCAAAAGCCCTCAGACCAAAGTATTTTGCATTGTGTGTGCGTTGATCCAAAGCCCAGTTTTCCTATTGTTTTCAGTGGCATTTGGTTTGGGCCACAAGGCCCTGAATCAACACAGCGCTAAGCCTGGCAAATCAAAGGGACTAAAGCACCTGATTAGAACAAGGGATTTTTTTTTTATCATTCCCTGCCTGGGGACTTACGTGAAGTGTAGAGTTGGGTATAGAAGGACAAAATGCTGTCATTTCCATGGGACTTCAGCAAATGCTGATGTGCTTTTCAGAGCAACTGGGTGTGGGGTCTAAAAGTATACCCTCTTCCAAATGAGATACAGAATATTCTCACCAGGAACAACAGGCTGTGTTCATTCCTTGAACCGGTTTTATTGGAATAGTGGGGTTCACGACATGCAAAGGCAAGGCAAAGTAGCAGAGCCCTGATGAAAGTCATTTGAAAAGCCTTGTTTCAGAATGGCCATTAAATAAAAAAATACAGCAACCTTTCAAAAATGTATTTCAGCACTGAGACGTTAATTGTCAACATTGAGCCAAGGGGCATTTCTCACATGTAGTTTCAAATGAAATAAAAAAATAAAAAAAATGTTGGCACAGCCTTTGCTACAGCAGTTTCAGAGGAGTAATTAAACAGGAGCACTCAGAGCCAGCCCGGGGAAAAGTGTACACCCGCGACCTTGGAGGAGGAAGGACTGTTTGCCTGCCTGCATGCATGCGTGTGTGTGCACATTGGGGTTTGTTGTTTTTTTCTTGGTTGTATTTGTGCATTATTTCCCTGTGCGTCCATGGCACCTTACTTCAACAAACAGTTTGAAAGACATATGCTGTTGAGCAAAAGGAAGAGAAACTCTCCTGATCTTTTTTTCTCTTATCTCAGTGAACATGCCATTTTATATGCTTTTCCTAGGGCTTCTGTGACCTGTGCTTTACACCACCTGGCTGGTTTAAATCATGAATCTTCTATTAATATGACAAGCTCTGCAAAGGTGACCAAAATGTTAAGGAGACAGATGCCATCTGTATCTCTCATGGGTAAATACTTGAAGTTTGCTCCCTTCTGTGGGGCTGGTCTATGTTCCAGATCCTGGCACTGTGACTGAGCCACTGAGACAATTATTTATTTTTTTTGCTCCTCCCTTAGATGCTCTGGATGAATGTTAACCATAATTTAAATAGTTTCCTGTGATTTCCTCAAATGTCAAAGCCTTTCTTTTCTGTCTCTCCTGCTGGAGAAACACCATCTTACACAGATGAGCGATGTAGCTGGGAGAGTCCTTATAACTCATAAGGAGTCACAGGGCACTTTCCACCACCACCAGAGCACATTTTGCCCTTCAGGCAATAAAATACATCTTTGCTAAGGGTAAGCTAGCTCCATGTTGAGTAGGCTTAGCATCTTATTCTCATAGACACCTCACCTGAAAAACTATCTTGGGATCTGCTGTGGCTGGTGTGGTGATGACTAACATGGAGACAGGACTAGGCAGAAGTAGGTCTGGTGCAGTTGCCTGGCCCTGGTATGGTGGCTTGTTTCTCTTTGCCCCAACATGAGACATATATGATGCCACACAACACAAGAAAAGGGGAGCAATGCCCATTCTCAGAGAGCACGAAAACATTTAGGCTTTGGAGTGATGTATGTGGGTCCATTTTGAGTGGAAAAAAGCACAGGCTTGGACCTAAAGCATATAAAAGTGTATAGAAGCATCTCTAGAACTACTGAGACAGCTTGGGGACTTACTTTCCATTCTGCTTTTCTTCAGTTCACGGTGCAGAGGAGGGGGAAAGGGTCCCAGTGCCACAATTGAAGTGTTTAGACACCGAATGATCATCACCACAGAGTGGATAAAGAGAAGATGATGGTCTTTCTGGTGGTCTCGGCATGGATGGGAGATACCACGAGTGAACTCTAAACCCTGTCTGTGCTTAGAAAACAGCAAAAACTCCCTGTTTTTGGGGGTTTTTTGATGATGAAATCTCTTGTGTTCACTTCCTTGCAAGCTGCTTAATGCTTTGGACCTCAGCAAAACTGCCCGGATCCAGCCCATGCAAGCGATGGAATATCAATCCCAGGTCCAGCCATGCTTTTGGCTCTGGGACACAAGTCATATCTGTGTCTAAGCTGCACATCACAGGCCTGCTCTGGCCTGAGCACGCTGTGCTTCTCCTCCAAGACAAAGTCCCACATCCACGCTGTCCACATCATATTTATCCTTACAATACTGTCCCAGGAAGATTGTTTCATCTTTGGCAAAACCCTCTTTTGCAAACCGGCATTGTGCTGGGCTCATCTCTCCTTTCACACTCCTTCCCAAGGCAGTTACTTGTCTGCTGTAATTTACTCTTTAATGCAGCACTTTCCTATTCTGTGAGACAACAATCATGAAGCATTTAAATTCCAATTGAGTAGGGCTGGAGTGCAGAGGGGCTGCGGCTTGCGCAGGGAGGACAATGGGAACCTGAGACAGGGGACACCAGTTCAAGGCCCCCCAGGAAGGAAGGCTACAAGCTTCTCCCTCACATTCCCATCTCCCTAGAGATGTAAATCAAGAAAATGAAGGGAGGGGAAGAGGAGGAGGGGGGTGTTTATAGAAAGAAAAGGGAAAATGGATTGAGTTGTGCTGAATTCTAAGACAAGGATCAGCTACACAAGAGAACTATTGAATAGCTGTGAAATCTGGAATTGAGCCATCAAAAAAGCTGCTGAGCTGCATGTGAATCAGGTTGATTGTTTTTGAGAAGCACCTGATTTCCCCCCACATACACACCCCTCTCTCCCAGGCTGCGTGCTTAGCCTTGGAATTTGAACATGACTGCCGATGTAAGTGCTTTTCCTTGAGATAGAGACATTTTAGGGAGCTGGAGAGGAGGGAGGGCAGGGGAGCGTCTCTTCATGTGAAGGCCATGGTATCTGAGCCGGGAGCTGACAGGTTCCCCGCTGCTTCCAGCAATCCCAGCAAGGAATTTACACTGCTGGCAGAAAGCGGGCAGGAAAAGTAAAGAGCTGTAACTCCCTGGGACATGGAGGGAAGGGCTGCTCAAAGGGTTGCATGCTGCTCCGTAGTTGGGCTGCAAGAACGTTTTGCCCACTTCCTCACCAGCTTTATGCTCCCAGGAACTCACATTTCTTACCTTGTCTCCCAGGACAGAGCTGGCGCCTGCTTCCTGCTGAGTGGTCCCTGCTGGACCTCAGGAAAAAGAATTGCAAAGCCTCAATTTAATACTACACTTATCATCATAGTGTCTGATTCTCTCATGTGTGTTGGTGGAGTTATAATTCTCTCTGCAGCCTTTACGAGTGAGGCAAGCAAAGCCCAGGGATGCTAAGATGCAAAGAGTGCTGTGATTCCAGAGTGCCTTAGAAAGGCACACTGAAAGGAAAAAAAAAAACAAACCCCAACAAAAAAACCCCAGCAAGGCTGTTTTTAAAAGTCTAGCAACTTGCCTAGGGTTATGGAATGAGTTGGCATTGCAAGAGTGAAACCTTGCCTTTCCTCATTTGGTATGGCTGAGAACTGTCTCTGTTCTAATTTATTATTATTGTATTGCATTATTGTGTAATTTTATTGCATTAAAAATCATGTGAATAGCGCCATGGTGCTCTACAAACAGAAAGCAACACAGAGCCACTGCTCCAAGGAGCGTTGTTAAACTGCCTCCAGATCTGACTCAAGAGACCTATACTCTATTACCTTATGCAGAAAACATCTACATTGTTTTATTGTTGTTTATTTATTGAGCACGGAGGATAAGCACTGTGCTGGGTGAACTTGTGCAGTCTGGACAGATCTATCAAACTTCAATTCTTCTGCAAGGGGATGTGCTCACGTGGCCTCTTCCTTATTCTGTCTGTTGTGGTACCATAACTCAGCCCAACACCACAGCCTTTCTGCCTCTCCAGTGAACTAGCTGATGACAGTTAGGTGCCCCCCAGCCCTTGGAGGGGTGTTCAGACCCTGTAGACCATCTCCGCTTGTAAACCATCCTCCCTTTACCTATGCTGATTACCCTAAGGACTGAGAGGTCCCTGGTACTCCAAACCAACCCTGGATTCACTATAGGTGCCACCTGCACCCTACAAGAGCATCCAGCTGTCTCGAGACTGTGCAAGACACCACACCAAGCCAGCATTAGGACAAGCTTTAATAGATGATGGCTGACCCAGCAACTCAAAGCAACTGGGATGCTGCCCTGCTGGTGTCTGCAGTGATGCTGGAGATGATACCCAAACAAACCACGGCTCAGGGCTCGAGGCTGGCAAGGCTTCATGGCAGGAGGGAGCCCAGTGCACCCTACTACAGTTGCCGCAGCCTCATCAGGCACCAGATGGGAAAAGGCTCGGTCCTCATGGGGTTTATTTCTTTCCTTTCAGTGTAGAGGACCCTCTCATGAGATGAAATACACTCCCTGCAGGGTGGGGGGAGGAAATGCCTCACCGTCCCCTGTAGCTCCCAATCTGCTTTTGTGCTTTTGGTCCCTGAGCAGACCTCAGCATCCCAGCACTGGTTGCATATGAGGTGCTGCCCTGAGAAAAAACTCACTGCAATTACCAGTTAACCATCCCGCCGGGCACAGGGGACTCTGAAAGCATCAGGGAGGTGGTGTCTGAGCTCAAGCGGGAGGTTGAGGGCAGCGGGAGGGCAGGCATTGTGCACGGGCCATTGCTGCCTGCTGCAAACCTCAGCCATTCACACAGCAACCGACTCCGGGCCCCTTGAAGTCAATGAAAAGACTCTCTGGGATGTCGGGGGGGGGGTGGGGGGTGGGGGGTGTTTAGGCTGAACCCCTGGTGTGCAAAAGCAGCTTCATGTCCTCTGTAACTCAGCAGCACCATGAGCTCCATAAGCACCCAAAGATGCTGAGGCTGAGCAGCTCTCAGATAGGTGCAGGCAGCATCTTCCTATGACAGTTGCTAAAACACCTCAGAGGTTGGCAACCAGTTTTTTTGTTGGTTTTTTGTTGTTGTTTGTTTTTGTTTTGTTTTTGTTTTTTTTAAAAAAAAGGGGGGGAAAAACAATTAACCTTCACCTCAGGTCCCAGCTTGCATAACCACAGATCAGATTCTACTAATAATTTGCTTGCTTAAGTGATTCATAATAAACACTGTGAGTTTACTTTTGCTTTGAGAGCAGCTGATCTTTGGAACAAACCTCCCACAGGTGTAAAATCATGCCACCCATTTGCTGATTTAACCCTCTGAGTGCTCATGCATCTCCAAACCCTGCTAAATTGCTGCTTGCAGGCAAGCCTTGGTATCTGGGAAATTCTGTCAGCAAACGTGGAATAATATCCAGAGAGAGTATGATCTCTTCTTCACCTGTTTCAGACTGGGATGCCTTTGCTCAGGTCAGTCCCCACCACATATGGGCGCAGGGATGAGAGTGAAGGCAGCCATTGCCTGCCCCGTCCGAATTTGCTGACTAGCTATTTATGCATATTTTCTGTGGTGGCATTTTTTCCTTATTACAAGTTCTTCTGAGGATCTTTTTACCCATTAATTATAGCTGAGCATGCTCAGCCTTGGTCCCCCCTCAGGCCAGCCTGAACCTCAGCAGTGCTAATACAGAGTTTGGAGGGCACCAAGACCCAGCACCATGACCTCAGGCTGAGTGCAGGATGGGACACCACGGGACGTATGGGCTGGTGCCAGTCTCAGAAGGACACATTGCTCCAGTAAATAAAAAGTACCAGGGTCTGTTTTCATAGAGCTAACCTCCTTTCCCCTCTGAAGCACAGGGTCCCCACCCTCACCACTCATGCAGTGAGCCCCGGCTCTGTGCTTTGCACGGACACCACTGAGGTGCACAGACCATGCTCAGAAGGAGCTTTACCACAATACCATGAGCCCTGGTGCAAAGGCAGAGAAGACACGTACACATCGACCTGGGTGTGCAGCTGGACGTGCCAGCAGTGACACCCTGAAATGCCCTTCCATCCGCAAAATGCGAACAGGGCACACGTGGTATCACAGCTGTAGCACAGGAGTGACTGTGCCCTGTTTTGCAGGTGGAGATAACTGAGCCTGAAGCAACAGAAGGGCTTCCCCAAGGTCATACAGGAAAGCCCTGCCAGAGCATGCCCTGTCATGTAATTTAAGCATCAAAGCCCAGCTCATGGAGCAGGCAATTGCTCCTGCTCTGTGTGCATGTGTTTCCCCGTGCCCTCTGCATTCAGTGCACAATGCAAGGAAGGTCTGCAAGTGCAGCAAGTTGGCTGCAGGCTGCTGCACAGCAGTTTTCTGTGGAGTCCTCAGATGAATACATTTTTGGAAGAGAAATTTATTTCTCTCCATCTCCAGCTTATGCTTTTGGCCAAGCTAAAACCTGCTTGACCTAATTTCTCCACCTTGCTGATCAAAGGTCATGTTTTACCAGGATTATTTCTTCTTCATTGTAGGCACAGCTGGTAAACAACACGGAGATTTTACAGTATTTAACTTTCTGATAGATTTATGGAGGTTCCCTGACTGACTTTCTTTGCTTCTTTCAAAGCTTTTGCACTCATCCTTCAGATGATACCATGCACCGTGCACCTTCAGACCCAAAACCCAAGCTGAGCCAGAGAAAAGAGCTGTGTGTGAACAATTAGCCACCCACCCTCCCTGCAGCCAGCCCCAACCTCTGCTCTCGATCACCTGCTTTCAGCAGAGTCATCCCCTTAGGTCAGTGACAGTTCAGACCCGCTCAGGTGCAGCGACAGGCACTGCCAGGCTGCCAGCGCTCCTGCTGCCAACTGCACTCAAAGCAGAGTGAAGGTGCTAACCCCTTTCCCTGGGCCAGAATTGCGTATAGCCTGGTCCACCAGCCAGTGTGGAAAAGCAGTTCCTCCATAGGGAAAACAGTGAAGGATGGCCTCACTCACCTGCTGGTCTTTTGCCCTCAATCTTGTAGGCTTAAGGAAAAAAAGAGGTTTGCTGGTCCAACAGCCATCTAAAAAGTTTTGCAACCTTAGCAGCTGTAGCGCACCGCTTGGAAGAAGATAGGAAAGTATCTCCATCCAACACCTAGCCTTCTCACCTTCTTGCGGCACAGTGGTGGTAGGAAGGGTCCAGGGTGAATTTCCCAAGCTGCAAAGCCTCCCACCACTTGGATTTGAGGGACAGTTTCTGCTGTTCCCCTTTTAAGCAGCTCTCGCAGAGACAGAAGAGGGCAACAGTGCAGACCTGGGGGTTCAGCCCTGCATGTGCCAGGCTAATACTTGGTAGCAGAAGGAGCAGTGGGTGTCCCTGTGAGCACCAGGTGTGCTCCTGGGTCCCTGAGTGGTGAACAGGGACCCTCCAACTTCCCAGACAAGGATGCTCTTCCCATCTTCCCTGTGCACAGCTCCTTCCCCAAACTAAAACCCTGGCTTCTGCTACATGTTCCTCAAAGCAGCGTTTGCATCAGCAGTGAATCAGGCAGCACACTCTGGGAGCTCCGGCTTTTGCCAGCATGTTTGTGCCAGCAAAGAGATTATTCAAATCCCCTCTCCTGAGGAGTCAACCAAGGGGAAGCTGTGCTATGTGCAGAGTTACTGTCTCTGCACCACAGAATTGATCCACACAGTCAGTGACTCACAAGGAAATATTATTTCACCTACCAAACAATAGTCTAAATACATAGTATTTAGCATATTTCATCTTCTTTCCTTCAGCCTCCACTAGGTAACCTATCTTATTCAAACACCATGAAGTCATACTTTTCTGGTACAACCATTTTCAATTATTCAATTATTTCAATTAAACAATGGAGGCTGGAATGGGCTGAGTCCTGCAATGCTCAAACACTTCTTCTTTTTCTAATTGAGTCAGCAAAAGGTGGCAGAGGTGTCCAGAGATAATAACTTGTTCTCTGGTACTGGTGACTGCTTTGGAAAGGTTTTAGACCAGGCTCCCAAAATAAAGGCATTGCTCCTTTTTCAGAGGCATTACCCTCACTAAAAGTAGCCGACACAAGGCTTTGCTTGCCCTCTTGCCCTGGGGAAAAGATGCATGCCTGTACTTTTTCATTTATTTTAAGTCTGAGTGGTTTTATGTCATTCATAATGTGAGGTAGTCAAAGAAGATGGAGAAAGGCTCTGGAAATACCAGCCTATCTACTTGAGGTTTCCAGGATCCTCAAAGCAAGTCTAACCAGAGCACAAAACAAAGCCTGAACCCACCTGTGAGTCTGCTAACTCTAAGTTTTCCCAAAAGTGCCGCTACACACAAGCTGGGTGTAACCCCTGCACTACCTAGGACAATCCTGTCCCCCTGCCATGCATCCCCCCACAGCTGGGGAATAGCTGCACCAGCAGTGCAGGTGAGAGAAATCTGCAAGGACCACATTTCCAGCTTCAGGGAGAGAGCTTAAATGAGGCAGGGGGCAAAACATCAAATTTCTTTAAAAATACCCTTTTGAAAATTCTGGCCACTGATGAAAAACACAGGTTTCTTATAGACAATTCTGAAGCTTTCTGAAGCGTGTAGCAGCCAAAAAGCATTGGCATTGCTGTGGGATAGGAGCAAAATGTCTTAACACAAAGATATTTATGTGTGAGTTAAATTCTCCTCAGCTATCAATAATCTACTGATTGCAATGGTATGACAGGAGATGGGGCCTACTGGCTTCAGGAGACTACCCTGATTTTTACCAGGAAATGGTGTAAATGAAGTTAAGCTGTAATTTGTAGATAATTGAGTGATCACTGACAAATGTTCCTGTGACACACAACAAGCTGTCATGGAAAAAGTATGCTGCTGCAGCTACGTGTCACATGTGGTTTTAAACTGATTATTCTAAATCATCCAGTGTGTGTGCTCAGTGTTTGTTAAAAAAAGATCCCCAAATCTGACCTTTACGAAGTTTAAATAAAAATGAAAAAAAAAAAAAAAAAAAAAAAAAAAAGGCAGTGGGAGATAAGTCGGAGGAGATTTTGCTGCTGGCTCAAGTGGACTCTGGCCAGGCTGCTGAGCAGAGTACTTACATGGGTAAAATGAGATGCTCACCCTCTTCACTTAAAGAAATGTCATGCAAACAAATATTTTCAGGTCAAAAATCCCAGATGTGCTGGTTTCCCAAGTGTAAAATAATAAGCCAGTGTGGAGAGCTAGTGTCGCAGCTCCAATTTGCACAGATAAGCCAAGGGTAGCCTAGAATCACAAACCTGAGCCTCCCCAAATATGCTCTGTTTGGAACATTGTGCCATAGAAAATTAATTGCATTCCAGTTCCAGGGAGCATTAGCACTTTTCTGAATTCAGGGCCAGCCTGAGGAGCAGCCATGCCCTAGGCAAAGAATCCAGCCCCCTCCTGGCCTTTGCCCCTTCCTCCGTAAGACTGAAAAGGAAAAAATATAATAAATCACAGCCTTTAGAGACACCTACCAAACACTGACTGGAATATAAATGTATAATAAAGTAGGAACTGAACATACTCATCTCAGCACTCGACTATGGCTTTCCTTCCTTTCTCACTTTCATTTCTTCTTTCCTTTCTTTCACCTTTGTTTCACCCATTCTCCTCTCCCCACCCCCTCTCCCTTGCCTTCCTCAGTTTTTTCCCCTGCTTTGTTGTCTTTTACTTTCTAGCCCCATTCTAAGACTGTCCTTTCTCACCCTTTCTGTTCATCATTCCCTATTGGCTGTTAGATTTCTTTCCTTCTTCCTCAGCACTTTTTTTCACTCTTTTCTCTTCCCCAAGAATGTCCTGAAGATAAGAAAGTGGCCCTCTGCAGAACAATCTGTATCTTTCAGAGATTGCATCCTTATCACTCTTTTCCTTACAAGTAGCAGTTCCCATTTAAGATAACTTATGTTTTCTCAGGACTGGCATTTAGGTATAAAAGAATCCAGAATCACCTGTTTCCTTTGGAAAGTTTGGCATATATGCGATGCTTGCAGTAGATGATATATTACTTAGGAGCAAACCTGTTACCATCGTACAAGATCTCTGTGGCTGTGGAAGGTTTGAGCATGCAGGTAATTAAAAACTGATCTCTACCAGCAAAGAGGTTTAGTCCTGGCCAATTTATATTCTGTTATTCTTACAAGTTTGAGTTACTTTGAGTCATGTAGAGTGCAAGGAGTAAAAAAAACTAATTCACGATCCTACTAGCTTCTCTATTCACAAGTTTTGTCACATTAACCATCTAAATCTCTCTAACATGATATAACACCCCCAATGGGGATGAATTATGTCGATATAAAGTTGCTTATATTGCTCTAGTTACTCCATCAGGGGAAGGGAATGAAATATGTACATAAGGTCCCTTTATGCTGAGATTCTTCTTGAGCAGCTGCAGCTATGAAAATTCTCACACTGCTGTGTGAAAAACTATTTCGTGAATGAACAGTTCTGCAGCAGAGAAGCTGTGGATTTTTCCAGAATCCCATAGTATCCTGTTGACATCTGAAGCATCATATCTTCGTTATCAGGATGGTTATGACACCTTTCCAAGGGAAGCATTTTGCTTAATCTGTTTCCCACGAACTCCCTCCTCTCTCTATCGTTTGCTCACCCGCTGACTCCAGCTTGCTCCGTGTGTCCTCAGTACTTGTGCTGTAGAGGCACTGCTGGAAATGAAGAGGCAGTTCCTGCTTGCAGTTGGTGTCTGCATGGCAGCTGGGCTGCAATGGCCTGCTCCTGGCCACTGCACGTGTTGAGAAGGGGGCTCCATGGATGTCTGGGAAATCTCCCCTTGGTGTTTCCCTTTGGTCCATAACCACATACACAAAACATTGCTATTGTTGATTTTCCTGCTCCAACTCTTCAGCAAACTCCCCAGGATGATGGTTGTAATGAGGGGAAGGTATGATCCTCTAGCCATACATTCCATAGCCGGGTGTCCCACAGCCATGACCCTCAAACATGAGCTCAGGGGTCTGGCACCAGGACTTCTTCCAGACCCCGGCTAGCCCATGGCGGTGGGCACTGGCGCATGGCCACATCTCATCCCACCAGGCAGTAAGCCAAGTGTGGGGGCTCCTGGTCATGGAAGCTGAGAAGCATTGCAGGTGCTGCTGTGGGGACATATCAGAGGTCTCAAGAGAAGAAATAAAGGCTTCAGACTTCAGGCTCAAGTATTGGCCAGGGCTACACTACCACTGCCATGGTGATGTGCGGAAGTGTCTGGTCTGCCCTTGCACTGGCAGTACAAAGCATGGTAAGCATCCAAGCACAGTGTCACAGAGCTCAGTGCAAACTGACACTGCCAGGAAGAAGGTTGTGACTAAGCTACAAAAATACTGCTGCAGCTTCTATTAGCTGTAGCCAACTACCCTGAAGGGTTGATGAAGGCCCATCCCCTCACTTACTCATTTTTATGGATCCCTCACTTAGTCATTTTTATAGATAGTGTATCAGTTGTATGTTCCTGACAGGTTGCAGGCATGCAAAGACCCAGTGTGATATGCTGTGCCTTGGAAGGAGAAGGGATGTGCTCTTTAATTCAGACCATGACTGACCATATGTTCCTCCTCCCTTAAACTGCTCTGCAGAACCTGCTCTCTGGCTCCAGCTGAACTTCTTGAGGGTGGTGGTAGTGCACATCCAAAAGCTCGCCACAGACAGATTAGTACTCCATTCAGACAAAACACAGTGCAAAAACATCTTGCACACATAAATGTTAGATGATTCAGACATACCAGGGATAAAAAGCTTGATCTTATCAACTTCACAGAGTCATAGAATAGTTTGTGTTGGAAGGGACCGTTAAAGTCCGTCTAGTCCAGACCCCCTGCAATGAGCAGAGACATCCTCAGCTAGATCAGGTTCATCTTCCGGGGCTGCCCTGTCACCTTTGATCCCTGCTCCATTAAAGTCATCAGGACATTTTGCCATCACTTTCAGCGAGCAGAGCTGGGAGTATGACTTCTCACCAAAATCCAAATACAGCATTGCTATTGAAAACAGGGAGCCTTGTTTAAAATTTTGAAAGCATCTTTATTCCTCATCTCTGTTCCTCAGACGGATTTTAATGTTCTGAGAAAGAGTGCATTTTTTCTCACAAGAAGAATAAACTTAATTGATCCTTTCATTTTTAACTCTGTGCCCAGTGGCAATCGGTCACCTCTTTGCAATAATAGCTGCAAAGAAAATAATCTTTGCTGGATCAGATGAAAAGGTGGAGAAAGAGTAACAGAACTAACTGGCAGAGCAATCTGGTTGTTGCCCTGACATATGGGAATAATAAGTGCCAGCCAGATAAAGCCTGAATGCTGAGCTTTCATTTTGTTATTCTAACCACAAAAATAAATATTTTTATGACTACACGTAAAGAGTAAAAGCAAATAGAGTTAATATGTAAAAATATACATTTTGCTTCATTATGTGTAATAATACATATTGATTTCATTATGATATTTTTTTAAAGATCAGTTTACCTGGGAATAGCAGTCTATTTCTAAAATTCGGTCTGTTTTTTCATTCCATCTTTGTAAAGGTGTTGTGCTAGTACAGAATGAAAGGAAAATATTCACTAGACTCTATTATAAAGAGTTATACAGTATTTTGGGGTAAAAAAAGGCATTTGGAAAAAATGTGAACTGAAAATATTTTTATTTTTACATTTGAATGTGTCTGCCTGATTTTCAGTCATGGGCTACTATGGGCATAAAGGAAGAAATGCAGGGAGAGGGAAATGGCAGCAGTGCTCCAGCTGTAAAATGTTTCAAGCATTAACGCACCAGGCTGCTTGGTGCATCTTTGTGCTTTGGTCTTTACAGCCCCTGTAAGAGGAGGGGAAGGACACTGTCCAGGAGCTCGGGCCCAGCAGAACCTTTCAGCCAGGACAACTACAGCATGGAAAAGCACAATGTTTTGCAGCACTGCCAAGGTACAAGGAGAGTTGAAGTCACCTTTCCCTAGGGCTGGCACTGCACAGGCTCTGTCAGTCCCTCTGAGAACCGCCACGCACCCAAACACTGGGGCTCCCGCCTTTACCCTGCATATCTCTTGTGGTGCTTGAGGACCACGAAGACTTGAGTTTTGGCAAGTGGGTGCCTTCTGCAGCCAGACACTGGAGAATGACCTCACATGCAGCTGTGTCACTGGGAGTCACATTTTATGTCACCTCCACCCACCTACCATCTGAGTTAACATGGTGTAGAGCTGCCCCATCCCGGTCTGCAAGGCTGGCAAGTGAGCAGCTGCCAGGCTCTGAATGTCTAACCACACTTCATAGAGTGCAGGGAGAAAGCTGGGAGAAAATGGTCACAGTCCCTTAGGACAAGGGATTTTACAGGCACCGCGGAGGGTAACTGCTGTTTTCTTTTATTATTCATGAACTAGTTTAGTCCAAGAGAGACAGTGATATTTATGTGGATCTGGGGGGAATTTGTACACTAAAAAGACAGAAAACATCAAAGCCCAAAGGCAGGCAACCTTCTTGCCATTCCTCAAAGTGCAAAGATTACAGCAACTGCGGTGGTTTTGCTGACACTGAAGCTGAACTCACCTCCTTCTGCATCCAGTTTCTGAGAGCTTCATTTCACACTCCAAAAAAAATATAAAAACCCCTCAACAGACTCCAAGTTTCTTTGACCCCATGCTTGTACAACAGCCCATCTGTCTGTTTGAACTACTATGGGCAAATGGTCCCACCAGTGTCATATCCCTCTATTGATTTTGGTCTGGGTGATGACACAGAGGTTAAAGATCAGCGTATATGTACATTATGCAGATTCCAAGGAATGCTGACATGAGGTGCTTGCAACAGCGAGAAAGTCAAACTGGAGAGCACATTCGAAACATTAAACAGCAAATCTTGGCTTTGCAAACATTAGTGCTGGCTGCATATGAGAAACTTAAGCTTTTATATCCAGCTAGTCTATTCTATCAAGTATCACTTAGTCTGTGGGGTGATTTACAGCACTGCTGTACAAGTGATTTAACAGATATGGATTCTTTTTAAGAAATGTGCTTATTTGTTTAAAAAACTGTTATCATGTCGTGGATTTGGATTGAAATGCACTTTTTTTTTTTTTATCTAGCGAGTGGGTGAGTTTGGCAAAATTTTTTACAACCTAATGAGTAGGTAGGTGTATGTGTTGCAAAATATTTCTGAAAGTGGGCAAAAAAAAAAAATGGTTACCGCAGATTTCAGCGTTCCAAACTCTGGATAGATGAAGTGATATGTCAGCATTTGTTTTCTTAAGGAAGCAAATGAATTGTGCCTCCTGAAAGAGTATAAAAATATGTAGGTTTCCATTTGTTATAGTCCTTTAACTAGTCAGAGAAACTTTCTGTAAGCAACACATGCCCCTGAGAAAAAGTATGATATTCCCAAAGAGGCCTGAGGTGCTTAGACTGAGAGCCAGAATGGGAATGGGTTGACTCTGAAAGTGGAGGACTTAAGGTTGACCCTAAGAACAGAAGCCCAGGGCTGAAGTGCTGGGCTCTTGAGGCTATGAAGAGATTCAGTACTGAATTCATTGCAGCTTTAGATTTCATATTAGATTTTTTTTCCAGAGATCTATGTGGACACTTTGGATTTGCCAAATTGGGTTGAAAACCATGAATGGGGCAGGCTAGTCCCTGTGTTTTTATCTCAGCTAGAATTCCACTTGCATTGCAGTGGGTTTTCTTCCAATTTGAGAGTAAACAAAGCATAACCAAGCATCTTAAGAATTTCCAAAAGGGCTGTTCAAATATGATATTAAGAACAGGCAAAGATGTGATACGGTTATTTTGGAAAAGGATAATCTCACAACCTCTGATCGGCTGATGGCTTCAAGGAGACTTTGTTTATCAGTTGGATCCCAGAGCGGTGAACTTTGGCCTTCGTTTTTTTGGTGATAGTTGGTGGAATCAGATTTTAATTCAACTGATGAGGAGAGCTGCTCACAAAATGCATCACTGAAAAATACATTTCTTTGAATTTACTCCTGAAAACATAGTAGAAGCTTTCTGATAGTTCCCATTGCTAAGGACAGGTACAATAAGAGGACCTAGAAGAGGATAGTGGCAATGCTGGTCTCCACTGTGCTCCACCCTCCCTTCCTTCTACCGAAACCACACTTTTTTAAAAGTTTTCCTCCATTCAGAAGCTCTGTTGCTTTTTGCTCCTTCTTGGCACCCTTCTGCAGCTTCTTCCCGACACCTGTGCTGTGACTAGCTCTCCTCTGAGCCACATGGGGGTACTCCATGTTCTTCATTTTCACCATGCCCTGGCTCATTTCATGATATTTCATGTTCTCAAAGATCTGCCCTGAAGTCATGTCATTTTGCAAGATGTAGGTTTTGTTTAAAAGGAGGCTGAAGAGAAACAACAGAAAATAACATCTCAGAAAGATGAAGAAACTGGATTATTTTTAATCTTTTGATCTTCAAACTGACTCCATCATTTTCAAACGTCTGCTTGAAATGATGGGAGTAAATCAAGGCAGAACTTTGGCTCTTCTTCCTTATTCTGCTCTAGTTCTATGCCTTCTTTCATATCATCTTATTCCATGTCTCGCCACAAAGATACCTCTTTTGGAAACATTGAGCTCCATGGGCTCGTGCCATGCTTTGTTTAGTCTGTATTATACTATTCTTGCGCAAACGTATTTTGGTGCAGGGATTTTCTAGGCATTGGCAAAGCTCTGCTTCTGCACAGGACTTCCATGATAGGGAAGATCTGTAAATAAATAGTCACAAACACTTTCACAAATTGTGGAATGCATTATGCCCTCAAGTGTGTTTGATATAAGGGCTCAAGTTCTTTGCCAGAGGCAACTGCAGTTAGTGGAGATGCATCTCTTTATAGCACTGGGGAGACTGGCCTGTTGATGTAGTTACTAAGTCTTCTCTCAGATGGTCAGAGGGTGGGCCAGCTAAAGGCAATTTCTTTTCACCTGTTTCTTTCTAAAGTTGCCTAATAAACCACAGCATTTATTGTCTTCTGTGAGCCTTCTTTGAGGAGACTTTAAGGGTTGTACCCTTGGGTTTTGCTGGTGCCCATACGTGGTTTTGCCAGGGAAGATGGTGTTCAGCAGACCATATTCTCAACTGGAACCGATCGGTGAAGCCCAGTAAATGCAGGGAAGCTTTTAAGCCAGCTGAGACATTGGCCTACAGTCATCAGAAGAGGGATGCAGTAATGGACAAGGGCTTCGTGGGAGCCAATGGCAAGTCTCCCATTGGTTTTCCCAGGGCCAAGGCTTCATTCACCCTGGTGGGCGTGTGTCCTCCTTATAGAACCACATGTACCCTGCAGCCTTCAGTAAGTTAAGAAAAGCACCATCCTTGAGCTGCCATAAAACACATTTGTGGTCATGCATGCAGCTCTTGGGACAGGCTTTATCTCTTCTCATTGTTTGCTGTGTGTGTTTTAACAAAGAGCCTCAGGACACAACTTGGCTGTGGTACAGGATTTCGTATAAAGCCGACCCTTAAGCCAACCACAGCTAAGATGCTGTAATTTTCATAGAGACATCATGTACTTTTTGTGCTCCTTAACGCAACTGTAGTCACAAATCCCTGTTTGTGTTGGCAACTCCTATGAAAATAAGCTTTAGGAGCTACTTGAAAAAACTGTACCTCTGTGGTGTTTAGCTACGTTGCCTGGTCTTGCCTACCTGCTAAGTGTAGCCCTGCACAGCTAGCCTTAAAAAAAACCACAAAACCTCTCCAGAATCTGCAATTCATGTTATGTAGCCTCTGTGGAGCCTGTAATTCCAATGAAAGTGGCTTCAACCTGTTTAAAACCAGCTCTGCAATGCTTTTCTGAGTGCAACTTGCCTGTATACCAGTAGCTGCTCGTCCTTGCCACTCGCACAGATCTTCAGCACATGTCGTTACTAACAACCATGTGAGAAAGGCACTTCAAAGCTGCTTAATGTGACCAGCAACGGGGCTGAACACACTATTCATTCTGCATTACGTTTCAGTAAAATTGATTACTTTCATGAAGGCCCTGAACTTTGTGCTAGAAGGATCTAAGCCACTTCAAAGACATGATCTCTGGCCAAAGGAGCTTTCAAGCAGACAGAAGCCCTAAAGGTGGGGCATTGGGGGTGGCAGGGGAGACAAAGGGCAGCCGGATGGCATCAAGGGCTCCCAACAGCACGGGGCAGGTCTTAATGCGCACGGTTGTTGGAGCTTACTGAACAGATTTATACTCCTGCTTGGGTAATTTATTGTTGGCTAATTAGATATAAGATTAATTAACTAGCTTGCTGGCCCTTAATTACAAATTTTGTACCTTAATTTATTGTCATTTCTTGCAAATAATGACTGTGGTCAAATAATGCTGATTTATATTTTAGTAGGATGAAAATATAATGAACCTGACTCCAGGTTGTGCAAAGCCCCCTTCACACTGCTCCCAGGGCATAATAGGGTCTTAAAGTGAGCGTAAACTTAATTTCTGCTCTCTGAGGCAGCTCTATAGTACCAGCATGCAGTGATTCACCATGAGTCAGCAGCAAGTGACATAAAGGCCATGACTTGCACAGCTGCTGAGAAATTGGGATCAAAGGAGCCGGTCTCATTGACTCCCTTGGCCTGCCATTATACGGGAGAGCCCCGAGGCCAGGCAGTTGGTGTTTGTGTAGCACAACCAACTTGAGCAAGTGGGGGTTGCTCCAGTCTAAGTTATTGACCCGATTTTGCCTGCCAGCTCTCTTTGCCAGTTACTGCTCTGTTTCGTGTTGCCCTCCACAAGCCTGGAGCGGAGCTACCCGAGTGTAAATCAGAGCTGGGTCTGGGGCTCAGAAATAGGGTTATGAAATGTCGGCAGGAGCAGGATGCCTCTGGGCAAGGGGAGGGCTGGATACTGCAGTGTGCTGAAGGAGCAGCAGCCTGGACCAAGGTGAAGAAAGGCGGTCTGAAACACCTGACCTACAACTCCCACAGGGCATCCTGACAGCAATCTGGGGCAAAACATTGCTGGTTGCAGCTGCAGCATCGGGTTTGAGCTAAAAGCTTTTGCTTTCTGGATGTGTTGGTTTTCTTCCCCTCCTCCTTTTCCTCTGCTGGAAACTAGATCCTTAATGGAAGGAGAAATCAGTACAGAATCTCCTGTACTCTGCTGAAAATGCAAGCTTGCGTGAAAACCCCTAATTCATCCAAAAATGGTTCATCTCCCTGAAGTATTGTATGATGCCTGATTTGAAAAGCACCTCTCCATACGATTTTAAAAAGCTTCAAAATGCTTCAAGTTCCACTTTGTTTCCACTTTTTGAAGAAGTCCAAAGTGGTGTGTTGACTTTCCTAGACAGTGCAGAAAATAAAGTGCTGACCAGTCTCCCAGCAGCCCCTCCAGCTCCATGGATTTAACTTTCACAGTGCAACAGTGTGCAATGATAACAACAGCTCTAACCAGAAATCTCAGTCATTACTTGGCAACAGGCGATGTAAATCTTGCTGCCTGCTCTATCGTTTCTCATGAGATTTTCATACATTTTCCAAAATACTTTTTTTCCCTTGGCCCTGCAGAGAAGAAGGAAGTGTACAAACATCATCGCCTCTGTACAGCTCTGGAAACTGCAATAATTTGGCCCAGGTGTATTGTACGTCTTTGCATTTTTTAAGTTACACACACAGCAGCAAAGATCTGATGAGTCATATGAATCCTTGCCTGTGATCTTGACTGCTGAAAGAATGAAAAAAATTATCATTTTGACTCCTTCGTCTTTGAAATGCTCCCCCACCATGTTATTGATATGTGTGTGCCTGGCTCTAGCCTGTGCATGTCCACACCTAATGAGAGGGACTTGGTGCAGATCTTGACCACCAGACACCCCACAGAGCCCTTCCCCTCTGGTTGACAACACTTTGGAAGTGAGTTTGGGTCTGAATTTATGACACAGACTAATGCCTGGGTATCAGGTCCAGTGAAAACAGTGCTGGATAAGGATATGATCTAGCCCCAGTGTTCCCTTTTTGAATTAATATTTATGGGACCTGTATCCCAGGCTTATGATTTGGGGTATGGGAAAGGAATCGTGTTTTCCAGAAGCACAACAGAGCCACATAAATGTCAGAGGGATGAAGATAAGGCCTCAGCAGCGTTCCCGGCACTGGGAAGTAGGTTTGTGCAGCTGGAGCAGAGCTCAGAGCACCCACTGTGAGGTTCAGCCTGGGGAAAGAGCCCTCCTCTGCAGCTCCAGCCGTGTGAGCAGGAGCTATGCCAAGGCGAGGGGCTGTTAACTCCAACAGGACTACCTTCATAAAGGATCCCGTTGAGAAAACTGTCTCTAAAATTATCTTGACCCTCTGCCATACGCGCACACACACACAGTTTTTAAAGGGAAGTGAAATGAATCTTCTCTCTATCCATCCCCTTGTGAAATATAAACAATTCCTGAAGGATTTGCAGCTTACACTAGTAACTGACAGCTTGCTCGCTGCTGGCATGATTACTTACAGTCTGGCAAGCACCAGACGACTGTGATGCCTACAATGCGCAATCCCTGAAATGTGGTATTTTTCAGTGTTGCTGAAGATCAGATCTTCAGATCTGCTCAGTTCTCATCTAAGCAGCAAAACAACTGGCCAGAGTTGAGAGCCAGCAAACTGGAGACTGAACTCTGCTGGAAACCTGGCCCGAATTGGCATAATGATGGGTGCAGATCTCTTCTGAGACGTTACTCTAAGCTGTGGGTGCTGAGCGCTTAGAAGGCTGTCCCTGGATTTGCACTGGAGCAACCTGGCTTTTTTCTACATGACCAGTTAAGTGGACCCTGCCTATGTCCTGTTTCAGGGAAGTTGGATGCCTCGATAGGATTCTTTCTGAGTGAGAGTCTAAATCACAAATAGTTGAATGACCGATTAACCATGGCAAATAAAAGTCCTTATTTGCTCACATAAAAGATGCATACAAAAAGTAGGGCAGCACAATTGCTTACACCTACTCTCACCCAGCCAGCAAGCTGGAGCTCCCCTCCATGCCGGATAGCAAACTGGGAACCTTCTCAGTTTTAAAGCAGGTCCTGCACAGTCAGGGAAAAAGCCTGTGTGGGTGTAAAGGCACCCTTTGCACCTGCCGTGTGGAGAACAGCCCTACTTCAGAGAACTCTTTGCAAAACAAAGGTGATTTGAGCACTCAGGTGCTCACCTTTGGCAGAGATGAGGCTGCACCAAACCTTCTTTCAGACGGCAAACACCTCTGTGGGACCAGGCAACATGAATTCACCGGTGGCACAGGAAAGCATGAGAGAGCAGGACCTGACTAGCCTTGTGATTGCCAGACCAAATGCACGCTGAAGACCAGGGTTTGGCCACCTGTGGCCACATATGTCAGATCTGTCACTGGAAGGTGCCAGCCCAGCAGGCAAGAGGGCCACTGCCTGAGGACCGGCAATGAGCTCTTGCCCTTACAAACCGAGGTGATGTGCTCTTCTACCAAGTGAGGACTGAAGTGCTGACCAGGCAGTTCTCCAGCTAGCTGTCACCACCACCTCTGGAAATAGTTTAATTCATTGTTTAGGAAAAGAAAAACCCACAAAACACGCTCTTGGGGAAAAAAAAAGAACCCTGTCCACAATGTTTTATGTCATGAAGCAGGGCAGACCTTCTGCCTCTACCTGGCCTACAAAAGGTTACAGCACTCCAAACCAGCTTGGCAGCCGAGTTTAAAACAAAGTGAACCTGTTAAAGAAAACCAATAGCAGCTGAAGCAAGAGAAAAGGAGGGGATGGGGTCCAGGGGGAGGGAAAATGCATTTTCCTCTCTCTCCTGCAAGAAGGTGGGAAAGGGATCTTGTCCTTAGTGTGTGCGTAGCTTGCACTGAAGTTGGGAATGAAATTCAAGATCAAGGACCATGATGGACCACCATCAAGGTGGTCCATGAGCTGCTCTGAAACCTCTGTTGAACAGCTCTCAGAGGACACCATTGGTGCAGCACTTCTGTAAGCATCACTTGCAAAGCCTCAGCTGCCCCATGCCTCTGTCATCTCAGTCATGAGCAAAAGGATTTATTTTCTCTGTGTTCTCTATTTTGGGGTGCTTATTTGCTGGCACATGGTATCTTTTAGCAACAGCAACATGTGGGTTGCAAAACTTTTTTAAACAGTCTGTGAGTCATCTGAACCCTTTCCATGTGCCTGCATCATCTCCATGCACCAAATGTCTTCTGAGCAACACACCAGAAGTACAGAAGAGGTGCCCTGTTGGGCCAGGCCAGTCGTCTCTCCTTTCCAACAGCCTGCATTTCACTGGGACTTTGGAGAAAGGAGCAAGAAGCACAGCACTAGAAAATTTAAGAATAGTTAATGAATGGAAGAATTTTCTTTCCTGCACTGCTGGTTGGTGCTTGGCGTGCATCCTGAGACATGGATGCCTTGACTCCGCTATGGCAGAGAATCCAGCTGGCCACTGGGTTATTGTTATCAAGTGTCAGGGCAGGCGCTGGCCCAAGGTGTCAGCTCAAATTTGGGTATGAGCACAAGCCATTTAAGGCTGACTAGGAGAATGCTGCTTTTTGGTAAGGACTAAGTGCCATGGTTCCACGCCAAGCCCTCATGATGCAATTCTTCCCTAGCCCTCAATACTTTTGTAATCATAAGTGATTTCTGTATTGGAAACTTTCAAAACAGTTGCCTAGTTCAGACGTTACAAAATTTGAATGACTATTAAAATGATGGAATCCTAGAAATTGAGGGAAGAATGAAACACTGAAATCTCCCTGTATCCCTGACATACAACCCGTTCCAGAGAGGGATATGTCACAAGCTTGTTTCTTCTGATTTTAAGTGTATTTAAACTTTTCCTAATATGTACCCTAAAGGCCTGAGAGAAATGACTCTATGCTGTTACAGTTCTCTGCTGTTCCAGATAGAACTGTTTTTCTCTTACTAACCAGGGCAAACAGAAGCAGGTTTGTGCAGAGGGCAGGCAAGTGTGATCCTCTTCAGCACCTGTCTGCAAGGATTACATTGACCTCCATTCCCATGCTCCAACACAGACATGTCCATGGGCTGTCTCATCCTTTCCAGCTTTACAAACATCAGCTGTTTTCTGTTCTTTCCTTTCTATGTTTTCTGAAATTGAGTATTGCCATTTCTAAGCAACATGGCTTGTATAAGCAAGGTACCTGAATCTGTTTAGTAGCCTTTTTAATATTCTTTCCTCTTTACAGAGGGGGATAATTAGCAAAGCTTTTAAGTCAGGAGCACACAATTGTAGAGGAATGAAGGTGGGTTAATTATCATTGATAATATACAGCTGTGGGTTGGCTTCAGGGGCAGCGGGTTGGCTGATGTAGATAAGGTGCAGCTGTGGCTGGTTCTGTTAAGTGGTTGAGAGCCAATGAAGAAAGAGCAGCTGAGGAAGAAGCAAGTGAAGAGAGAGTGGGCCCTGGATGAGGTGAGGGCAGCAGAGGGGTTGCATGAAGAGCATGCTGGTATGAGGTGGTGAAAGACCTTGTTGCAGCTTGATAGTCTGGAGAGCGCTGTAACACATGATTTTTGTTGATTCCCTGCAACAGAACTGCAATTTTGGTAGAGCAGGGACCGGAGCCTTTAATGAATTGCCACAGCAGCCTAAAACACCTAACTGACTGTGTTTCATTTCTGGCTCTAATCTGACCTATTAATTTTGGCCTGACTTTAGGGGGGGGGGGGGGGGGGGGCAGAAATCAAGAAAAACCCCAAAAAGGCTTAATCCCTATTTAGTACTGAGGGGAGAAAAATTATTTCAGCTCAAACTGGTAGCAGTTGCAAGTGATTACCTGCATGCTTTTATTAGAGAGGCACCATTGTGAGTGAGGATGCTCTTTGCCAGCTTCCAGGCTTGACTGTACTTCCCAACACCTCTGCCTATGCTTTTCCAAGTGGTGCCTTACCATGTCCTCCCCTGGGGACCTCTACCTGGGAGATGGGATTCACAAACATTCATGGAGCTGCCACATCCTGTCTTTGCAGTTAAGCTGGTAGAAGGTAGAAAGCATTCCTGATTCTGCTGAGTTTTTGTCCTTGCCCTTCCTCTTCCATCTCTGTGAGCCTCACACTTCCAGCATGAATCATTTGAGAATAAGAACAGCTCTTGTACTACAGATCTCAAATTGTGACTTTCACAATTGCATCCTGCTTTATGGATAAAATTATGGTAATTCAAGTAATATGTTACAATAAGCCATGAGCCCTTATCAGTCTTCTAAAGGGGAAATGACAAAGTTGAGTGCATTTTATCAGATATATGTGACATCCCAGCATCGCTTTGTCTAGCAAGCTGTCAATTTGCAGCTATTGAGAGCACCCTTCTTGCCTGTAATTCATAACAGCTCAAGCAGCGTGTGCTGGAGAACTTCATGTTGTCATTATTCTGTGTTTGCATCTTGTAACCTTAATCTCGCTCTCTCCAGTTACAAACATCCTCATCAGCGAAAGGAGTGCTGCACACACCCCTGCCTGCCTTCCAGGACTACTGAGCCAGGACTAAGAAGCCACCCACTAGCCTATTTCTACCTAAGAGCAATTTAACATTGCAGTGCCTGTGCTCTCCCTGTAGTTTCCGTGATGGTGTAAAGCTGTATTAAACACAGTGCATTGAAACATGCTGGTGGGAATGCTGCTGAGGAGTATTTTGGTAGAGTGTCTGTGCGTTCATCTTCATTTGTGGTTTCTTAAATTCACCATGACCCTAAAAACTGGAGGGCAACTTGACACCTCTGCTCTACTGCAAAATGCCAACAAGTTCTGGGCATACCTGAGCCCAGGAGCTTTTCTGAGTAATGGCTGTCGAGCTCTGGCCATTTTTTTCAGGGCAGAAGTATTGTCCTTCGGTGTTTTTGAATGTAGTGGTCAAAACTACAAAAGTGTACTGGTTTTGGCATCATTTGCTGCTCAGGCTGCCAAGCACAGAAACATTGCTGACACAAGCCAGGCAAACAGTGTGATGGTATTGAGCCTGGGACAAACCTTCTTCCAATGTGGATCTTTGCAAAAACAGAGATGCTTTTATGGTCTTGACACTCAAAATACACCTGGACTGATAGGGAAGGAAAGGAGGAATAAGTACCTCTAAGCTTAGTCTGGAAGGTTTGCAAAGAGTAAATCTGTGACATGAATGCATCCTCAGGACTACATGCAGCCCAGCTGTCAATGCACATCGTTTCCTGAGCCTAGCCTGTCCAGGTAAGACTGTAGATGGAGATGCTTCTACCCCTACTGTCTCAGTGACAGGGAAACCAAGAACAGTCAGAATAATATAAAGCTGCAGTAGCTGTCAGGAACGTGGAGTATTGTTATTTAAACCTTAATTCAGTCACAATCCTGAGCACCTCATCTACATGTCTTGCTCTTAACCAACACGTCTGTGCATGTCTTCACCCATAAGCATGAAGTGTGTCCATGTCAATGAGCTTGAAGCCAGACAGCCCCTGATGATTCTTGGCGACTAGATCGACCCCTAGAAGCCATAAACCGGCTGATGCAATTAGACGTCGGCGCGAGGCTCGTTGCCTTAATGTGTGGAGCTGTGTAGGAGCCATGATTCACACCGTTAGGGCAAATTCACACCCAATTTGCATTCTGACCCCTTACAGCCATCTTATCTAAAAGTGTCTTTTTCTCATGATAAATGTGTAAGTAATTGCATGCTGAGGAGGCTGCTTGTACAGGCAGCTTGCTGGAGCTTTGGGCTATGCTTATCGGATTTTTTTTGTGTCTTTTTCATAGAAAAGACATAAAAAGTGAAACATGAGCTGACGTGACTGGTTTTATATACTGTGAAGCAGGGATCTTGAACAGTTTAATATTTTACCACCATCAATCAGTCCTTTCTCCCCAGCTGAGAATACATTTGGACTCAGCTCATTAAAATTGCTATTTGTGTCAAAACTTAAAAAAAAACCACAAACCAACAAACAGAAAATATTTTGGCCTGTCTCCTGAGACCTGTTAGCTAGTAGCTACATTTTATTCTTACATGTATTCTCCTTTGTTAGCAGTACAAGCTATTCAGTGTAGGATAGTTTGTACGAAAGACATGATAAATATTTTTGTATGTGGGCAACCCTTAAGTCATGGAAAAATATCATGTACATCACTGGATTTTAACTGATAGCATTAAAATATTCTTAAAGAAAAGCATCATCCGTTGATCGGCTTTACTTACTTCATGTACGTCTGTGTGGCCACAAACATTAAGGGACCGAAGTCTGAAATCAAGGAGGAAAGTCACAGATGCAGATAAGAACTATGTCTCTGCAAAATCTAGTTATATTTTCCAATGACATTTGTTACCTCACCCAAGCGAAATGCCTCATTTTTTTCCCCCCAAAACACACTGGACTTCAAACAGGGAAAAGTTGCTTTATACAATGGGCCTGGGTGGCAAAAAGAAACTGAATAATTTCCAAGTGTGACCAGTAACAAACAGAATGCACCATGTGGCATACATCAACCACTTAGGGGGTTGTTGTACTGTGAAGTTTTTATTGCTGTGGGTTTCGGTTGTCTGCATGACACATGAAATGACAGAAAGGCAGAAGCCCCATAGGCTCTGACCAGCAAGAGTCATTCGAACTCCATAGCTATGCTCAGAGTTGCAGACCAAGAACAAGAACAAATGTGTGGGAAGAAGAGCATTTCTCAACATTAAAAAAATAACAACAAAAAAAGCAAAATTTGGAAAGGTTTCAGAAGCCTTACAATGGAAAGAGTGTATTCTATGTAACTTTCCCGTCGGGTTGTTATTGCTTACTTCAGTAGTCAGTTACATGCATAGAAAGGCCATTCCTGTTTTTCAGAGATCGCTGCCAAAATAGATGCAATGAGATAAATGGGGTGGAAAAGCCTTATTTTATGGAGTTTTGAGACAGCGGGAGAGATTGAAACCTAGATCAGAGAACTTATTTGTGTGACTAAATATCCTTCTAGAAATAGGCTTTAAAGACTTGGCTTCTCTTGCACAAGAAATCTGAAGCAAGGCTGAACTCCCCCTGAGACTCTCCATCCAGAAGAAAGTTGACATCTCTGGGTGCTCCCTACCTCTGCAAAGCACGTCTGTGTTGAACATCCTTCTGTCACATCTTGCAACAGCTTCAAGTCATCACCTTCTTGCAACCTATGAAATCTGCTTTCTAAGCTATCTTGGGGAGTATATACATGTAATTCTTCCTAACTAAGGGATTGTTGAAGAAGGTGAAGCCAAGAGGAAAATGCTGCTGCTTCTTGCTCATATCTCCTACCTCCTGTTGTCCACAGCCTAGTCCCTGCTCATGTACTCTCAGATCATCTGAAACAGCATTAATTAATTAATAACTTGTCTTTATTCTAAGATCAACTAGACAATACAGAGGAAGCTTTTCCTTTGTTACTCACCCTAGCTCCTGAGAGAGCATCTTTCTTGCCCTTTTCAAAGAACATCTTTTTTTAATTAACTTTTGTATTGAGCTGTTCAGAAAAATCAGAATTACAGAGCTTCAAAAACACAATTAGCATAATGTAACAGTAACATCATTAATGAGGGCTGGCATGCATTCACCCAACAGGGCATGATTACATAGAGCACAATAGCAGCTTCTTTCTGCAATACCAAAAAGTCCCAACCCAGGCAACCATCGCCTTTGTGTTGCACAAGCTGAGAACTGCCTTCGCATCCCAGTCTCTGTTCCACACAGGGATGCTGTAGCTCTTGCAAATGTATGAATACCTTGCAAGCAACACAACACACCATCAAAGGGAAGAAGCAGAGAACAAACTTCTAACTGACCGTGACAGAGAAGTAAATGCCTTTAAGATGTAACCACTCCCTCTGGCTGTTTCAAAAGCTGATGAAGAACTGGACCAGAAAAGCAACCTACAAACCACAGAATGAGTGCAGATTTCATGTGATATTGGAGGACTGGATCAGACATAGCTAAAGTAACATGTATGCATAAAGAAAGAAAACTTCTGATAGTGAGCTAGAGATTGTCAGTCAAAGGGAATCGTAAAAGATGCCATGAGCTCACTTGCAGACCTGCCTTAATGAAGTGGATGAATTTAGCCGTGGGGACCACCAAGTTTTGGGTGAACAAGCTCTGATATCATTGGATGGAAATCCTCTCAGTATTTGTTTTCCAGCATTGTTTAGGTTTTTCTTGAGACAGCAAGTGTTCTAAAACCAGGGAAGCATCATATGTATAGCACCTAGATGCATGTTCTCCAGTTTTTTTCGGGATTTCCATGCGAGCAGTCCTCCTGCTGCAGATATTTCTGCATGTAGTAACAAAGCTGTGGATTTTCACAGACAGGAGTATGGCACGGGCACATAGGCCCCTATTCAGAGCACGTGTTAAGCCTGGAGTACTTACACTTAACCAAGGTTTAACCATGTGCATTGAGTTTTCTAGCCCTAGCAGTGCTGTGTAACTATGCACCCAGGGATATTCAACTGGAGATTAGATTTATGCAAACTCTGCACAGGTTTTATTACAGATCTTACAGTCAGCAAACTTTCCAAACTGACCTCTGCAATTCCTCTGGTTTAACTTCATCCCTTTCTTTCGGTGCTCTCTTAGGGCATCATGAATATTGATCGTCCTGAGTGAACCCACCGAATGCTTACCCCCGTGTCTTTAAATGGAATTTGTTTGACAAAGAAATATCCATTTGTTTATTGACTTCTTACATACAGTACGCTGCCTGTGCCTCCCTCACAAAGGTCCTGGTTGCTTCCCTCCAACCACCCTCTGACCCAACAGAGGTTCATGATGATGGCAGCCTGACTGGTGCCAACAACTCAACATTTTATTCGTCCATCAGCCAAAGGTGCAAAAAATGGAGAAATCTGCAAAGTGACTTTGATGTAACAGGCATTTTAGGTGCCCAGAGCCAAAACTCAGACCTTCAGAAGTCTGTTAGCTCCCATTTAGCTGTTGGTACACCTTATGTTTTTCTGCCCACTTATTATTCTGGATCTGTCTCAACACCAAGGTATTACTGGCTGTGTGAGATGTTGGCAAAAGATTCATTCCAGTTGGAGAAAATCTACCCTCTCAGGTCATCTCATAAGATCTGTCTTCTTGAAGGCTGGGAAAGGCAAACTGTGCTCAGGGTCCTTCCCCAGCCTGGGTTAATGTTTTGTGAGACACTAACCACAATTTATTTAATTTTTTTTGCCACAAAATTTTCGTTGTCACCAACCTGTGTTTAAAATGAGATAACTAGATTATCTAGAGCTCAGACATAAATTCCTGGAGGATCAGACTCTGGATTGCAGTCCTCAGTCCCTGCAGGGCCATGAACTGCTCCTGGGAGAAAATAGGTATCACAAGGGCAACTGCAGAAAATAGCATAAAAGTTTGCTTGGCATCTCCCTTGTTTTCCTTATGACAAAGGTCCAACTGTTGAACAGCCTGCTGGGGTTGTGGAGCTGCTAATTACTGATGCCTTTCAAATGTTTTGGCTTCATGGCTTTCACTGGCTCACCTTTTGAGGTTCATTCCATATTGCACCCACAATAACTGACTTAGAGATTGTGCAAGGGCACATTGTGAAAGCTGCTCTGGAGCAGGATACGTGCTAGCAGTGCTAAAGTGAAAAAGTGCAGGGGTTGGAAGTTGCAAACAGAGCTGTGTATACAAAATTCATTTTCGGGCTACTCCCTTGAACTGAGAACAGCTAATCTTAACAAAACAAAAGCAGACAGGCAAGAGACACAGTCCAGAAAGGCACAGTCAACCTGACTTATCAAACAACTGTGTTTACCTTTTGACACTGTTTTATTCCATTAGCAATTACTGATCTAAGACAGTTCTGCTAGGGTATTGAAAATCTTTACAGCTCCAGGGGAAAAAGTGTATTCTCTTAACAGTTTTGTTAGCTCAACAATTTATTCTTTATTTATATTGGCTTTGATGTGAAAGAAGAAAGTGAAAAAGAATGTAGAAAGTGGGCAGTTTCATAATACAAGTATATTTATCAAGTGAAAGAGGCTTAGGAGACAAGGAAAAACTGTAATGTGAAACACTGCAAAAACACAATTAGGAACATAAGTACAAAATTATGCACAGTCTAACCTGATTTCAACCTTTGCTTGCCTGGTATGAAGGTAAAGTTTTATAATGGCATTTCCAAAAAACTAAATACCTGCTTTTTTCATCCAGAAAACTGCACCAGCAATTGGCATCACTCTGCTGGAAGGAAGTCTTGGTGCACAGAAGACATGATGGCTCAACACTTTTTAAACTGCTGAAAGGTATCTCAGATCAGCAAAGTCTCCCCAAGGGTCAAGGGATTAAATTTATCTGAGGAAGAAGGGGAAGGGCAAGTATGAAAATATTTTTAGGATACTTCTATGATCCAATCAACAATATATGGATTCAGTACCATCAGTGGTACCCTAGAGAAAAGCTTGTGAGCTTAGAGAAAAGCTGATATGTCCACCCCAGTCCTGTCTCAGAGCCATTTGGTCTGAGTATATATCACATTTACATCAGTCTTAAATTTATTGTCAGTGTCCTAAAGCAGCCTGACTGGCCTCACTTTAAGGAGGAGAAGGGTGACACATAGGCAAAGGCTTCTCTACATGAGGAAGTTGCACAAGGTGATGACCTCCCTGTGAGCACACTCCCCTTCTGCCTCAGATAAAGTTTCCTATTTTCCAGTCTGGCTCAAGCCAAGCTGTAACAAGCTCTGTTGCACTGGAACAAGCATTTGTGGATACCTACTTGATGCCAGCAATTGCACAGGGAGGCTGATGGGGAGAGGTGAAGCCCAGGAGCCACTCAGAGGGGAGGCAGGAAGCCCATGACAGAGGAGGACACACAGCCTGTGTCTTCCAGATCCTCCGAGGCTACTTCCTGACCCTCCTGACCTCTCTCCCACTGCCTTGCACAGATGTGGAAACTCTTGCACACAGCATCTAGGGAAGTGAATCTTCCTAGCTAACAAAGCTTGCTTGATCTCCTTGCTAATAGGAAATAAATGTCATCCTAAGCATTTGGCTTGGTTTGGACTCAGTTCCAGAAGAATTATCCTTGCCTATGTGTGTGCAGAGTTGCAGATGGTCAGACACAAGCTGTGCATGCTTGGGAAAGAAATCATGGGATGCACCTATGATGATAAAAGGTTTTATTGCTACTAAAGCTCCTCAGTTGCGTAAATGGGGAATGGAGGATATGAGAAGCCCCGAGTGGTTTCCTGTCCAGAGTCCAGCTTCTTTCCGGAGAACAGATGTAGTAATGAGAAAAGGAAGAAAAGGTCTTGCCAGAGTTATTTCTTGGATTTACCTGATTTGGGGTAATTCCTGGGATTCCCTCAAATGACCCTTCCCTTTCTCTGTCCCTTTCAGGGATTACAAACTGCTTCCAGGGACTTCCCACCTGGAATGGTGGTGGTGGTAGTGGGTTGTGCACAGCCCTGTCTTTGACACTACCACCTGTTGGCTGAGCAAACAGATTATCTATACCTATAAAACGAGTGAAACAAGGACCACTTTTTCCATACATAACCTTAGATGAGCCACCTGGAGACATTCATGAGGCAGGAATTTGTATGCACAAATTGGGCAAGTGTGCATTCAGTGATCTGATTTGAACATCCCAAAGTATGTTTTCTGCTTGCACATGGGAAAACACATGTTTTCACAGTTTCAGAGGTGAGTTTGAAAAAATCTACCTATTTTGGTATCCAGCAGAATATCTTTTCATTTAAACAGTTGCTGAGAAAGACTGTACCAGAACATCTCCCAGCCGACCCAATCTAAAGGAGAAGAGATTGCAAGTTACTCTGTTCCCCCTCTTCTTTTCTGTTTTCCTTGAGGGACTCTTCTCAGGCAGCAGGATATCAGATATCCTATGTGGCAGACAAAGAATTCTGTTTCACCTCTGAGTTTCTTATCCAGTTGTTTTCAATGGGGGAGTTTGTTTTTCCTGCGTGATTGCAATAATTGCCCTCACAAGGCAAAGGACTGGGACAGATGTTCTCCCTAACTAATAATAAAAGCAGTGTCCTTCAGCTTTTGCTGGCTGTGAAATCCACTACAGTTCCATGAGATCCCACAATGAGATGCAGGTAGTGAGTATTTTAGGAAGTGGAGTGCTGTTGCTGCTCTTCCTTCTCATTTCAGGACAGGGCAAAGTCTGCAGGGTTAAATTAAACTGTACTCTCACTCTCTCCAAAAAGGAGAATGACTTTGTTAAAAGCTCATAATTGTTACAGGTTACCTGCTCTTTGCAACACAGAATTATTATGGTTTTGATATTTCACCATGAAATGGTGCTGCCAGCTGTCAACAGCTCAGGGAACAGTTAATTATATTTTTGTACAGCTGTTCATAAGAGAGCAAAAAGCTGCTGTTCTCCTCCTAAAAATAAAAAATAAAATCCTTGGCATCAGTTCTTTGGAGAGAACAGTTAAGGAGTGTCCAAAATACTTGCAACTGGAAAGCCAGTTCTTCCTTTTGTGAACTAAAAATGCATTTCCTCTGGTGTAAAGGGAAACAGCTCACTGTTATGGAGTTGAGTTGGGAATGGCTGTGTTTGAAATTCAAGGGAATTGGTAGTCTCCACTCCTAGAAATGCTGTTTCAAATCCAGGGTCAATACCTCTCCGGCCATACCAGGGCAAAGGCAGAGCAGCTGCAGACCACAACACAGCAATGCATTTGTGTGGATGGACCTGCCCCGACTTCGCATGCATCAGGTCCTTAGCTTGTCTGTATCCTGATAAATCCAGGTTGTTTCTTTCTGATGGACAGCAAAAGCCTCAGCTTCATGCTGTAACATATCCCTAACTACACCAGCGATTTGAGATTTGCATTTCTGGTGATGTTTGAAGGATCTAGTCCATTTCTGCCAGATCTTGTGAGACATGAATAGTGCTGGAGAATTTACTGTGTAGGTAGACGAGCCAGACAGAAGATGTGGGGAACTTAGTTAACCTGCTTATCTGAAAGTTTTGATTTGTCAAAATGAACTTACGTTGTCAGAAAGGGCTCTCTTTCAACAAATTCAAACCCATCAAAAATAATTGAAATACTGTGTTTGAGTATTTTCTAAACCAAAACTTTAGTTATTTTTTAAATGGGAAAATTATTTTGTCTTAATATAAATGCAGGGTGGTGGGGGTTTTCTGTTTTTCAACAGAGTGGTTGAAACCAAAATTATTTGGAAATGATAATGCATTTGTATTGGCCTCTTTTTCTTTTCAAAAAGCTCTTTTTTGTTTTGGAAACTTATATTCTCTTTTTTGTATTGGGGATAGAGGCAAACTGTCCACTTCAGATGTTTGGGGGTTAAGGCGTCATTTTGAGTTACTTAAAATGCATGGAATGAGAAGACATGACTGTCCCCTTGATGTTATTCCCAGTTCTGCTGCCCTGAAAGATGTGCACTTAATTAAGCTGCTTTTCCTACGCCCCTTCAGCAGGCAGTGGAGAAAAATGGGTCCACCACAGGGCCACAAAAATGATCAGAGGGCTAGAACTCCTCTCCTTTGGAGAAAGGCTGAGAGAGTTGAGGTTGTTCAGCCTGGAGAAGAGAAATCTGCAGGAAGACCTTACAGCAGCCTTCCAGTACCTAAAGGGGGATTGTAAGAAAGATGGAGAGTTTTTACCAGGGCCTATAGTGACAGGACAAGGACTAATGGATTTAAACTTAAAAAATGCAGCTTTAGTTTGGATATAAGGGAGAAATTCTTTACAATGAGGGTGGTGAGACACTGGAACTGATGCCTGGAGAAAGTTGTGGGTGCCCCACCCCTGGATGTGTCCAGGGTTAGGTTGGATGGGACTTTGAACAGCCTGGTCTAGTGGAAGGGGTCCCTGCCCTGGCAGGGAGTGGAGGATGGACTAGATGACCTTCAAAGGTCTCTTCCAACCCAAACCATTCTATGATTCTATGAAAAGAGGTTTGCTGAAGGACCCACCACCCTGCAGGGTTCTTTGCTGGCTATGGAAGGAGAACCAACTGCTGTCTTCAACCAGATTCATTGCTTCCTAGGCCAAATCAGGGGGAAAAAAATACCATTTGACTCCCTAAGGTCACTGATAGAAGAAGAAGAGTGAAAATCCATCTCCTTTAGCTGGGGCAATGCAAGACTTGCAGCCTCATAAAGGTGATGACTGAGGGACTTGTAACCAGTTATCATGTCATTGAGGTGCAAGCTGCTGGGGATTTCTGCAGCATGGGCAACACAGTGGGCGTGTCCCAACTCTGATACTTAACCCACCACAAGCCCTACAGAGAGCCTGTCCCAGGGAATCCTGTCTACTCTGGCTCAGCAGCTCAAGGTCACTTCTTGTATCATCTACAATGTTCTAACACTCTCCTCACTAGGGCTCATGACTCCTCACATCATCACTGCAACCCTTGTCACTTTTATGACCTTAGGTGACTCATTTCTAATGTGTGTTTCTATTCTACCCATGGGCAAAGCCTCCCCTAAGTGGCACACACCTCTACGCACCTAAAAATGTTGTGAAAATTAGGCATAAATCAGTCAACTCTTGAAACATGTCACTTGGCAGCATCATGGTTAACGGGTCTATTTGCCCAGTGATTCTAAGCAGCTGAAATACTTTCCTTTAGCAGTTACCCCAAAGATTTTAGCAAGCCTGTATGAAAAAAACCAAATAACTGGTTAGTGTTGACTTGGTCCAAATGCGGCTTTTTGAGGATTCTAAATGCAGTCAACACTTTTTTTTTTCTTTTTATAGTGATATGTTTTGCTGTAGCTCTGCACTGAAACACCTTCAGGAGACTAACAAAAATTTCTGAAATTCAGAAACACATAATTAGTGGCAATTCAGTTTTGAGATAGACATTACAAGGCTTTTAAGTATTTTTGTAGATATTTAAACCAGTAAAACATTAAGCGAAAAGAGCAACAGCAACTGGATAGTCAAAAGGAGGTCCCTTATGGAAGGACTAGACAGGGCTATGATTAAAAAAAAAAAAAAAGAATAAGCAGTTTTGCAAAAGAAAATCTGTCCCACAGGATTCCAACAGAACACTTTGAAATTAAAAAGTCTTAAAAATACCTTGTAGTTTCAAGTAATTTTTTCTAGGTTCAAACCTCTGTAGATTTGAAAGATACACTACTGTATAAGTAATTTTGAGCATTTTTTTCTGTCTTCGTCCTTCCTATTGGCAGGCTGTAATTTTTTCAAAGTTGAGAAACTTCGGAAAATTTTAATAACTTACAGAAAAATATAAATAAACATCGTTTATTGCCCTGCAACTTTTTTTTCAGAAATGAGACATCTTAAAACTCCCAATTAAAATGTATCTTTGACAAAAAACGAGGGAAAGTGAATTCCATGTAATTTGCCTGATTTAAGTGAACCAGCTGAGTCATTTAGAAAAAACCCTGCCAAGATCTACAAACAGGCTCCTGTCCCAGCAAGAGCACCCAAACCACTTCAGCACTCAATTTCCAGCTCTCCACCTAAATGTGAGCATTTGTTTTTTTCCCATGAGAAAAATGCTGCTTTCACTTTTACTGATGCATCATCTTTCTGGAGAAGAGTCTTTCCCAATGAAAGGTTGGTGGGTCTGTTAGCTTGTGTGTCTGTTTGGCTGAGCGTGGTACTGGGTACTCCTGTCTCTGTTACTGGGAAAGACCTTGATTAAAAAAGCTGAGGAGCATTCAGAGCATCACCTAACAGCTCTCTACTCTTTATAGCAAACTCCTCCAAAACCAGGGGCCACATTTAATCTGAAAATGCTATCTGCAGTGCACCATCTGTTGCAAGGATCTGCCTGCTCAACAAAATAGCCGTGACCACAATCATTTAGTGCAAGACTTTGGAGGAGACTCATGAAGACCTTGTACCCAGGCTCCGAAGGCTTTTTCCAATATAAGAAAGTCTTTGGTTAAAATAAAACTGGAATGGGTTGGAAAATCTTGTGTCAAAGTCTTTGCAGGCTTCAAAATATGAAGGATCTGGCCATGCTGCATTTCTCCACACACTGATCAGTGTCCCTCAAGCTCTTCCTTAACTTGGCAATTGGTGCCATGGTCAGCTTGCCCTGCAGGTACTCAGAGTATCTGGGACTCTCAGACCCTTTTCAAGCTGGAAGCACAATGTTCTGCCAGCTACAGAAATGGATATGGTGAGATCCACGTCTTGCTGTCTTCCCTAGAAATACGATGTTTGCGTGCTGTGGGTGTCGGGACAGTGTTGGTGCTAACCAAATGGGAATAGACACTTTTCCAGCAGCCTGGTGGCTTCTACAAGACCTGCTAGAACAAAGCCCATGCTGAGGTTTATAAAACAGTTGGTGACAGCAAAAGGCTGTGAGGGAGGATGGCAGGAGCATTGGAAAATGCAGCCCAGAGACATGAGTAAGCGTGCTTGGCATGATGCAGTGTGCTGCTCTATACCTCGAGAGGAGTCAGACACTACCAATAGTGATCCCTCAAGCATCCCCCCTGCCCCCCGCCCCCAATACCCTTGTAAGTAACAAGATGCACAAACACATTGGCTAAAATCTGTTCCCTTGACAGTCTGTTTGAAAAGCTAGAAAAATCCCCCAAACCCCAAACCCTTTAGCATCTCTTTTGCAGATGACTGTGGACTAAAGCTGTTATACAAGTAATGAGCCATGCCCAGTTCTCCACTCTACTTCAACATTTTCAGAATATAAAGCAGCAGGGATAGTGAGAAATTGAGCAAGCAACATGAAAATGGAAAATAAGGCAGATAATTACAACTTAACTTCACCAGTGCAATTGTATGGAATTGAAAAGTCATTTCAGCAGCCCCAGGACATGTTAATAGCCCTAGAGAGTCCAGACATAAAAGCAAGATATTTTCCAAACTTCAAATAAATCCAGTTTCCTAGCAGGAGGGAATTGTTTTAACATGTAGCTTTCTAATTAAATGTTGGAAAAACTTAGTGGTGGAGTAGATTCTGCCCTAATTTACACTACACTATAAAGCACAAAAATTACTCTGGGTGTATATTGCCTTACCGAAGGACGGAATCTAGCCCAGCATCTTTAAAGGTCATGCACCTACATGGTTGGAAATTCTCTTGCCCTGAGTGGGAAATGGTGGCTAAAACTTCTCAGAACTGGAGTCAATTAATGTTAATTTAGTTCAGTCTTTCTTGCAATAAATGGATGTAAATGAAGCATCCCCAGTGGAGGCAGATTTACAGCAGGCAAAACAGCTATAAAAGTAAGAACAACAGGAAAATGAAGCTGGTCTCTGATAAGAAGGTGTAAGCTAATTATAAGCTTCCAGCTAGTGCATTAAAGTAACACATTTAACCCTGACAGATAGTAAATGTCTAATTTAGCAATTTATGGTGATCGACAAATGAGACTTGCTGTGGGAAGAAGAAAAGAGAGGTGATGTAGTGGCTCTTTGCTTTACTCTGTTGTGCATCGTGTGTTACATAGGGTGAGGTTCTTACACAGCTCAGCTATGCAAACCGATGTATTCTAATCCTGTTTCTTATCAAAATTTCCCTGGTGGCTCCTTCTCTCCCATCACAAGGTTTCTCCAACACTTATGAGCCAGTTGCCTGATCCTCTTAATCTCCCTCCTATTCCAGGCTCAGGTTTTGTTGAACCTCCTTAGGCTTGCTGTAGACACAATTCAGGTGGGATGGAAAAGAGGAAATTAAAAAAGAAATCATATAGCTACTGCAAATCACATGGGCTGAGGGGTTCTCCCCCTTGTTTCTCCAGGAGATCTTGGTTTTGCAGCTTGCATTGGCTTTCAGTGGGAAGGTGAATGTCATTAGTGGCATTTAGTCCAAAGGAGTACACTTCACTCTAGAGGGCAGCCAATGCAGCTGGTGCAAGTTAAGAGCAGAGAAAGGTCCATGTGGCCCAGTAGTCACATGGGACATTCACAGGGAGAGAGAGAAGCCTATAGCAATGTCTCCTTCCCTGTACTCTCCCAGATACAGTTTTGCATGGCGCGACATTTTCTTGCTTCTTACTTCTTAATTCACAGTTGTCTCTTACTCAGACTTGAGTGCACTAGATGTTCCCCCAAACTGCAGTCCCTCCTTTGTCCATACAATTGAGATTACAGGGGAATGGCATCTGAGCCCACCTGTGCTTGGCAAATAATCAGGGATGGGGAATGTATTAACTGCAGAGGCAGAAGGGACAAGCCTGCCCAGCCCTGGCCCTCTGTAAATAGTTGAACTTCTTTGCGGTGGAGAGTCTGAAGCAAGTGAGACAGGTCCATCACTAGTCCTATGGCAAGAATCCCAAGGGGAAAGAGAGGTTGACTTCCTGCAAGGGAGAACACCAACATTTCCACAGCCACAGAGGAGGTGCATTTCCTACAGAGGTTTCAGACTTCCTAGAAACTGCATGAGCGTATGCAGCATTGATCTGGATTGATCTCTGGTCTTGCCTCAAGGCCCAAGCATGGTGGGAACAGATTCTGTGAACTTTGAATCCAACACCAAGCAGGGTCAGTGCCTGAGGGTTTGCAAGAAGCCAGGAGAAAGGATGGTGCTCAGGGCTAGTGTGACATTGAGTGAACTTCAGAAGGGACTTGTAGATAGTCCACTAAACCATCTGTCATTGCATCCTCCTACAGCTGGCTATACCCCCAGCATGGTGAGCTGGTTTCCCAGCTACACTGCGAGGTGAGGAAGGAAAAGGACATCTCAGACAAAAACAGGAGAGTGGCTGAAGGAGAGGAACCAGGTGCCCTGGGGACCAGAGCAGACATGCTCCTACAGCAGACCTGACCCTCCAGCTGTGTGTGGTTGACAATTCCCCCCGAGACACCTCGAGGTACTCCAAGGACGAGAGCCAGGAACTGGCTCAGGTTGGGGCACAGCATCCCCACAGCAGAAGGAAACAGGCACATCTGGGTTGCTGGGCAGTAACACAGCATCTATGCACGTACCAAAGGCTGTGGATAAGACCCAGGAGACACCTGGATGAAGAAAGAACAGCCGTGTGGGGATGTCTAATTCTTCAGATGCCTTAGTCTGGACAAGAGGAACATCACCATTTCTCTGGGAGCAGAGATCAGATTTGGGTGTCTGGGTGTCTGTTGTTGCAACAGGAAACCAAACAAATGCCCCTAACCCAGGAGCCCCTGTGGACAGACAGGTGCTCCTGAGGGAGTTTGCATTGCCTCCCTCAGCAGCTGGCAAACTGCAGGCACTCGGGTACCAAAGACATTCTCAACATTACCTCCAGCTCCTCCTGACAGCAGGCACAAGGGAACTGCAGGCCTGTGCCATGCACTCTGGGGAAACCACAGAGCAGTGTTTAAAGCTGCATCCTACCACCTCTTGTCACCTCCCAGCCATGTGCGGGGCAGGACTCATTTTACAAACAGTAGGGGTGGATCGTGACAGCCTGTGGGACTGGCTCAGGCCCAACAGGCAGTTTGGCTCCACAGCTCTGTTACACATCAGTGAAGGAGCCTTTTGAGCCTGTAAAAGCAGCCACTGTTGCTGGTGTACATTGACGCAGGTCCCTCTTGCACTGCCACTGGAGGTCTCAGCAGAGACCAGGGAGTTTATTAAAAAAGGTGAGTAATTATGCAGAGCAGTTCACATATCCACCACACCATATGTGTACAGACTGTGACCTTCCTGGAGGTTTCTGCAGCACACCCTTCGGCAAGCTTACCACAAACATAACAGGTAACCAGAGACCTGCACCAGGGAGCACTTGCTGACTGCATTGAGAACTGCTAAACAGCTCTCTGACAATGAGCATTTAAAGAGCAGTTTCCTTCCCGCTGTTCACTTTTCTTGCCTAATTTATTAGTGTGAGGTCATTTTGATTATTAACCTGAGCCCTTTGCTTTCTGTGGGCAAGTGCTTCCACCCTTATGCTGCACATTTAAGCACTGCCTCTCTGAACATTTTATTACTCGATTTTTCTGTTTGATTTCCCAGGGTACTTCAGTTCCTGTTCTGAGATACAGTATGTTCAGAGAGTTAGTTAAAGACTCACAGATCTTCAAATCTTCAGGGATAGATTCTTTTCCTCCTTCTCAGTAGCTGACAGATGGTTATTCTTCAAGAAATAAAATCTAAATTGTACGAGTCTACCCTGCTGCAGAAGCAAGTTCTTAATAAGCACCTTGCTGTGATGAAAGGAAACAGAGGAAAAAGCAACAACCCCAAAGTGGGGATATTTAGAATTAAAAATAGACTCCCTGTGTCCATTTGCTAGAATTGCACAGCAAAAATTCACATCTGAAGGGGTCTGAAATGGCCCAGAAGCCTGGTATTGGCTTGCTCCAAAGAGATGAGTTATATCCACAGCAAACTTTCATGAGTGGCAGCTGTTTTCTGAGCCAGTGGTAATGACGCGCCAAATCTGCCTCGTGCAGGACCCCACATATGAATGTGTATCAAGGGGAAAATGAGTGTGCACTCAGCCAGGCTGATGCAGCCAGGGGTAGACCTGCCAGACCCAACAGCTCTGCCAGAAGTATCAAGGCTGAGCTGAGTTTATCAGGCAGAAGCTGGCTCGCAGCAGGCATGAAGGGCTCCCTGTTTGCCTGCCCTGCATATTCATGCCATCCTCTGGTCCCTCTTTATTAGCACTCTGAAATGGCTTTATAAAACTTCAAAAACTCAGCTATGTCTTTGTCTTTAAAATCCCATCCTGGAAACCTCTTGGTTCACTTCTGCACGTTATGTGGCTGCTCTGGATCTCCCTGGGCCAGCTTCTGCTCTGGTTAGCATTGGCATAGGTCAATTCCCACATCAAGGTCTGGGTTGATTCCACTGACATCAGCAGGGTTAACGTGTTTGTGCACAGACAGCGCAACCCAGCCCTATTACCTTTTCATCATAAAAACTGTGGGGTTTAGTATACTGCAGATGTGGTGCGTGCTAGCACAGTGGGCATGCAACAAGCATGGCCCTTTGGTCAGCACTGCTGCAGCACCATGGGCTGGCCCAGCAGCTTACTTCTGTCCCCACCAGACAGCTCTTCTCTGTTCCTGAAATCCTGACCCAACCAAGGTTTCCAGTCACCTAAAATGTCTGTAGATTTAGCTCCTTCTCAGTCCTAAGGTAAAATAGTAAATATGGTTGTGGGAAACACAAACGCTCATCTTGCTCTGAAGGGGCTACCACTCAGGCTGGCTGGGGAAAAGTGGCCATTGGCAAACTAATCCCATGGGGGAGAGATCCTTGGTGCTCTGGCATTTGAGAGACGCTGAAAAGTATCTTTATTAGCTCTTCATTAGCTGCAGAGTGTGAATGGACTGACCTCAGACAGCAATCCTCTGGCAGGCCATAGTTTTTAATCACCATATCAACTGATTAAGAAAATAGCTGCTTAAAGGTACCTGTTATTAATCTTTGATCATATCTTCATAACTCAAAATCAATAATCCAGATCACTTAGAAAAAATTGCTCCTTAGATATGGAGAACAGAAGTGTACAAAATAATCTACTAACCTCCCAGATTTTTCCCCTACTATATCCACTCAGGTACTCTAAAAGACACTCTTCATTTCACACTGTGTCTCGGTTGGACTTCAGGTTTGGATGGCAGCATCAAGTAGGAATTGGTACTTCCCTTCCTTGTAGTCATTGCTTCAGAGAAAAAGGATTGGGCATATAGGCTTTACAAATCGGCATTATCAATTGCTTTGACATAGTTTCAAATATCTGCATCCATCTCCTCTCCCTATTCACGGCCCCTGAATGGACTCAAATCCACAAAACCCAGTCTTTGACCCTCATGTTTTCCTGGGATTACTCAAATTCTGAGAACCAAAGCCCTCACGGCTATGCTGATCTTGGAGTAGAGGACACATTCATGTTTGCCAAATCTGGACTTCATCTTTCCTGCTCATCCATCTTTCTCATGTCCTTAAAACATCTTCCTGGCCCTCAGGGACCATGCATTACAGAGGAATTCATCAACAAAGATGAGGATTAGAGGCTGAAAGCTCTTGAGCTCCAAACTCTTGGCAAAAGGAAGCCAAGCATTGTCATGACAATCTGCTGGGGGTTGCCCAGGGAGATGCAGTGATTTTGCCAGCAGCATGTAAAATTATCCAGTGTACATGCTCAGACTACAACTTTTGTCTTTTTTTGTGGGATGTGGACAGTCACCTTGGCTCCTTGGTGGGACATTGCTTGAGTCATTCCACTTGTTTTCTGTGAAGCTCTTCTCTGTACTTACCCCTTGAGGACAGGCTGCAAGATCAGACATCTTATATCTGAGGAAAGCTTTTGTATTTTCTTTCAGGCCAGTCATAAGGTAATTAGAGCAGTGTAATTCAGATGATGCCACCAACAATATGTGCTTCAGTGAGGTGCAGCCAGCCAGGCAAAGAGGGGTTACAGAGGTGTGAAATTCTTCCCTTCCTGTTCCAAATGCCAACTGCTAGCCCTCATGGCACTTGTCACCGCTACAAATGTTCTCTCCCCACCAGTGCATACTTCTGTAAGCCTCTGCCCAGGGACTGCCAAGCTGGCTGTGCAGGAGAGCTAGACACACCACAGAGTGTTTCCTCAGCTCAAAATCTTCAGAGGAAAGTGCATTGAACCTCAGAAAAGATGGATATAGAAAGTCCTGTTCTGGGAGGTGGTGTTCTTTAAAACAACAAATCTACCTGTTAAATACCTAAGCCCGCTGGCTTGCTTTTGGCCCTTAGGAGAACAGGCTGTTCCCCCATACACATCTATATTTCTGTCCTTATCTTGGCTCCTCACCCATTCACAACCGGACTGCTGACAGTTCCCTGCATCAGTGCCTCCTGTTTTGTGCCTGGATATGGGACTTGCTCTTGAAGGCCCCTGGCTTTTGTTTGAATCATGCTTTTGACCACAGTAGCATCCTTCAGCAAGAAGTTCCACAAGTCAGCTGTGCGTTCTAAAATAGCAAGTAGTTTCCATGTATTAGTTGTGTGTTGCCTTCTGTTTCCATAGATATTGGCTTTGTCTAGTTAGTCTGATAAAGCACTAGTTAAAGCATCCTTTTTTCCCTTTTTTAAATTCATTTATTGATTGTAAACTCCTGTGAGGCTTCTCTCAAAAACACGGCAGTCTATGCAATAGCATCCAACACCTCCAGTAATTTTCAGCACTTTTTTGTCCTCCTCATGCTATATCCTTTTTGTGGATGAGGGCTGATCTGAAGCACGGGTGACCTGCCCTCAGGCAGAGCTGTTCTCTCTTCAGACTATGGCACTTGCATGAAGGCCAACCACCATGCCCATCACAGTGCTGCCCACGGGCTCTTCCCTGGCATGCTCCACTTTGTTTCCAGCCCAGTGAAGGGCTAAGGAGCACATCCCCATACCCCTGCTCCCCTGGGATCATTGCCTTGTCTGCCCCAGCAGTGCCTTGTAATTACCACTGTTGTGCCCAATTACCTGGGCTGTGTGACATCTCCCAGGAGGTACTCCAGCCTTGGCAATCCTAAACTTAATATAAGCACTGGGACAAGCAAAGGGACCCAAAGCTGTTCTTGCTGTGAAGTCCTGAAGAAGCAGTTTATATGAGCTCTTGCCCTGCTCTTTCTGAAAGTTAAAAACTGCAGCGAGAAAATGTCATTCTTTGAGGCAAATACATTGCTCCTCTACCCACCGGCCTCTAAGCACCTCTTAAATCACCTTTAATATGATGTATCTTCACAACTCCCCTGCAAGATAAGGGTGATACCATCATCCTTGTTTTACAGATGGAGAGCTAGGGCACAGACAGAGCACTGTTGCCTAATCACTTTTCTTTTATTAGTGAGCTTACCTCTGGCAGTGCCTGGTTATGCCTTAGTCAGCAGTCAGCCCTCTGAACAGCTCTGTTATGTGAAGGCTCATGAAGGTCATCAAGTTGCCACAGAAGCAACAGACCAAGCAGTCTGGCTGGTTACATCACTACAGTTCGTGCTGTACTGATGTAGATGCAACTACAGAGACCTTGAACATGCTGGAGACGTACACTAATCCAAAACCGGTCCGTTTAAAGCCTGACGTTGGTTCACTTTATGAGCAATTGGAATTGATATTGGTAAGAACAGGTTGTACACCTCAGGGAGGTAATTTTATTTCATGCTTTACTCTGTCTCCTCTAATTAGTACTGAAAAGCGCTTATTTGGGTTGTGCACTCTCTGTTCCCCAGACAGGGAAAATCTTACTAGTTTCATATTTTCTGAAAATGTGTGCATTTGCAGAATGCATAGAAAATCTTCTTGCCATGTTATGGAATGCAACTTTGACAACACATGGAAAATAATCTCTTCTGTTTACATTTCCATGGTATGGCTTTGTACTCCTGCAAAGCCAACGCTCTAACTCCTGACTCAAGCCTAGTTGTTTCTGGTGCTGCTCACACCAAACCTTGATCCAAGGAACCGTGCTCACATACTACATCCATCAAAAAAAATACGATTGCTCTATTCCAGCCATGTACACAATACACTGGGGCACCGTTCTGCCTGAAGAATGAGCTAAAATCCAACTCTGACCAAAACAAAAAGAGTATTTCCATCCCTCCTGTGCAGCCACCAGCTGGCTGCTGCTTTCCAGACAAAGATGCCCTCCACTGCATGGGTAGACTCACTGCCTTGCAGCAACAGCCAGCACGAGGTGGGCTCCCAAGCTGAAGGTCTACGTTGCATTTGCACCAACGTGTGCTAAAACCTGAGCAGCTAGTGGAGTGCCATGACGTGGTAGATGGGATGTGCCCACATGATAGACCACCAAATCGTTTCCTGTTGCTCACTTTTCTTTCTTCCCTTTCTCTTCCTTCTTATCTGCTGGTATACAACACCTGCTAGGGAATGTTGGCCTGGAGCCAGCAGGAAGAGGGAGCAGCTGAAAGTTGTTTGGCTGATTTCTCTACGGAGAGCTCTCAGCAAGTTTTGCACGGATAACAAACAAAGTGCCATTTCTTGTTCTAAAAAGGGCAAATAAGAGGGGGTGGGATAGCAGGACTGCAGTACAGATTTCCCCACAATCGCAACTTTATGGAAGGGTAACACAGATCAGTCTTGAGCTCTCTTAATATGGAAGGAGAAAGCCAAAATTCAGTCATCAAACGGCACGGCAGGTGCTAAGAGCCACCCAGACCGACTGTGTCTCCTGTAGTATAAACAAGTAAACTGTTTGATTTCAAGCTCCAGCTATTTTACTCAGATACCCCTTGTTTACGAAGTGCTGAATGGCACTCAGCATTTACAGATGTAAAGCCCCTGACTGGGAAGGTCATTAAAATTGGCGGGAAGATTGGGTAAAATCTGAGAAAATCCACAGGGGAGCCCAGCTAATTAATTATGGGTTTGTAATGCACCTCAGAGAACAATGTCCAGAGCTCTGAGCTGTTTGAAGGGGCTGTTTAAAAGCAAATTAAAGCAGAATATCTACTGTAAATGTACAATTGAGCTGTATGCTAAACACAGAGGCAAACTTGTTTACCCTGCTCCTGAGCCCTCTTGAGCATGGTAGGTTTGAACGTTTGAACACAAATGTCACTGGGTAAGGAGAGGCTGTGAGAATCGAAGCAGGCGGGGGAGGAGATAAAACATCCACTGGAAAAAAGAGTAGTGAAATACTGCAGCAAAGAATGAAAAATAAATAGAGGCAGAAAAGGGAAAACCAAAATATTGAGGTAGAACTGAGTCTACTCACACCCTCTACAAAATTTGTGGCTCTGTCTCTGGAAAAGTTATTTGTGAAGAGTAATTGTTATGTCTTTGAAGAGAGGCTGCTGGTACCCACTGCCAGGCGGGCCGAGGCTCCCATTCAGAGCTGGACGGGGGAAGCCAGGGCAAGCACTGGTGGTCTGCACCCCACGGGCAACCCCTGCCATGCCAGATCTGCATCTGCCACCTGGGGACCATCTGCCTGCAGCCCAAGAAGGGCTTAGCAACAACCCAGCTTGGATTTGGGAAAAATGGCCGGACTGTGGTGAGCAACAAACCATCAGAGGGTTTCCAGCTACCACTACACCCAGCCCTTAATCAAAGTACTGCTGAACCATCCCAGTGAAGGAAGCATCTGCCTCCCATCTGCTCCCCGCTGTCTGCAGAGGCTTATTTTTTCCATAAGCAGAAGATTTTGTCTTGAGTCGAAAAAGTGCCTTTTGGAGCAGGCCACAAGCCCTGGGCTCCTGGAGCTCGATCATTCCCCATGGTTGAGAGCTTGATTCCCACAGTGAATGTGGCTTTTTCATCTGAGAGTGTAACCAGATACATTTGGCAACTCAAATTATTTCGGGGGTGGGAGTGGGGGGTGGGGAATAGAACTCCTTCTGCTGATAACCTCATTGTAATTTGGCACAACCTGTTAAAAATTCTCCAAAAGGTTATGGCATATGATGCAAGGTAGGTGAAGCTCGCTTTTTGAAAAACATACGTGTGTACAAATTTGTAGCATCTGCCCTTTCTAAACTGCTTGGTGGACAGGGAGCCGTGGCCCTGGAGGACTTCAAGAGCTGTCAGAGGCGATGTGAGTGCATTCCTGTGCAGGGGTCGGATGACACCAAGTGAAGAGAGAAACCCTTATGTAACTTGGAAGATCATATTATACAATAACTTACACACACACAAAAAGAAGAGGTTTCCCAGCCAACTGCTTCAGCGTGAAAGATGAGATTCGTAAGATTAATAAGGCCTCCTATCTGCCAAATCTTGCTGAGCATTACACCATGCGATGGAGCTGGGCTAACCCTGCGCGTTATTATGACTCAGCTTAGTGGGAGAGGTAGGGCAGGGCGAGGCAAACTTTGCTATCAGCATCTGCTTAGAAATTGAGCTATATTTACAACATCAGGGCTGATAAAAGGTCTGTTGTGTTTGACTGACACCAAACATTGCAATACACAGCTTACCAGAAAGGGACTGGATCAGCAGCTATATTGTTTAATTAAGATCAAATTACCAGAGGGCTAGATCTGGTTCTCAAGATGTAACATGGAGATTATTAGCAAGAAATGAGTTTTAATGTAAAAATAGCAGCTGCCACCAGGTACAACATGTAGCAGCTGGCGAGAGAAACCCAGTGCCTGCAACACTCCGCTTTGCCAGCTACTGCCTGTCACCAGCCTGGCACTGCTCCTGCACTCACCCAGGGGACAGCTGGAGCAGGGCAAAGGACTGGAGAGCAGGATTAGATGCTGTCCCCAGCTCCCACCAAGCTCCCGTGAGGACCCGCTGTGAGGCACTTTTCCCCCTGTTCTGGTGTTGAAGGAGGTAGCCTTGGGAAGGGGTGGCCCTCTTGCGTGCCTGTGCCTTGGGAGGTCAGACCAGCCGTGTCTCTGGATGGGAATGGGCACAGCAAGAAAGAAAGTCACTTCATCCCTCCCAGTAAAGGGGACACTGAGTAAATTCATCCCATGCTGCACACCCCTTCTCAAGAGAGGGGCTAGCAGAGCTAGCTTAGGGTTTGGTGACCCTGGCGGTTCCTCCAGGCTTCCCACAAGTGACTTCTATGCAGCAACAGCAACAGATACCAGTTGCAACCACAGGAATAAGCAGAGCTCAGTGCCTTGTGGTTTTGCATAATTTTTATATTTTTTCTGTGAAGGTGTGAGCCTGCATTGCTAAAATCCCTTCCCCTTTTGGACACACTGAAAGGTTAAGTGGCCTTCCTCTGAGACAGCAGGACTTCTGGCATCCCTTTCCCACTTGGCAGCCCATATCCTTCAGCCTTATTTACTTTTGCAATGTATTTCTTTCTGTCGAAGGTGAATAAATTTGACCAATGGACAGAGGAGCTATGAAGGAGTATCAGAGAAAGACATGACTATGGGGTTTGTTTGAGCTTCATTTTCACAACCAGACAAAGATCCACCCACTAATGAACTATGCCCTGCTCCTGCTTATCTGGTGAGACACTGAAGAGTCTCTTAGCTTCCTGGTGCATTAAGTTTCACTTAATGCAAAATCTGCCTGTGACCTGGTGTCACCTCTGCATTTCCTCCACTGAGATCACGGCACACAAAGCATTTCAAAAGGAAGATCTAAACTTAGGGACCCAGACCTACAGACCCAAACTCTGCCTAGTTTTACCCACAAGTAAGCGGCCCTGCAGCTCCAATCGAAGCCAATGGGAGCGGCAGTATATTAGGCACAACGGTCATGGCAGCCTTTCTTAATGAACTGTTGGTTCTTTTGAGACTTGGGTTTCTTCGTCGTAGCTCAGTGCTCATGAGAGGGAAGAAAGAGAAGTGTGTTGGTCTAATGCTGAAACAACTAATTTATGTACTTAGACTGTGACTTAAGAAAGTTCTGCTTTAAGTGAGTTTATTAAGTGGAGTCAGGATGTCTGACAGCTAGCAGAGCCTCTGCAAATAAGACAAGGCTGCTGGTAGTAAAAAGTAGGAATTCAGTTAAAAAATAGCTCCTCCAGTTACAAGACTGCTTGAAATATTGTACTCTGGAAATGTTTGTGTTTTAAGCTGCTTTAGTGTACAGTATAAGTCATTGATTTTTTTTTTCTTGGTTTTGTTGCTAAACCTACAAGGGGAAATGTTTTTCTCCACTTGCTGGACAGCAGCCATGAATTAGTAATGACTGACCATGTTTCAAAAGTGCGTGTGTATTTTAATCTGCATTGAAAGCCATGTTTATCTTCTTTCTGGAAGCTAAAGGAAGTTTTAAGGTCTGTGCCACTTGCAAAGTTCAGACTGCTGCAGGAAGGAGGGAGGGGAGCCTGGTGCAGGCTGAGCAGCAGCCGCGAGTGGATGCTCTGCATCCCAGCGCGAGGGTATCGGCTCAGCCTGCGTGGCTGACAGGCAGACTTGTTCTGTGTCAGCCTTCGCAACCTCAGCTCACCACCCAAATTAACATCATCCTGTTTAGGTAGTTTTCCCATCTCGGCACAATCCAGTTGTATTCCTTGTTTCTCTATGTTTTTTAAGATGGAAATGCAGCACCTCCATGCTGGCGGGCTGCCACCAAGCTCTTGTGCAGGCAGCAAGGAGGTCTCAGCTGCTAGAGGGAATCACTGACACTGAGCAACAAGCTTGAGCCTTACAGCGCTTCCTGACCCACATCCTAGACCGATGTGTTATCTGACAATCCAGGTGCTTATTTCAGAATGCTTTATGATTTTTTGTAGCTGAGTCTGTAGCAGTTATGTTGGTTCCTCTATGGAGGCAATTTCCTTTGTGCAGGGGAAACTGAGGTAGAGAAGGAGGATCGTATAGAAGCTAAAGTGCTAATTTGACATTTGAGAGACCTTGGTTTAATTTCTTCCGTAGACTTCCTTGGACAAACCTCAAAGTCTCCTACTCCTGCCATTTCCAAAATAAATGTGGAAATTTTATCAAATTTGCCTTCTTGGGCAGTGAGCAAAAGACTCATTAAAAAAGCTAAGGTGATGGGGCTACATAAGTACCTCTCAGAGACATCCAGGTGGATGTGCATGAAGAGATTACGTTCCTGATCTTCATCTTTATATGAATGTAGATTGGATGAAACCCTGATAATGCAAAAGGAGTATGAGAGTGAAGAAGGCTCCCATGACTTGTAGTGGTAAGGTCCCGCAATGAAGCGTCCTGATTCTCAGTAGCCTACTTGAAGTGGCAGGCTATTTTTCCTAATTCCCCTCTGTTCAATTACACTGGCCGCTTTTCCTGGTAACCAGACAAGCAGAAATATTCAACTCAGCCCTTCCACTGTTATTTCTTGTGTTCTAACTGCCATCAGTACTTCAGGGTCACTAGGGCGGGCAGTAACAGCAGTGACATCTTCGCGGCTGCTCTACAAGTTTCATTTGTACAAAATGTACTAATCATAATGAATAATTCCTTAAGGGGGAAAAAAATCAAAACTTTCAAAAAACTGCTGGGCTTTAAAAGTGTAATGAAATGATCGCTGTTTTGGCTACATCAGCTTCACAGTACTTCTCTATTTGGGTGGAACAGGATAATCTCTGAAAGCCACACCCAAGTAATTCCAGTATTTCTGCTAATGTGTGTACACTTTGCTTCTGTAACCTGAACTAGCATGTTCCCAGCTAGCTCAGGTATTTCTGAATGGCACTTCATGGAATAAACACATCCCAGTTGCCCCTAGGCCAATGTCCTGCCTTATGGCAGTCATTTATACCTACTGAAAGCATTTTCTTTTCCTTCCACCTCAGTTTTGCTCAGGTCCTGCTGGAGTTGATGCCCTGAGTGATGGATAGATAGAGCAAAGGATAAAGGCGCTGTGGGAGAGGAGAGGTTAAAAAGAGGCCTCCAAGATCCCATGGAAATATATGGGAAGAAAGACCTAGGAGCATATAGATGGAGTGAAGTGGGATTAGGATGTTTGAGGGAGTCCTTGAAGCTGATTAAGCATTAAGGTCTCCCCAGAGAGAGATCTTGAATGGTAAAATAAGGAGAAGCAAGGAAATTTGAGATGTCCAAGAGTGCATCCCTCTAATGATATTAGCAAAAGAAGCATCTTAGTGGAAAACAAAGTAAGTTTCACAGCACCTTGCACATCTCCAGCTAGTGGGAGAATGGATTTGAACTGAAAGTGCAGTATTGTGGAGATCATACTTTTGTCCTATGTTTATATGAAAACTAATGTTCACCAGAGATGTGGGCAGGACTATATAGAGTCACAAAATTCTATCATGTTCAAGAAAATACTGGACATGATAAGCTGTCTACCACTAGTCCTTCTGTTCCCTAAAGCAGCTCAGCTGACTTCATCTGCAGTCCCCTGGATGAACCTTTCTGTGCTCTCTCTGGAACTAGAAGAGGAAGGGTGAGTCCAGTACTTGCTTGGGATGGGGACAGCTATATCACAAAGATTATGACAGGTAAGACTTCACTCCGCACACACAAAGTTTGGAAGACCACAGCTCTCAGATAACCAGAGAGACAGTCCTGATAACAGCAGAGAGGTTTAAAGTGCTTCTGGCCTTCAGCAGCTCTGATGCCAGGGCAAATCCCTGTTCTTCCCAAGAATGATATAAATCAAAACTTCACGGTACCATCCAATGGACACATCGATGTAGGTTGACCCTTGAAGGTTAGTGGATTTCAAGATGTGGAGACTGCTGATTCTCAGATACGTGTGCAGGCATTGACTTCAGTGGAGCCAGGCTAACACACAGTGATCTGGATGGCTCTTGCTCCTTTCACATTGTTCGGACCAGTGTCTGGTTGATCTGGGTGAGCAGAGCATGGTGCACATTGGTTTCCAGCCCATGTCATAACATCAGGTCATTCTGAGCAAATGAACACGGCCCTTGGGGGTCTTTGCGGGCAACGTGGCACCCATCTCAAGCTCTGGGAGCTTTGTGTGATGTGGTGTGGTCTGACTCAGGACAGAAATGAGGGTAATGGCCTCCAGCTAGTATTAAGCAGACGGTAGCTTGCACCATAAAAACCACCACAAATATTTTATTACAGCTTGGTAAAAAGGACAAGTTTTTGCTTGTGCAGAAGCTGGAATTTTATTGAGCTAAAAACTGAAATACATCTCAGATCAGGACAGTGCTTCACAGTCCCCACAAGCTGTCATTACATTGCATGTAGCTCTGTAAGCTGCCAGATCTGGATATTCTTTATGTCCTTTCCATTTCTAAATGCTACCATTTTGTGGGCTAAACATATACATTGAACAATATACTCTTCTCTCACAGAGTTTTTGCATTCCAGTTTGGATTGATTAGTACATGGATGTCTTCAGGACACCAAGTGAAAAAATAGAGGTGCTTGTCTCTGCTGCCAAAATGCCCAGTTCATCTGTGATAGAACTCCAGGGGAAAAAACCCAAAACAACCAACAATCAAACAATGGCCTTGTAGCACAGCTGGATTTGACTCAGACTTTCATTGTTCAGTGTTAGTCTCTCAAAAAGCTAACATTGATTCAGAGTATCTATTGCAAAGCCAACAGCTAAACCACATGGTGAGGGAGGGCAAAGGCAGAGGTGGAAGTGTTTTGCAAATGGAAGACTGTGTGCATTATTCAGGCTTTAACATTGCTTGCATTCATGGAGCAATGCCCTTCAGTTTGGGAAAGCATCACAAGCACAGCTCCTGTTTGACAGGATGAATGAAAGGCATCTTACAGAATCTGTATGTGAGACCATTAGCCTGACGTCTGAGACACTGCAAAAGCTCCACTGATAAACCACACCTCTTGAAGGAGACTGGTATCCTTACATCACTGACACAGGCAAAGCCCTCAAACAGGCAAATAAGGCCTTGTCTACTGGCTGCTCTCCTTGCCAGTACTTTCCACTGTTGCTACCCAAGGGACGCAAATGCAGGGAATATCCAAAAAAAAAAATTTAAAAAAGAGAGAATGATTATGTCTCATCATTTAAAAGGTAATTTTGTGAGTTTGGGTGTGGGTTTTGGAATTAGCGTGCTGGCAGAAACAACATCCCAGTCATTACGTTGCAGTTCTCATCAGTAGCTCTTTGACTGTCTCTACAATGGAGGGCTGTACTTTGGACCCTCATTTTCTAGAAGGGTATATACTAAGGCATGGAGGAGGAAAGCAACTCAGTCAAGGCTTTGCAGCAAGCTAAAAGGAGAGCCAAGATTAAAATGAGGTCTCTAGATTCATAGCCTTGCCCATGGACAACACAGCCTCTCCAGAGGATGTTTTATGCATCTAAAGATGGAACAAAATTAGTCAACAGCGTGTTAAAGATTCTTGTGATGGTCTGTAACCTTGTTGAACCAAACTCCAGTGTTGTTCTGACGAAAAAACATGGCAGGTCTTCAACGTCATGAAGCCCTGAATAGTCACAGTCTGAGAGTATCCAGTCACTTGCCATAAAGCTGACTGATGCTGGTTAGCTGATGGAGAAGTAGCCATTTTCAGACAAGTTGTTTTAGCTACCGGCTTCAATTCTTCTAAACATTTAAATACAGAAGCTGTTCACAACCTTATATTTTATTGCTTTGTGGGGTTTTTTTGTATGTCTTAAAGTCTCTTCCTGAAGCATTTTGGATTGGTAGCCCTTTGAAACACAGGCTTGCCAAGTCCATCTTTGGATAAACCACATCACATTTAGAGAAGTTGTGTGGGTGTATTTGGAAGTAGTCCAAAGCAAATCCCAACTGTATTGCATAATTCTGGTATAAAACAAAAATACATGGGGTGGGAAGACTTTCTGGCATTTGAGTAAAGGAGAGGTGGGGGAAGAGTAAATGAGAGAAAGCATGTTAAGCACAAATATGATGTGATCATAAGGGAAGCGAGAGACTAAACAGAATGCTGTGCATCTGAGAAAGAAACTGTCTTTAATGGTAAAATAGGCTTGGAAGTCCAGGCTTCCCCACTCTTACAGGGCAGTTGGTTACTGCAGTTTGGAAGGGAGGTCAGGAAATCTAGTTCAATCTCCTGACCAAAGCAGGGCCAGATAAGAGGCACTTTGTCCTGCTGTCCCCTTCTTACATCTTTCTGACTAATGTCTTTGAATGACTCTTGACAGTTCCCCTACCATGGTTGCAACAGCGAAGAGGAGGAAAATGAAGAAGACATTAGCGATCAAAATAGCTTTGGGACTTTATTTCTCCTTCTCAAGGACAAGATGAAGTAAAACATGAAACTATGCTTGTGGCTGACACAGTTCAAAAAATCAGTGTCAGTTGTACCCAGTTGGAATATCTTCAATGTCATCCCCATGAGGTGCTCTTATGGGATGCCTGTTGTAGCATGCTTGTCTGAGTCGTCTAGTAGTTCCCCAACATTTGTGATGGCCTTGCCCTCACACACTCCCCCGGCCACACCTTGAGTTAGCCAGACAAGCTGAGAACAGGAGACCAAATGACATTTGACACTTTCTTGCTTTACCCATCCTGATTAAAGAGATCACAGTTTGGAATCAAAATACCAGGGAAGTTTGCATCTCCCCCCTGCCTAACTGCCTCAAATGTTCCTGCAGCTTAAATACACATCAACACAATTTGAGAAACCCAAGATAGGGAGGAAAGCATGTAAGTTCCAGCTGGGCTAAGGGACACTAACAGATGTACGGTACAAATTATTTCTTAGCACCCTTGCTGTGATTGCTAATTCTGTCCAAGATTTCTAGGCCGGTATGAAGGGATAATTATTCACATAACCATGAGGATTCTGGGCTGAATACACCAGGACTGTAGTGCCTCTGTGTCCCAAATGCATGCCTGTTTGATGATCTAAGCAGTGGCTGGGTTAGTCAAACTACAACTTTGAAAATATTCACACACCCCCTCGTGTTCCCAAAGAGTTTTTTCAAAAGGACTTGGATGGTATTAAAAAGTCCCTAAAAAGATACTTGTCACTTTCTGAAAATTGTGCTAGTAGGGCAAGAAAGTCTCCTTGACTGTGCATCCAGGAATTAGACCGTCAGAATTCTCATCACGTAGAAAAGCTTCTAAAGTCCATGAAGTGTTTGAGTGGTATTTGACAATAACCCACAAACACAGAAGAGCAATGCTCTAAGGCATTAACACGCTTTGCATGAGCAGGTTTTTCAGCTAGGGTGGGAGTAGCAGAGCTCTCAGAAAAATTAATGTTTGGGAAAAACGTACATTATTGAAATGACCAATTCTGGGAAGACTGCCTTACATCAGAAAAGGCCAGAAAATTGTTGTTTTGTAGTTTGTGTTGCTATTGCAGTCCTACATGATTTTTGAAAAGTCCATGAAAGATACCTAATTCCCATTAGTTTCAGTGTAAATTAGGTACCTAAGAAGCACCTGTTTGCACCATTGACTAATTACCTTTTACAGCCTAGCTCTTCAAAATTAGACTGGAAGAGCTGTGAGCTGAATTTCAGGTATCCAGCTGTTATTGTACTACCATACCAAATATACCAGCCTGCATTCTGCAGAAGCTGAAGCTTAGAAAAAAACCCATAGGTAATGAAATGTCAACACTGCTTGGAAAGCATTGTGACTTAAATTCACAAAATTAGGCATCCATTAGGGAAAACTTCTTGGTGCAAGGTTCCTCCTAGGAAACAGGTAGAGTTTTCCATCCTGGAAAACACAAACTTCTTCAATGGATTATCAAAAAGTCAACAGGAGATAACAATATTGATGCAACTTCATGTCAGTCAATTAGTTATTGTTCCTGCCTTAAATAGAACTATTATTTTCATGTTATGCTTGTTGTTAGCTAATAACTGTGGTGACAGATGTCTAGAAAAAAGGCAGTGCTCAGGTGGTTTCCAGGCAGTGATTTGGAGAGCTGTCAGCAAAGCATTTCTCTTGGAGGTACTAAACATAACAATTCATTCACATTATTCTACATCATATTGTTCCAGTGGTTTGGGGGTTTTTCCTTCTGATGGTATTGCAAATAATTAGTGTTTCCCTGATGCTTGTTTGAGGACAATAACAGGAAGCACCTAATTTCCTTCAGAGGAGTAACTCTAATTACCTATAACACGGTATGATTCCTGTCTTGCTTTGATTAGAGTCTCTACAAGCCCCAGGCCATCCAGGTTGGCCACTTGAACATAGACACAACTTCCTACACACAGTCAAACATGGCAACATTTCTACCACCCAGATTTTGACACTTCACACCCAGCACTGAGTGCCCTCGGTCCCACTGCCTTCGTCGGGTGAACCAAATAGAGACCAAACCCATCCTCACACAAGAATCTCACAGTAAAGTCACTTAACTTTTCTGTGCCGCACCTCAACACCGAGGTGAAATGGAGGTAGTAGCATTCCTTTGCATATATTGGACAACTTCTACTACATGCAGTATCACTTAACATTGTAGGAGACTTATTTTCCCATGCTCCTCATAGAAGTGGAGGAAACTCAACACCACGCAGCTTTCAGCAGGGTGCTTCTCTTTCTCAGCAGTGCTCTTATTTATACATCTTCATGCAATCAGACTGAGAAATTAACATCTCATGAGTCAAAACTTCCAAGCCGCACCATTCAAACTGGGACAGATTGTCACTGCTTAGTTGTCCTTATAATGATTTTCCAGTTATCCATATGAGGACTACATTGCCCTTTAATAAGAGCTGTTAAGTCATTCCCCCAAGTTTGATATACTTCTTCTGTAGAAGGAAATGGAAGAAGTGTGAGGATTTGAGTGTGAAAAGACTAAAAATTTTACATTTCTAGGCTTCTACTTCGGGTTCTTCTTTTGATGTTGACTTCCCTTCTGAAAGCTGAAAGGACTGGTCTGTCTGTAGTTTCTGGTACAGTTTTGCTTAAATTAGAGGTGATTTATTTGGGGGAGTTTGATGTGGCTTGTTTCCTATGACCTGGACTGAGTCCTCAGAATTCATTTTCTTTAGGTATTTGATTCAAATTCAAAGACCTTTCTGTTTAAAAGGGAGAAATTACAGAGATGGCAGAGGGGTAAAGTTTTACATAGTGCTCCTCGCATCATTATCCTCCTTCCCTACTCTCCATCCCTTTACAAAATGGCATTTGCTTCTCTTTCTCTTGCCAAGACTGTTCCTCATTCCTGCCACACATTCCTTAATTTCATATAAATACCAGGAAAAATGCTATAGTCCCCGCATGGGCAAACCTCCCATTGAAACCAATGGAAATGCTACCCTAGTAAGGTTCTGAGAGCTTAGTCCTCCACTAGTAACTCAAAGGAAAGTTAGCAAGTCACTAAGAAACCAAAACACTCTGTGTTCTTCCTTATAAAAGAGGGGCAGGAGGTGCAGGAAGGTTGAGGTAGGGTTTGAGGGGGACTATATTTAGAGAAAAACCTAAGTTTGGCATTGCTGCCAATATGAGCACATGGAGTTTCAATTTGTGGTTTCTCTTTATGCAGTACATTTTGAAACTGGAATTTAAAACAAAATATACATCTCTGTGTCTGACTGTGTATATAACAATTTGTCATTTCTTGGCGGAATTTGAAACTATTTTTAGTGCTCAGAAATAGTCTTCTGTCCCTTTCCTTCACCTCTCTCCCCCCATCTTGCTTCCAAATTAGTCTTTAATCAACCTTACAAGATTGTTAGAACTTTCCAAACTCTTGAAGTAAGGAAAATAGTGACAGGAAATTAATAATTATTAAGGAATGGGGCTATATTTTCATTTCCTTGCCCCTTTGGAGTTAAATGTTGAGTTAGAGATATTTGTCAAAAAGTTGAACAGAACCGTTACCTGCAGATTCATTTAAATGGACTCCATTCAAGAATAATGCTCTCTGAAAAAATGTGTATCATTAGGAGAATCAGGATATCCTCCTAAAGCCAGAGCACTTGTGCTTTATACCAGTGCTTGAATACGCATAAAATCCCTCCTATGGGAGATGTCTGACAGTGGAGCTGGTGTGTCACTCTTCAAAACCACAGGTTTTGTTAGCAGGCACGTCAGCATGGAGTCCCTTGACCATCCATAAGCTCACCATATGCCAAACCCCAGGCATGGGAGATCCATCAAGTGGCCGGCTTGTATCAAGCTGACCAGCATCATTTCCTAGCCCATCTTCACACCTTAGCTTACAGCAGCAGTTGTCTCTGAGCTTGGAGCAGGATGCAGGTGGCCACAACCTACTGGGCTACTGCCTCTTCTCCCCACTCCCCTCCATGCCATAACCACCAGAGTGCCTGAACTCAGTCATCTTTCTGCTCCACCTGTGAAATCAGGGATCTTCCCTTAGCTTGGTCTTGATACATTCTGCTGGGCCCAGGCGACTGAGAACATGCAAAACGCAGTACTGAGTCTGGGCAATGACTTTGCTTATACGTCCCATCACCTTACTAGTGGCTGAAAATAGATGCCTAGGGAAGCACGTAAAGACCAAATAAAAAATAATTGTGTCTCCATGCAAATTCCTCAAGCTCTATGACTTTGTGGCCTATGGATTTCCTAAGCCACTGGCTTCTGTCCTTGCAGTTAATATCTGGTTGTTTTTTCCTCTACTATTTGCTCTGGTCACTTTTTGAAGCTTTGTAGACTTTTAGCCTCCACAACATCCTGTGGCAAAGAGATCCACTGTGTAACACAGTGTTGTATGAGGAAATGCCTTCTCCTCTTGGTTTCAAACCTGCTGCCTACTAGTTTCATGGCTGACTTCCTCAAATCTTATAATTAGAAAAGACAGTGAGCTGCCATTTCCTAATTGCCTTCTCCGCATCTCTCTCAATTTTATAAATCAGAGACGTTTATTCCATCCTTGTATGGGTGCCATGCCATACCTTGGAAGCTTCTTTATCACTTTTCTAGCTCTGCATTAGACAAGACAAGGTTTTTAGGTAGCTGTAATTGATATTTTGAAGTACATTTACTTCTATAGCTAGAAATACTAAACTGGCTTTTAGATCACAACAATTCTTTTCTGCTTTTCTTATATCTGGAGAGGTTTTGTGTGCTCAGTGTGTTTATGGGGTTTTTGATACTAGCTGGTCTAATAAGAGATGTCCATCCACAGGTCTTGTTTGTCTACATCCACTTGCAACTACAGTAGAAGTTTTTAAGATGGAGAATCTGGAACAGTCCACACTACTCAAGATGTGTTTTGTGCCAGAGATTTGCAAAGTAGCAGGACATTTGTTTTCTTTCTGTTCTCTATTCCTCTCCAAATAGCTCTTAAATTCAAATAAAAAGATTAGGGTTTTTTTTTTACTGCTACTGAACATCAAGTTGCTTTTTATAGAACTGCCTGCTATCCTTCCAAGATCTCTTTCCTACAGGGTAATATCTAAAAGCACATCTGAAGAGCGTATCATTATATATGTTAATTGTGTGGGGGGGGATTTCTTAGGTGTATTACCTCTGATTTATCAACACTGAATTCCATCTGGCATTTTTTTCTTCAGTATTGTGGAGCTGATTTATTGCCTCTGCAAATCTTCATAGTGAGCTTTCATTTTTACCCCGAGTGGTCCTGTCTAGGCTGGTGAGCAAGCATTGTACTTTTCACTAGACATTGAGATCATTTACGTCGCACAGCTCAAGCACAAGCAGAGATTACTTTGAAAGCCCACTGGCAAAACGTTCAGGAATGGACCATTATTTCCTACTCATTGTTTCCTATGTTTTAGGCAGGTATGTATACTAAGATCTTACCTATCTCACAGGAGGTTCTCTAACAGGCTTTGGTGGGAGATTTTGCTGACTGCATTTAAGAAATCCAGTTGGACTTCATCAATCAGTTTCCCCTTGCCTACATGTTCATTGACTCCTTCAAAGAACGCTAGGGGGTTGATCTTCCTGTAACAAAACCTGGTTGGATTATTCCCCCATAAATGAATAAATTTTATTAATTCATGTGTCATGATGTTATTCTTTATTATAAGCTCTACCAACTTGCCTGGCACACATTTCTAACCTGTGTTGTTTCTGCTTGGAGAATTCTATTAAAAATTGGCATAACTGTCACAGTTTTCCATTACTCTATTAGAATGAGAGATCACACACCACATCCAGGAGTTCCATTATTTCAAACTTGCCTTTCTTTAGAACCCTGCAATGAACAATTTGTGATGCTGCCAATTTCTTTCTCCTGATATTTCTTAATATTTTCTATTTTTGACACTTGAAGTATTTGTTAAGGCCTTATGGTGAATAAAAATGAAAAATAAAATGTCACTTCTCTTTTACTCTGTTACCTTTCCTCACTGCTACTTTCACACCTTTGCAGTCTGCTGATCTGCATAATCTCTGCAAGGAATTCATAATATAGTTTTGTAATTAATTATTACTAGATTTGTATGCCTTTTGAAGTTGATCCCAGACTCCTTTTTAGATTTGTCTTTTTCCATCTCCACATTTGATCTATTGGAGATTGTTGTCTTTTCCTCATTTGAATACAGCTTCACCTTTTTTAGAAATATGACTTTTTTTCTCCTAACAGCCTCCCTTATTCTGTTGCTTAGCTATCCTGTATTTTGTTTATTTCTTTGGTTTCTATACACTTCAATTTGGTAGGTAGCAAGCATTTGGTCTGAACCATCAGTAAGAAGAAATCCCTACAATTTTTTCCATCTTCAAATAATCTTTTGCTAGCTGGTGTTTCGTGCCTCAAATAAACTAGAACAAGCATGTCCCTCACCAGTTCTCTCCTAGCCAATGCAGCTTTTGCAATTCTTTTCTTAACTTGTCAGTCTATCTTTACATTTTTGTTGCTTTTATTTGAGTTCCTTCAGCTACTCAGCTACCTGTGAGGACTTGTATTCCTGATGAATCTTATGTTGACATTTAGCTCTGCTTCTCACAAATCCTCTGAAATCCAGGTAAGGTCTCAGCAAGTTTGAATAGACATCTACTCAGGGATGTCAATCACAAGCATGGCTCAGATCCATGCACTCCTACTTGTGCCTCCAGACAGTACCATGATGCCACATCACCATATAAATAAACGCAAGAGAACATCTGAATCCATTCTTTTTCCAGTTGCCATGTAAAGAGACATTCAGGCAAGGGCAATACAGCCCAAAGTTGGCACTGGAGCAGGAGCCAGCAGTATCTGGTGCCAAAAAAAAATGATACGTTTCTCTTCCTCAGTCCTTTTGTCTGTACATCTCCACTCAATGAGTATTCAGTTATACCTTAGAAAGTAGAATGATTTCAAAAGGAAGGATTGAGAAAGCGCTGATGGTCACCTGATACCCAGATGGTCTAGGCTTAACAACCCGATCTGAATTAGGCAGATTGAAGGCTTTGGTCTCTGTCACTGCAAGTGAGGTCTTTGACGGCTTTTGTGCTATAAGCAGTCCTGGAACAAGATGGGGAGACAGGGGCTGGTCTCATAATTCAGTCAGAAATTTCATCCCCAACCCGGGAAAAAGTGTAGCTGAAACATAATTTGGAAAGTTTCAAATCTAACAACCCAGCATTCTCAAATGGAAAAAATCCCTGTTTCTATCAAAAGCATCCTGGCTAGCAATCTTGTGATCAAGTGACTTGGGAAGATGGATGTGTTTCTCAAGAGTTTTGAAGAAATTACTTATAAGGTTTTTCAGCCTGGTTTATTTTTAATGTCAGTGAACCTTATAGCTTTAAAATAGGACAACCCAGAGACTATGACTGGCAATTCAGGGGATAGTAAACCCCTGCAATGTGATGAAACTCACCCTGCAATGTTCACAAACATAGGTCAACAGGAGGCTAAATGGATTCACAGGGTTTGGCAAGTGAGATGGAAATTCTGAAGATTACTGACAAACTAACATCATAATATCAAGAAATTACTCTTTTGAGTATCCATGGAAAGTGTACAGCAAACTCCTGGAAAATAAACTTTAATGTGAAGGAGCCATCTGTCCAAAGTCTGGACTTATGTTTCAGCTGAACTTTATTAAGTGTTTTTGGAGCACAAAGTCTGATGTGAAAGTTTAGGTTCCTTCAACAGGTGTTAGTGCTGTTGGGTGAAGATACTCAGATCTATTGTGTTGGATAAATCATAGGAGCTGTGAGATGTAAAGTGATGGCTGCTAGGAGATCACAAGTTTCAGAAAGAATTGGAAATACAGATGTGGACATCTGGTTTTCATAGTCATGACGAAAATTATATGTTTACTACACTTTAGCACAGATGTTAATCAACCTACACATTTGTAAAACAAGCTGTCTGGTCAGTTTGCAGTCTCACACAGTTGATAGAAATGGACTGTATATTTTATTATTAGATAATACCTTTCTAAACCAATGGTCTGTAACAGAAGCAGGGCATTATTTGTGTTGTCAATAAGATGTATCCAGTAGTTCTTTCTCAAAAAAAGGGGAGGATGGAAGATTTAAGAAGAGCTTGCTACGCATTTGGGAATGCCAAAAATGTCATTCATATTTTTAAGGTCTTCAGTGAAGGCTATTGCCTCGTGGTTTGAATCCTATAACATGGATGCATTATCCCCATGGTTTGAAAATAGAATTCCATGGCCGTTTATGAATTAAAACAGAGGTCCTCAAACTATGGCCCGCGGGCCGGATACGGTCCCCCAGGGTCCTCAATCCAGCCCCCGGTATTTACAGAACCCCCCTGCCGGGGGTTGGAGGGGGAAACCAAGCAGCCGCAGATGACTGCCTGCCACTGCATCCGCGCGCCGGCCCCTTGTTTAAAAAGTTTGAAGACCCCTGAATTAAAACATTTCTCCTCCATGATACCTCGTCACCATCACAGCTGCTTTTGAAAGTCTCCTGAGTATGAAGAGTAGCATCACCTGACATTTCTACCTGAGAAAGGGTCAAATTAGCAGCGGTTTTCAGGAAAAAAAAATTGATCATGCACCAGAAAAGTGCATACGTGTTTGCAAACATCTCTGAGAGCAAAGTCAGCACCCATGCATTTTGGGGTCCAGACTGGAGGTGGAAGAAAGGAGACTTGGTGGTATGGGACAGGATCAACATCCCACAGGTTCATATGCTAGATCTTTTTTTCTAACAACTCCAATCATCAAATATTATTTGCTTTCTTCAGTGAATTCCCACCTTAGCTGGGTCTGGGGAGACAGGCAACCTGTACTCAAAAGAAGGCCACGATTAAATAATAAGTGTTGTTGAACAGGGTATGAAACTGTGCTCCTGCCTGCCCTCAGACTGCTAGACATCATTTCATACTCTTTCTAATAGTTTTCTGGTTTGTACCTCTCAAATTAGTTTTTTTTAGTTCCTAAACCCATAGTTCTTAACAATAATGCATGCACTGACTTTTCTTATGGATACAAAAAAAAATAATCAGCAATATTTTATACACTGATACAAAAGATACTTTAACCTGAAAGGTAGCCAGGTTTCAACTTCTAAACACCTGATTGGACAAGCTGAGTTTGCTCAGAAGTGATGTGGCAGCAATAATTTATAGGCTGGGGAAGCGGGAGAGGATCTTCACAACCAGTACAACCTAGATATTGCCTGGTGCTGTGCCCGTCTTGGTTTTACAACATTGCTTCTGTCATAAACACATCTGTATATCCCTGTTAGATCACTTTGCTTTAGTGTTCATTTCAAATGATTATAGCTTTGAAGCACTTGAGAAATCACAGTGACAAAGCAAAAACCAAAATTAAGCATAACTGAAGTGTTTGTTAAAACAAAACTGAAGCCAACCTGGCACACTTGCATTTTATTCAGCCCTGGTGCTGGAACAGTTCCCTCCAAGAGAAAACCAAAAAAAAGTCTGAACCTCAAGAGGGAAAACAATTCAGTCCAGACTAAGGGTATTTCAGACAGTACCAGAAGAAAAACTCGGCGTGAAGGGAATTGTTTTAAGCAACAAGGGCTTTAAGGTTATTTACACGGAGTTTCAGGGCTGTCACTTTCTATGATGAAATGTTATTCCTGTTCAATATGTCAGCTTTGTCAATCTCATATGCCTGAAGTCAAGCCTGTTCATAGGAGCCTGTGTTCCCAACATCTCCAAGAACCAGAACAGTTTTCATGTAGGAACCGAAATGTAGACTTTTAGGTGTCAACATATCTGTTTGTAAATTAAGGCATATGTTTATGATGCTGGGGTTATTTTTCCTTCTTAGGGAGGAAACTTCTTGTTAACAATACCACAGGGCCAAACTGTACAAAGTGAATTTGTGCAAGAATTCAGCAAGACCACATCAGCTCTCTGACAGGAAGGACCTAAAGAAAGGAATTAGCAGGATCGGATGTGGTGCTTTCTGACAGACAGCCAAACTTAAGAAGTCAAAATAAGAAGCCAGTGCAAAAATAGATTTATGCTTAAATGAAAATGCACACAATTCCCATTTCTATCACTGCACCCTGGATTAAGCAACTATTGTATGATCGTTTTTAAATCCAAAAGCCCTGGGCTCAACGAGCCACCCATTTCACCATAAATTAGGCTGCGTTCAACAATGTTGCAGTGGCAGCATTTCTAGTGGTATTATCCCTTCTTTCTTCCCCAAAGGGACAGGGATCTGCATGAACTTGCCCAGCGATGTACATCCTGGGCCCTGCTTTGGAGCACCATGCAGCAGCAAGCCACCCCATCTAAGTCTTACCACACATTTCCTTCTGTCCTGACCCCATTCGCCACCTTGCCTCGTTTTTAAGAACAAGGTGATATTCTTCAGCCTGGAAGGGAATTGTTCCCATTGCACAAGATGGATGATCAGAAGTGCACTGAATCCCTTTTCCTGTGTGTACGAGGCTTTGCTCAAGCAGACCACATATCACAGCGATAAGTACCTGCTTCCTGAGGCAGACGAGCAAATGTCTTGCAAGAACAGTGCAAGAACCCACATTTGAAAATTCAGCCTGGAAGTGCTGACCTGTGCCCCAACAGATTTCAAGGGGAGATTCATTGTGTTGTCACAGCGCCTTGTGGCCTTAACTATTCAGCTGGCAAACACTCAGCTGGCGAGTGAGCTTCTCCTTCCAATCTGTCCCTTACTAGCTGGTGGGGACAGTGCCTTGGAGTGAAGCCCTTTGTTCCAAGTGCCTTGTGTTTAACTTGATCCTGTCTTCCCAGGTCAGGCATCTCCAGAAGTAAACATCCTACAAATGGAAGATACATACAATACTTCTAGTGAAGGATGATCCAGAAGAGTTTCCAGCTCTCTGCCTAAGAATTGCTTTATCAGGGCCAACAATTCTCTACCCTTGTTTTCATCAGCATGTTTCAGACATGCTTAAGTGAGCTGTTAGCATCGAAACATCATGCTTTATACAGTTCTGCTCCTCTCTATTGCTAAAAGACACCATGGAGGGGGACCACTGTTCAGCTCTCTTCCTTTGACAAGTAGGGGGCAACTCATTGAATTAGAAGTTGATGTGCATGAGGACAGGGAGCTGAACAGGGCACCTGGGAGTCCATCTGTGTTATCTCAGGGGACAACAGGCTTCTATCTACCCACAATGGACTTTTCAACTCTTTTCTTTTCACACCAGCTGTGAGAAGCAACAAAGTGGCTGGCGACTACACATGGGACAGCTTTACCAGGTAAGAAGATGCCACTAGAACTTGTAAGCTATACGGTGGCACTGGGAGTAACACCAGCTTCACTCATGCCCATGCCTGGGGTGCAAGTGCCCAGGCTGCACACTGCACATCTCCTGGGCAAGGAGTAAGGCACAGAGCCTGAAAAACCTCCACTCTGTTCCTTTATCCCAAAAGGTCACCATTTCTCTCCCATGAGCCAGAGCAGGAGGAAAATACGAGGGCACAAGTCACTGCTGAAGTGGGACACATGGAGACATGAGGACAGTGCTTCTGAGGTAATTGCTGAGGTGGCATGGCTTTGGCAAGATGTCAAAAGGCACAGCTGGCTAATATAGACCCCTCTTTTCTCCAGAGCCACCTCAGAGGCAGCTATTGATTCTTAAGGCGGTAATATTCATCTGGCATCTCATTCATTCCAAGTTAATTGCTTAAATGGGTGGAAAAGGAAATTTGTGAAACGAAATGTGCTGCTGCATCAGGCATAAAGGAAACTTCGTCCCTATTAAGCTGGAAATGCTTCCCAAAGACAACACATGGGCTTTACTGTGCCGAGGCACTTAAGTTCAATTCTTCAGTGGGGCCACTGTTTAAAGAGAGCATTACTAACTCGGTCACAGCAAGCTTCTGTGCTTCAACTTCCCAGTCACTCAGTTTACTCTTCAGGATGGTTTCCCCTACAGCTTAAAAATATGACCTTGGAAAGAATCACTAAATAAGTAAATACTGGAGTCTAGCAGGGTTTTCTTCCCCAATCCAAACCCTGGCACAGGTTGAAGCCTTGCAACTATGTCCTATCTGCTGAGGAGACTTCTGTTGGTATTAAGTGGCATATTGTTTAGAGAAATAACACATTTTCGTTAGGGAAGGAGAAAACATTCCAAATAAGCTGCTAGTCAAACACACATTTTTATGCATGTCAGCAGCTTGGGAAGAAGAAAGAGAAGGGAACAGTTTCATTTTAAGTGTTTCTCTGAAGAAAAGTTCCAGTTTACATTACCATGAATTTCTCCTTCAGAGTGGTTCTCATTTCCAGGATGCAATTTTGCACTTCCTTCTCACAGCAGACTTTTTTCGCAATCTGTATGGCAGTGCTCCTTTAAGAATTGGCTGCTTGACCTCTTTAAATAAAGATATTTTAGTACCTGCATTAATTCCTTGTATTTGCCATTACTGCCATACAAAATGCCTTTTCTGCAGAGATAATAGCACTACATCTATTTATTTAATTGTTTGTGATGGTTGGCATCTTTTAAAGAAGCTCTTTTAATGTTTTTATTCATCACTTGATCCCACCTGTGACCCCCAATGTATCGGCTCACTGTCAGGTGAGTGTAGAGAAGCTTCATTTCACTGAATGTAAGGCCTGAGGAAGGTCTGAGTGGTATTTAAGTGATTGGCCCAAAATGCTGTCTCGGGATCTGCTGCCATTAGTTTTCTGTGCCTGTGAGCAATTTTCTCCAGAAAAAAAAACCCAAAACATTCAAAGGAGATTTTAATCCCTTGTAGAGTGCTTTTTCCTTCCTCGGCTCTCGTACTGCTGTCTGACAAGCCATTCTTTCCTTAAACCTTAACTACCCACAGCCTCAAGGAGCCAATACAACCAGTGACTGCTAAAATAGAGACCTATTCCCATGCTTCCATGGTCCTTGAGGCTCTCCAGCTCAGCGGCAGCAGGGTAAGCCATGCATTTCCATCTCCTGTGAGTTCCCAGTCCAGAGACCCTGTTCTCAGGTCTTGGCTCAGGGATCCAGTGTAGTCTGAGATGCATCATTTTGCTGGAGAACATCTCCTCCAGCAGTTTGTTCAGCTTATGTTTTCAAGTTTTCTCCAAGGAGCCTGAAAAAGTCTTCTTCCCCCGTCACCACCCACCTACCCACCCCCCTGGAGGAGAATGCCATACTGTTGTGCTTGGGCTTTTAAGGGGTGCGGTGCAATCTCCTGTGCAGCCAAAGTCTGCAGGTGACTCACTCGCAGTGATGGTAGGGCTTATCCCACAAACGTATGGTTGAGTGGACAGTGCAAGAGTTAAAAATTTCAGGTAGTCAGAGGTGATAGGTGAGTGAGAAAAAGAGGAGAAGGAGCTGCAAAGAGCTAAAGGGAACTGTCAGAGTCAGAAACAGAGCAAGGCAAATCCGGAAGAAAAGGGCTGAGAAAAAAAACCCAGGAATTTCTTGAAAGTAGCAGAACAAGCTTGGTGCAGTTGGTGCAAGTCTGTAGCTGTGAATTCACTAGCCTTCCTTCAGGCATCAGCAAAACAGGCTCTTCAAACTCAGTATTCTCTCATGTCCTGCCTAAAGGAACATTTTAGCTGCTTTCTCGGTATTGAAACACTTCACTTTACCACTCTGGAAGGAGACAGCTGCAATGAGGTAGATGATGACAGCGATGTTTAATGCTCAAGCAGTGGGAGCACCATTGCCTTGCTGGGTGACTGGCTTCACCAAGGCTGAGGAAAAGGAAGTTTAACCTGGATCTTTGCACTTTAAGCCCATCCTTTTTCTGTCAGGCATGGACACAGACAACAAATCATTCCCTCCCGCTCCACCTCAGCAGCTTCCTTTATTTCTGGAGAAACTCTCCTATCCATTTCAGTGTGTTTCCAGCTTCAGTACTGCTCCCAGGATCTGGCCCCAAGGACGGTTGGTTTACTTTCTGCGTAACAATACAAAGCTAAAAGTTTCCATAAGGGTCTCTCATAATGAAAGTAAGGAGGCTGACAAAAAATAAAGGCATTAATGCTCACTCTTACTCATGTGCCACCCCTCCTCACCCTTTTGGCTCTTGTGTTACACTTGTTAGTGCAGCGTATGTGTTAGAAATAACTTCTCTCTTGCTTTTTTTAAGGGCATTGTTTTTAAACATAGGAGATTCCAACGAAACAGCCCCCACAAACACTGAGGAGGTGTGTCTGAAGAACAATTAATTTCATCTGGAGAGGTGGAAATGAGTCGCAAGAGAGGCAATTGTAAGAAGAAAGCCCTTAAGAAGAAAGACTTTCAAACTGCACCTTTGAATGTAAAAAACACTTTGTCTTTCAAGTCAGAATACTGCTGCCCAGAGGAGGTGTTGTACAATGTGTACAGCATGAACATGACCTACCAATGCAGAACTTCAAGATAGCCCCCATCAGCCCATGTCTGTCATTTCTGCTCTAAGGTAGGTGGGCTGAGTGAAAAATGAGCCTTACCTGTGGCACGGGTCCGTGCCGTAAAGGCAGCAGGCTCTGCCCAGAATCGTAAGCTCTAACACAGCATTTCACAATCTTAGATGGTTTTTAAGTGAAGCTTATGAGAGAGAAAGGCTGATAGATGTTTGCTCAGGAGTTTGTTTGTGATTTGGCTGAAGACGCGCTTCCAGAAATCTGTGACCAGTGCTCTTGTACATCAATGCACTGAGTGTTGTAAATGGTTATCAAGTAACCTCCGTTTCAGAGGAAGGGTGTACAAGTTCACCAAAACATTGGTGTCCAAAGAAGCCTGTGGTGAAGGAGCCCTCTAAAGAACGATTAAAGCAGCTAAAAAGAAAACCTTGTGAGAACACTTTAGCTTTCATAAGCTTTCTACCCCTAGGGAGATGTGTAAGGAGGGAGCTGAAAGATACAGCAACACACTCATATTTGCCTGTTTGTTTGCCTTGGTGTCAGTTATCTGGTACTTGATAAATGCAGTAATTGTATTCACTGAACTGCTAGGATGATGAAATTTTACTTTCTTCATCTGCTGTGGTTCTGGCAAGAGATAAAGAGTAACTAAAATGAAGCTATTGGGAAAATGAATGGTTGAACCCTGGAATTTCAGAGCTGTGCTCAGGTTTAACTGACCACTCTCAATGAGGAGAGCACTCACTGCCTTTAGATTTTAGGCTTAGGTCAAATACCAAATTCCTGAATAAATGTGCAAACCCTCCCAGAACCCCGAGTTTGTTATATTGAGGCTTTCTTGCAAGATTTCCAGTCCATCTGCCTTCCAGAGAAATTAGAAATGGTGCTAGAACAACTCATTTCTGCAATCCCAGACAAACTGGGAGTCTCACAAACAGCTCTAGTTCAGGTTTAGTTTCAGAAATAAGGGAAGAGTACTGTAGAACACTCAGTTATTCTGCTAGTGTTTCCTCTATCAAAAAAAATAGTCATTAATATATCTGGACAAACTTGCTTTGCTTCATTTCCAGCCTAAAGGAACATCTTGCTCTCAGCTCAGCTTAAGTATATGTCAGCAAAAATGAGAAAAGAGCCCAACAATACACTAATAGATTCCAGAAATGCTGTACAATGTCAATAAAGAAGTCACTGAGCCATTTCCAAAAATCTGAAGTATTTGCAAGATATGATGAAGTGAAATAAATTGTTCCTTTTATGGCTTGTAAAAGAAGCCCTATGAAATGTACAAAGGATTCCAATGATTATCTTATCAGAAAAAAACAATAATAATTGATTTGTATCCAGTGAACTTGTAGCAATTTATTGGAAAGATTGTTTCACCTATAAGCCAAATAGCTTGATTTGTGGCATGTCATTTCCACTGAGAGCAAATTTCAGTCTAACAGAAAATCCTGTTTTGCTAAATGGTTTCATGGTTTTTCATGTAAATATTCCACAAATGCTCATGGCTCTGCAAAGCCAAAGTGAAAGCCATTTTCTCAGAAAATGTAAGGAAGAAGTGTAGTAAAATTAGTAAAAAGCTAATAGGTCAATAAGAGACATCTGATTAATAGTAATTGAAAAGTCACCTTGGGATTAGGTGTCTGTGAAAACTCTTTTTCCTACATGCTAAAGGAGGGACTGAGGTGTCCAAAGTCATCTCCAGGACAGGCAGCAGACAGACAACTGGCAGGAATCTAAATTTTGGACAAAGGCTCCTCCAGGGACACCTGCACAACACATAGGCCCTAAGTTCCTCTTGTGGAGTTGAGCCTCCCGTGGTTTTGTTCTTCAGCTGTAAACTGGAGGTACCTACCGTATTTTCCTTGCCCACCAGAATGTTGCAAAACTGACTCAGATTAAGACTTTCAACACCTGACTCTAAGGAACTGGGAAGTGTCTGAAACATTACTTTCCATTGCAGCATCAAAAATGATATCTGCTTGATCGTTTGACAGCTGAAGGGATTGGTTTCTGTGCAATCGCTAAGAAAAGAATTTGAGAATTAGATTTCCATTTCTCATTACCTTGTTTCCGTTCTCACAGGGGACCAGCTGATTGGAGATACAGGCTGCTTTTTTGGGTTTACAGGATGAGATTAGCTATCACTAACTATGGGTATCACTATTTATTCAGCTTGTCAAGATGGATTTTTTATTGCCTAGAAGGGTGTGTCTGCTCTTTACATTTTCCTGAGAAAAATGGGAGTTAAGACATACATCTAGAAGCAGCCTATAGTCATGACACGTGATATCCCAGACCTCTAACCACACCAGAGATTTCAAAGAGAATTCTAACACCTTAAACATTGTGGTGAGCTTGGCAACACTTCCCTGCCAAGGTTATTTTAGGCTGGTTCAGGTAACTGAATCCAGTTCTCCAGAATCTGGGTACTACTGCTGTGATGGCAACTTCATTTCTTGCTATGTTTTATCTTCAGCAAGCATGAGTGAATGCCAAGCACCTGATGAAGGCTAGCAATTAGTGTCTGAGAGGACACTATATATACTATATAGCTATAGATTCCGAAATGTAGAAACTCTTCTTGCATTAGTCCATCCATATACCTAATTGGGTTTTCATTTCCATCCACATCACCTTGAGACCCCTTGCTATGTAACTGATAGAAAGGCACAGACACCTTGGTAAGTGTGATTTCTAGGGAATAAACTCCTAAATGAACAGCTTGGTTTCCAAAGCAGAACCTGGTTAAAGAAAAATGTTTATTCTAAAAAGCACCACTGTTTATAATGTCCCTGAAGATTATAATCACTCCACAAAAGCTGCAGACCTCACAGTGACTGGACAATATAGGAAATTTTAATACACTTAAAAAAAAAAAGAAAACAACCACCAGAAACAAACAAAAACTCTGCTGAAAAACTCTGCTGAAATTCCTGTACATTCAAAGGCAAAATGTAAATGTCCCCCTAGAGAACAGTCTACTGGATGATTGAGGAAGAGGAGAAAATTAAATTCAGGTGACTATATAATAAAAAACCACTACTTGCATGTAGCTACAGTATTATAATTCATGTGGGCATCGCTAACCTCTTGCTGAATTCTTAGAGATGACAAAACTCATTTGTGGCAGTGGCATTAATGTTGAAATGTTACACTTAAGCACAGTGGTTTTTCATTCTCTGAACTTTTATTATCTTCCTCAGTTTTCTGCAAGGCTTTTCCACATCTGCTTTCTCTGCTTATCACCAGCCACATTGGGGGGCGGGGGGGGGGTGGGTTTAAGGTTTTTTCCAGCTCATATTTGTTACTTCCTTCTTTTTTTAAGGAAAAAAACCCTACCCAAACCTGCCATTAGAGAACCATTGTAGATCCCCTTTCACCTCTGAGGCTTGCTTCCACACCAAAAGTTCTTGGGTCAGAACTGACCCCACCAGTGGACGCTGGTATCTTGATGCCTAATGGCCTCCATAATCTCGTAGCTTCATAGCTGTGTCTTTGAGAGCAGAGTAAGGATGGGCATCAGGAGGAACAGTATGGCCCTACATGAGATACCAGTGCCAACCAGGATGGTCCTCTAGGGTATTGCCCACCGAGGAGACCCTTTACTCAGCTGTCTGTAGCGTACATGTACATGGGGCGTGGATCTGCTGAGGGAGTCCTGCGCTCAGAGATTCCTGAAGAAAACCCCAGCAGGAAAGCCTGGATGTTTGCATTCTCACCATTAAATAAGTAGCCCTGATAAGAAGGTGGGCAAACCCCTTCTATCTCATGGATTATCACTTCATCATTACAATTCACAGACTCTAACAGCCTATGATTATTTTGACAGTTGTTACCAATACCATTCCAGCTGGTTTTCCCCCCATTTCGTGCTCACGAAACGGTTTCTTTAGGGGAAGAATTCTGAGCTGCCATTAAAAGATATCCTCAGTGCTTCTCTTGACACATTGTGCAGGAAACAGGGACAACCTGGCAACTGTGCAAAGGACACCTGATATGGAATTATTAAAAAACTTTTTCTTCTTTTTCTGTCAGAAATATGTAGGATCAGAATAAAACTTGTTAACTTTCTAACTTCATGGGAGGAGGCTGAGGTACTTTCCCATGGCATGGGGAGAAGTCACTTGGGATGGGAAGACTTGAGTTGAAGAACTTGAATCTGGACCTTCTTGCACCCCAGTGGTACCTGAACCACAAGCCAGACAAGCAAGGTGGGAAATCCTTTTTCTTGTTCATGTTTCGAAAGGTAAGACATTGGTTATAGTGCAGGAAGAAACACCTCTGAACTAGTACAGGTTTTGTGAAATGGGACTGGCATCCTCCCCCAGAAGACCCCTCTTGCTGGGCACCTTCTGCTGCCCCTGCACACAGAATGCTCTCCTCTCCCAGCAGGAATGGCAGTGAGGGTGTGGGACCACCAGTCTCACACCAGCTCCACATCAAGCAACAGCGGGATTTCATAGAACTGTAGAATCATAGAATGGCTTGGGTTGGAAGGGACCTTAAAAATCATCTCATTCCAATGCCCCTGCCATGGGCAGGGACACCTTCCACTAGACCAGATTGCTGAAAGCCCTTTCCCATTGTGTAGGCAAAGATTCTAAGCACACTGATTTTGCGAACTCACCCTCTGACTTCATTAGAAACGTACCAAAACTAAATACGCTAATTTGCTAAATAGTCTCAAAAATCAGGTTTGTGTTTTCCTGAAAATAATATCTTCACGTTTTTGAGTACAAGTCTAAAAACAATCAATTCTTTACCCTCTTCTACCTAAGTACCTCAGAATCCACAGTGTAGTTATCCCCTCATGTGCAGAGAGGTTGTTGGTGTGGGTTTTATTCTACTTGTAGATGAGCAACCATGGCACAGAGCAGAGAAGGGATTTGCCCAAGGCCATACAGATACTTTGTGGAGGAGCAGGGACTTGAACCAGCTTTCCCACATTCCTTCTCTGGTTCAGTAAGAGACCAAGATTATTTCAGTCAGTAGACATTACAGGGTTCTTCGCCTGACCCTGCTCTCATGTTTCACGGTGTAGCAGTCAGGTACAGTATTTTCTGCAAGTGTGTTTCACCGTGCTAGTGGTCCTGTTTACCTGCTTTCTGATGGACGTGCTCAGTATTTCCAGCAGAGAATTGTGACTGGGCAGAAAAAAAATGGGGTTTTTACCATTTGTCAGAGATCTCCACATTTTGGAGTAGCATGGTCAGGTTGGCACTGGTGATGGTAGTGCAAACTTTGTGCAAGTGGCCTTTCTGCAAATCTGCTATGTTTCTTCTTCACCAAGTAAGTTGCATGTATACATACATAAATCCCTTTTTTCTTTTAGGGTTTCCTATTTAGAAATATGCAAGACCTGCTCTGCCCTTTTTTAGGCTATAGGAATGATGTGAGTTTCTTTTTGCCATCTCCAGAATCTCTCCACTGGTAAAAATCCAGAAGCTCCTTATATCTTGTGAAACTTTGGTGTAAACAATACTCTAAATTTCAAAGATTATGCTTCCTTATAATTGCTACCAATCTCTACAGTGAAGCCTAGAGTTTCTCAAACATAATAAGAAGAACAGAGGAGGAAAATGAGATGATTAATTATTTCTATATTTTTGCTGCATTGGTACATTCTAAAACAGTGCACATGAGAGAAGAAAAAGGGTTTGAGGGATTCGAGGGACTGTTCTCATTTCGGCATGTGCAAAGCAAATCACTGTAAAACTAATTAGATTTATCTTCATATCACTGTTTGTGATAATTTCAGTCTGAGGTTAACACCTGTATGTCAGCAGAGATTGTGGGCATATATGTGAGGTGGAGGGCAGAACAGCAGTAATATTGTCCGCCTCTTTATTAATTATCTGATAAAAGATTGCTGGTGAAAAAAATACGTACTACACTGTCCTGACATTCAATGCCCTTTTGTGTATGAGTAGTTTCACTAAGGCTTCTTGGTTCCAAATATTTTTAGAACCATTTCTGGTATTTTCCTACCTAAATCTCATGTAGATCATACCTCACAAGCTTCCCCCTGTGCTCAGCTCTCCTAGATGGCAGAATTTTTAAGGACACTCGTTTGTGAAACACAGTTGGCATCTATATCCCTTATAAGAAATATGCAGGAGAGATATTTCTGCAGTGGTCATGCAGGAATAGCAGAATTTAGATTCATTGACTGCTGCTGGAAAACTGCAGCATTCCCTCTATAAAATATAAAGATATATAGTGCTCATCCTACAAGCAGGATTTTGTATACCAACACATATATCTTTATGTGAAATATAAAATTATTAGCCAGTTCGACAGTCATGCAAATGACCAAACAAATCTCCAAACTGGGTACTGTGTGGCCAGTGCCAGCGTGAGGTCTGCTGCTCCTCTGCTTCAGTGAACCTGATCCAGAAGTTGGTGGACACTATCACCTCATCGATGCATCAAACATGTGGGGCCTAGCTTGTGTCTCTGACCACAGGCGACCTCATGTCTCTGTGCCTCTGAGAAATTATGTGTCGAAGTGCCGGGCTCCGTTGGAAATGGTGTTGTGACTTCCTGGGGAGAAGCACCCATGGAGGATTAATGAAGGTTTCTGGGCAGCAGCCGAGTTAATTCCTGCTCTCATTTCCACCAGAATAAATGCAAAACTGTGTGACAGAAGCAGAGCAGCACATCAGCACCTTAAACCCAACGTAACCGAGATCCTCTGCGTCTGCACACAGCAGCACCTTCCTTGTGGACACAGGCACGTACTGCCTGGAAGGATTTGGCCCAGGGCTTGTGGAGTTTGTCCTCATTCCCCCTGTAGACGAGCTCTCCTTGTAATTCCAAAAACGTAGTTCGGTAGCTCAGCACAGCTTGGCTGATGACGAGAGGACACAGTGCAACTTTGGAAACACAAACTGGCACGGGGAGACAGTCTTTTTGGCTTCGAAAGGACAGCGCACACATTCGGAGCCAGAATGTGTAAAGACTTTTGTTCACAAACAGAAATCCCTTGTGCTGACAGGCTCCAAACAAGGCTGACGCTCTTGTGAATGCAATATGAAAGTTGCCTTATATTGGAATTAGCCGAGCGAACAGTTTGCAGCAAATAATTGACTCGGAAAATTTAGTGGGAGAAGGATAGTCCTCCAATGTTAAAAACAAAATAATAAAATCGACTCCAAATGCTCTACTGTTTTGACTTTGTTCTCTCTTTAAAATCACCCAGCAAATGTTTCAGAACACACTTCAGCCCAAGGGTGGCTCGTGGTCTCGTTTGTTACAAATATTCATTATTCCAGGTGTGATACTCAGTCTGCAGCGTGACCTGTATCTGTGGCTGTGGTCTGTTTGCATCCCTGGAGCCGCGAACAGATCCTGGCAGCAGCTCTGTGAAGTGGGGGGCGGGTTTCCCCCACCTTACCCATGGCAAACTGCTGTTAATGGGGTCAGACCCTCCAAGTCACACCGGGAGGCTACAGCCAAACTGGTCTTGCTCTGTCTCCGTGAGCATCATGATTTCAGAGCCACATCTTCTGGCAAAATTTTTATCTTCCTGATAAAAGGTTCTTCACTATCAGGCAAGAAAATGAAGTGTCCATATGGACACGGTCTCCTGGACTCATCTCTCCCATATGAGAACGGATGGGCTGTATTCTGGATAAGCTGCGCTTCCCATAAACTATAGATGGAGCATAAACAGGCCAAACAATTCTCTTACATGACTTCAAGACTGCTGTGGAGGGAAGAAGTTGAAGCCAGATTGTGCTGAAGTTTCTGTTTTGGATCAAAAGTCCTATATTTTACAAACTACTTCATTTTTTTCTAATTTCTTCTCAAATTAATTTCAGACCATTTTCAAAAAACAAATTACTCAAATGTCACTTTTCTCTGTGAACTTTCATGTGTTCCAGCTTCTCCAGAGCAAGTATTCTCCAAAAAGGTCACATACAGACACATAATAAAATCCCTAGATGATTTCCAACACTTTCCCCTCACTTCAGGCAGACATGGGGCTCAGTGCTGCAGTGCTGCAGTGCTGCTGTTCGTTTCACTGCAGTTTTAGTTCCTCTGCCCTGCCTTTGTTAATTATCTTGAATGCAGCTAATTATTACTGGGTAAGTTCATTTATGTAATATGACTAACCCTCAGAACTGAAGAAGAATGAGCCAAGCCTAAACATTAATAGGTTAAAAATTACGATATTCAGAAAAATACTAATTTTTTTTCTTTGCTGACAGCTGAGCCCCACAGTCCTCAATTTCAAGCTTTCTGCAGTGTTGAGAAGCTTCTTGTCATCTAAAAGATAAGTGCCTTCCTGCCTTGCATGGCTTGTGCTGGGAAAGCATCAACCAGCATTTTCAGAAGCCCCAGTGCAATGTGGGGACCGGGGAGGGCTGCCCTGGCTAAGCAAGAAGCAAAGCATTACTTGGAGGAGGACCTCAATGACAAGGAAAGCAGTAGGTTCATGTGATACAAGTCCATTTGAGAGTAGTCTGCGATTAATACCCTTGCGTGGTGCCCCTTGCATGAGTCAAGCCATATGTACGCTACCACTGATTGGTGGGGGCTGAGGATTTCAGGGCTTTGCTTTTGTATTTCTTGCACACCAGTCACCAGACTGTGGGTCTTCACACCTGACCCCCTGTCCCACCAGGCTGTGAGCATTGACGAGCCCCAGGGCAAGGGAATGGAAGCAGTTTTGTGGGAATTTCAAGACCAACAGCAACCCTGTAAGATCCAAGCCTGAGCCCAGGTGGGCAAATTCTAGGTTTTTAAAAGGACACTTTTACTTGCCCTTTTCTCTGCCACAGCAATGTGAAGTAGCATGCTGTTCTCTACTTCCAAGATGTGCCTCCAAACATCTTTTTCTCGGTTTTCCATAGCTATCAAATTACTTTTTTTTTCCTTTTCTTCATTTCTTTACTCAATCGCTATCTCAGCTTGCATGAGGGAGTCTACACAAATTCAGCTGAGGGCGAATAGGAAGAGCCCTTCCACTGAATATGTAGTTAGGACTCACAGGCACAAGCATTTTCCAGCAGCACTGAAAGGATTAATTGAAATGTTGAGCCAGAGCAGTTAATTATTTTACCAAACAGTGAAATGCTATTCAGCCCTCCCTTCTTACCTGCTACTGATGTAATCAAGGCCAAATGAAGCCAGGATATAAAATTACCACTGCAGTTCACCAATACTCTGCACTTTCAAAGCAATTAAAAGGGAAAGGTGCCCATGATTACTGTATAAGAAAGAGGGTTTTCATTAAACAAATGGGTGTAATGCTTGCTTTAAAGCCCTACTACTGCTTCCCAGCAAAACAAAACATACAGAACTGGACTCACTTCTGACTTTCCAGAATTAATTAATTCACTTGAGTAGAGTTACTCCAGATTTACTCTGTGAGATCAGAATCAGACCGGCTCAATGAAAGACGTTAGAGGTGCTTTTTCTTTGCATTGCTTTGCTTTCCTGTAAGCATATTTTTATCTCCTTCTATTTGCAGTTCAAATACAGGGAAAACAATAAAAGTCCCAAAGAAGAAACTAAACTGGGGTGGAGAGCAGGAAGCATATTCCAGTTTTCATGTTTATTCTTGCCATAGGAGTAAATAGAGCTTGGTTCAATGCACAGCTCTGTCACAGCACGTTGTGTTTGCTTCTGCTTATGCCAGTGAAACAGATGTGTAAGCACACTACAGTAGGCAAATTGAAACTGGCTGATGCTCAGAGTGGACAGCAGCTATCTCCTTCCAGCTTTTAGAAACTGGAACTGCTGAATTGTCTGCTTTATCAGACCTGTAGAAATTGACCATCACCCTTATGCTAAGAGTGAAGGGACCTGCACTTTTATCACTATGAATCTGCCTCATCAAATCTATGAGGGCAATGCACATTTCCCCCACTTGCATTTGCACGCTCTTCTTTACCCACCAACTCCACACATTTTTGTTTTTTAATCCACTTGAAACTTTCCAAAAAACTCAACCACCTTTGCAGAAATTTTCCATGTTTCATTTCTGACCAAAGGTGAGTTTGGATTTTTTAAAAAGCCATAGGAAAATTCCATTGGCTGCTTGTGAACTGAAATGAAGTGCCAAAGCAAAGAAACATTTCCCTCCCCCTTTCAGAGGGTTTCTAGCCACATCTCCTTAGGGAGTGCAACACCAACCATTCAACAGACCTTAGGAAGGTCTCGCTCCACCATTCAATAAGCAATAAAGAGCCTCACCTGGACTTGCACAAGCTGTGGCAGCTTGAAAACCACATGATGCAGCAGGTTTCTTTATGTATCCAACTTAAATCCTACTGAAATCTGCAGGCAACCTTTCACTGATCTAACTACAGCTTGGCCAGACTGATCAGCAATGACACGGTAAATGTAGGCTGGCTGCTCTCTGAGTGTTGTCTGCCTGTGGCTAGTGGGACACCCGCTATCCCAAAGAGGCTGTGAGCTCCCTGCATACCTCTCTGCCTTACATCTACCTTTTTACCCCCAAAGCAAGCATTTTTCTTAACAGTTGTCCTGATTCTAGCCTGAATTGCCAAAAACGACCCTCTGCCTCTGTCTCTGAACAGAAGAGATGGCCGGTAATTTTCTACCTTTCCCAGCCAACACAGAACTGGTTAGTCCTTTTCCAGAAGAACCAAACCTTGGGATAAGGTCTTTATAGAGGTTTTCATTGAAGGAAGAGGGGGCACTATTCCATCACTGAAGGTGATCTTGCAAGTTTGGTCTTTTTTTCACTATGAATTAAAGTGAAGCTGCAGAGATCTCCTAGATCTAACAACAGAATGCCCTCCAGAATGCAGGTACCTTCCTAACTTCACTTTGGAAATGTGAGGCAGGCCAACCTTTCCTGCTATTTCATTTTCATTATTCTTTTTTTATTCCCTTTTCTTTTTCTTGCTGCCCATTGCAATCTTATACCTAAACTTCTAGTGCTTCTTCGTCGTACTAGTGCTATGGTGGTATCTGACTTACTGGGTACACAGCAACGCTGTTCAGCCCTCAGAAGGAGCTCTCTTGGGTAGGACTGGAACACATTAGGGAAGTTTGTTATGGCCTCTCTCTTGGCTGACACACTGTGATTGAACTGGGTGCCTCCAGAGCTAAAAGCCCAAGTTGTTGCAGGCTGAGGTTCAGAGCCAGGCTGCGTAGCTGGGAGCTGCAACAAGCCCTGTCCTCCACGGATTAGCACAGAGGGGGACTTGTGAGTGGTCCATGTGATATCTGTTCAGGAGGTAAACAGAGGATTTTAGTCTCCTGGGCTGTCAAACCAGCTCCTTTGACAAGCTCTAAATTCACTTAAAGCCATGTAATTTGAACATGCTGTGGGGTCCAAGTCTACTTCACCCTTGATACTGCGTAAATAAGGCCATTAAGATTTAGCCAAGTTTTGTGCGGTTTGTTCGAAAAACAGTCACCACGATGTCTCCTTCGGAGAGATAAGCACTCCTCTGCCAGAGCACAATAGGAGCTGCTCACATGGTGTGAATCCATGACTTTTAAGTCATTGGGGGGGGTGGAGGGGGTGAAGGGGTGGGGAAGTGCAAAACAAAATTGTGTACAAAAGTTGTTAATAAGTTTTAACAACTTTGCCATCTTATGTGTATTTTCCCAGATAAAGACCTTGTATGCTGAGCTACAACCTTTTCAGCACTTGAATCATAAACAGAGTCTTGTAGGGCTTTTATAAATCAGAAATAAAATTTTGCCATAGGATGGAACTTTGCACACAACTCCTTAGCTAGAAGAGAAGCACTTTCTTCTTTTTAAGGTTAGAAAATCTAAATATTATGTAGATACCTCTAAGTGCCAGGATGTTGTAGGACAGTTTAGATTTTCTATCTTGTTGAACAGAAATGTCCATGCAGAGAACCTCTTTTTTTTTTTTTTTTTTTTTTTTGATAAAACCATTGCAGTGTCAAAGTGGTTCAAAAATGCAGTCTTAGCCCTCAGATCATTCTCACAGTTCTCTGAATCAGCATCACATATCACTTTTCAATCATGTAAACCAGAGGTAGTCTTCCATAAGCACTGGGTGTGAGTCTCAAAGAGGGTGACTTGGCAAACCTGTTCCATACTTCAACAAGAAGCATAAGCTGGACACCCTTGCGTAAATATTTCTGCAATAAATCAAATTTTTTTATTTGAACCATACCAACTGCTTCAAACACAGCATCTATGCTTATCTTAAAGACTGAAGAATCTTTAAGATTTTCTTGTGCCACCTCTGGGTGGAAACCCAAATTATTGCCACATGTAGGAAAATTCAGGTAAGGAGAGAGAAATCAGGAATCTAAGTAGTTCACAGATGCTGACTGAAGCCACAGGGGAACACAGGATTTAGGTGAGTTGTTATTTTCAAACATCTAAAAAGAGAGCATAGTTGGAAAAGACTTTGCTGACAAATAGTGCAAGTAAGATTTCACTGTTGGTCTTCCTTGTTGTCCCCAGTGTGACAGAGTAGGACACCAAGGGAACAGGCACACAATTGGGCAGGGTGAGAGCACTCATGAGAGTACTGAAGGCAGCCAAAGCACAGAGCCTCAAGCCACCAAGGTGGGACATGGACCCACACTCTTCTGTGCCTACAGCTCCTTGGTCAGAGCAGAGATCTGGAAGTTTGGGCATGGCTGTCTTAGAGCACAGGCAGTCAAAGTAAAGTCTTCTTGCAGTGGACTGTTCCTTGTCCAAAGAGAGCTGGCCAGGTTGTGTTACAGCTATATGCTCTCACTGGTAATATTTGCTTTATCAGTTTTGTGCCTTACATCATCTGTATGGCATGTAACAAGTTTGCAGCAGTGGGTTAACCCTCTCTCTTTTGCTGATATTATCCTTTGGAAGGCTGTGCTTGCAGGAAGCTGAGCATAGAGCTGTTTGCATATTGATCCATCCCCACCCTGAAGGCCAAGGAAAGGCTCCCACTGATTGCTGTGGGGCCAGATCCCCCACTGTTTTTGCAAGAAGAAAGCCTATAAAAACAACAGGGAAGTTGCTCCTCCTGGAGCTGGCCTCAGTCCCTCTGGTCAAGACCCTCTTCAAGCCAAATCCCACTTTTCCAGTCCACCCTTAACTCCCTGAGACTTTGTGGCTTTCCAAGTCTCTCATCACTCCGTTCTCCTTCAGGTTTTTTAAGTGCTTCTGCACACAAATCTCCTTGACGGCTCCCTGGTGTTTTAGCTCAGCAGCATCCCTTTGCACTGTGAGCCATGCAAGACAAACACTGTCATTACATTACAGCTGGAAAGGAGACAACGTCGCCCTGCAAAGCAAGCAGCCATCTCAGCACCCAAGCTGCTGGTTGCAAGTCTTAAGGAAGGGGTGTCGAGGTGTGTCTCGGCTCCACTTCAGCACACTCGTGGGCCTTCCTTAGCCCCTTGGTGTTGCTTTAATGATTTTTTGTATGCCTGATGCTCTGCCCTTTGCCTAAGCTTCCTCCTGTTCAATGCAAGGCTCTCAGGTTTTCAGCCTTCTATGTGGAAAGGACTATTCGTCTTACGCTGAGTGAGACTTTGGGGAAAGTGAATGAACAGAAGAGAGCACTTAGAGCCCAGACGTTGAAAGGCTCCTTACACAAAACACAAAAGAGCTTTTCTTCTCATCAGTGTTTTCAGGAGACAAAAGAAAACACATTTTCTGAAGTGTTCCTTGGAGATATTTTGTTTTGAAGTGGTTAAAGAATTTCGAATGTGAGATAAGGGGGAGACACTGGCATGGAGCGAGGATAACAGCTTGTTCCTCCGAGGGCTAGGATTAAATTGCAGGGAATGCTGGCACTCAGCCCAAGCTCAGCTTCCCCAGCCCCAACACTTGCTTAAAAAGGTAGAACTTGAAACATGTGCTTTGCACTCTCATCTTATCGTCACCCTCCTGGCTTCAACCATTGTTCATGTGCTCTGGCATTCACAAAGCCTGCATCTAGGTTTTGCTCAAGACAGCATTGATAAGCCAGATGATGAATGTGGAAAACTCCTCCCTGGATCAGGACTGTGTTTGAAATTGCTGGCAAACAACTCTCCTGTTGTTTTTTGTTCGTCTGTGCCCAGTACTGGGGCAGCCCCATTCTGCAGAAAGCTGCATGGTGATGCGAAGGAGATGCTCCGCTTGCAGGTGACACGTTATCAGATTGACAGTACTTGTTGCCTGATTATGCCAGCTCTTGTTTTGACGCGACACAGCTCAAGATCTGTTCCATGCACAGTTCCCACTCTCTCTCCTTACCTGCTGCTGCTCTTTTTTTCAGCAGCAAAGATTTACTTGCAAACATTTGAAAAATAACATTATTTGAGCCAGAAACTCTCTGCAAATCACTCGCAAAGTCCTTCCCTCTCAGTCTGCAAGCACTGCTGACAGATTTGAGATGTTTCACCTGCCTAACCTTCAACACACATGTTCTCACAGCAGATGGGAGAGTGAGGATTTTCATGTACTCAAAATCAGCGTGGAGTTGTAGATTAGCCAGGTCTGTGAATCAGAAAACACTACGAGACCCTTTCTGCACACTGACAGGGAGTGTCAAGACCTGTGTTTGCCTACAACCATTTATCATGGCTTGGTATGTTCAAAAGTGTTGTTGTTCTTCGTTAACTCTTTCATCTGTAAAAGGCCAGGATCTTCATGCTGTCTCTGCTGCCACATTCCCGGGTCTCCCAGGTTAATTGATTAATGAAGTGGAGCTGCTGGTATCTGTGGAAAAGAGGGCATCTTGGTTTAATGTAGATACTACAATGATGGTCACCAGGGGCCTGAGGTAAACACAAGGGCCTGGTATGCGAAAAGACAGTGCCCTGAAAACCTTATGTGCTAAATAGCAAGGCAGAGTACTTTTAAAGTAAGGGAGGAGGTTGGAGTGGATGGAAACAAGGGCAGGAAAAACACAGGGACTTGTCTAAGATCATACTAGGTGGCATCAGGACATCTAAGAACTCAGGTCTCAGCCATGTGTCTTAGCCACAAAGAAATCGACTTGCAATTTTAGGAACATATGTCGTTAGGTACATGAGCTATGTGTAGATTGCCGGCTTACTCGTTCTCTCCCGTCAAGAAATGATGAGCAGTCCTGTCTCTAATCAGGCAGAATACAGGGATGCACACTGAGCCGTAAACCTCCCCAGCTCACTGCTAAACCCAGCCGCTGGAAGAGAGTAAACCTCATTCTCCAAAAGCAATTTTGGCACGCCCCAGCCTGTCTGGGTTACAGATTGTTCTACACTCATAACTCTGCTTGGTCCCATCATAAGGACAAGTCCCAAATCCAGCATATGTAAGCACAACCAGTATTCCTGCACGAGTTAGAATTCCCCTGGTGTTAAAAGAGAGTCATAAAACCCACTTCCCAGATAGGATGCCAGAATGTACTGGGACTGGACTGGGGAAACAGATGCCCCATAAAAAAAAGAAAGGTCAGTTTGAACCTTGATTTTCCTGTGGTTTGGAAGGTGCTATGTGTCTTGGGCTGGGTTGGTTTCATTTATTTTAGGAATTCTGGAGACAAAATAGGGATTTTAGCCTATGTATCTTCAGGAGTTTGTATCATAGTTTGGCCTGCGTTGCCTCTGACATATTGTATACATGCAGCTTTATTTAAGTAACAGCTGGGGTATATGCACATATGCCGTCTATCAAAGATTGGAGAGAGAAATGCATGAGCTGGTGCATTTTTCTATATTTGCTGTCATCGCGTTCATGTAAAAAGAATTAAGGCTCAAAGGAAAAAAGATCTTGCTGCTCCATCTGACCATGGAAATGTTCTTCCTTTAACCTTATGCCCTGCATGGTTGAGCAACTGTACAGAAAAATCTAAGTGGATAGTACAGAGATCAAAAGAACTCCATCCATTATAAATTATTTGAGTCTCTTGCACTTCAGAAAAAAAAACGGGAGTCAGGTTCTGTTTATGCTGTTGTGGGTTGTTGTTGTTTTAACCTGTTAGTATTTGTTTCTTTAACTTCTTGTTTTGATGCTGGTGGTGCCCCTCATCCAAAGCCTAAGGAAATCATTAAAACAGAGACTGTCAGCTCTGTGGAGCTAGGACTCTTTGTTTGGCTCTCTTGGAGTAGTGGGTAGCTGCTTGAGGATATAAATAAAAGTGATTTTGGGCACTTTCGTGGATGGATAAACCTTAAGTGACCAAAGTCCCTAGGGGAAAATGGTGTGTCTCTATTAGAGCTTTGCAGAAGGTATCAGAATCCCATTTCCCTGGGTAATGTGGGTGATATGCATGTGATACAGGTGACAGGAGGGCCTGGGGGAGGTCAGAGCACACCTTGTTAGAAGATGGATGACCTTCCACTTGAAGCGAGATGGTGTCTGGCTTTGAAATGCATAATTTTGGTAAAATCACCTCTCAGCAGAAGCACAAGACCCAAATACTGGTTACAGCTTTCTTTAGGCTTTCTCAGGCAGCAGAAGCAGCTGGACTTCGAAACACTGAATCTAGGTTTGGATACCCTTTGTTCTTCACGCCACATTAGAGAAGTCAGTGAGGCATAAGAGAAAGACATGAAAATCGTAATTCTCTTCTGCATATCTCACCTACAGATCTACAGATTGTCTTCCCCCATCCTCAGAATACAGAAGCTGACATTTTAGAAAAGACCCAAAGCTGATCTAATCCAGTATCTTGGACTCTGACAGTAGCCAGTGGCAAATACTTGAGATAACTGCACTAAACCATGACCACAGGCAAACCTGAAATAATCTCCTCTCTCAGAATACCCATCCTGCGCTGAAATAGTTAAGGAATGACTTAAGCTCTGAACCAGAAGATGTACTAGCCTTTAAAATGTGTGTGCTATTACGATGTGTAACTTATACCTGGGTATCCTCATTATTGCTAGGAATGTATTTTTTTTTTAAATGGCTCAGCAGCTCCCTGCAGCAGTGAGTGCTTCATGCCTTCATGTATGGTACCAGGAGATGGTGTTTCCTTTTGTACTTATTTCAGATCCTCTGAAAGCCTTTTCTGTTGTGAATTTGGAGAAACTTCTTAGGATGTCTCCCAAAAACGTATTTCTATCACGTTTTCTGATATTTACCTCCTCTCTCACTTGATACAACCACCACTTAACATGGGCCCCTCCAGCTTGAGGAGCTTTGCCCTTAGGAACATTCTTCCCAGCAGTGAAGGCTCATATGCATCTCAGCTAACTTAAACATCTCAGCAAACTGACCTAAGGAGATACTTCCAGAGGCCAATTGAGAGGTCATGGTCTTGACTCTGGGAAGTGTCACACTTTCTCTGTGGCTGGAGGTGAAGCTGAGGTTCCCAGTACCAAGTGTCTTGAGCTGGGGGGATCAAGGCATGTCCTTCATGAGTCTGCTTACAGCCACCCCCACCAGCAGCCCATCTGCATATCCTCTTCAGGTCTTTGTCTTGACTCAGTGGAAACACTAAGTCTAACCACACTCTGAGAGCAGATACCTTTCAAAAGATGGCAGAACGTAAAAAAATACCGTAAACCAGTTAGAGATTGCATTCAGATTGGTTTTAAAATGCTACAAAGCTCAGCAAATAATAGCAACTGAGTTTTGCCTTCACAGTCTTCTCGTGACCTGAAATACAGCAAGTGCCAGATCATGTCTTTCCCTTCCCGAGCTGCTGGGTGCAAGCAGAGCTGTCATGCTGTTCCCCATTAACACCACCACCAGTCTGCGCCTCACACCCAGACTTTGTCACAGAAATCCAATGGCTTGCATGAGCTGTAGGTGCATTTCTAAGACCTAGATTTCCTTGGAAGCATTTTCATTACTCATAAACAACATTTTCCACAGGCCTAACTGTAACTCACTCTCTGAGAAGACTTGACATGGATGCCACGTATCTCCACAGGCTTGCTCTTGTCCCAAGCGTGTTTCCTGTAATCTGCTGCAAGTAACATCATTTCACTTGCCTGCAAGACTAGCCAAAACCTTCATCTGAACTCTGTGCACTGGTTCTGAAGAGCTTCCTCCTTCCTTTCAGCATGTTGATTTTAATCTCCTGTATGGAAAAAACTGTTAAATCCATATGGACTGATTTTGCCATCAACAGCATTGTACCAGCTTTTATCCTACTGTGAAGTGCTGCCAGATCAGGAGAGTGGTGTTTTACTGTCACCCTGCCTGCAGCAACTGACAACACTGGACAGGCATGTCCTGTGGTTCATGTTTAACTTAATCTATGGCTGTCAAAATTACTGGATACTATCAAAAGACAGGAAGAAAAGAAAGGAAAATCTTACTTCCAAAGGGCTGTGGGCAATGGGTGTTGAAACTGGCATAGCTGAAGTGAGAAAGTGTCAGAGTGAGGCAACTTATCGTTAGGAATTAAGAAAAACGAGGATGAGCTGTGAGGATAACCCAGGTCTGCTGTGTATCCTGCAGTGCAGACTGCAGGGCAAAGCTCTTCACATCAGGAGAGCATCAGATGAGCCCAGACCTGGGTCTCAGGGCACCAGCTCTCTCTCCCAGTGGAAATGGTGCCATGGGTAGGGATGTGATCTGTATTTCTGGCTCTGCCTCTGCCTCTCTTTGGAGCTGATGTGAGACTTATGGTAGATGAATGCATTTTGAGGGTGAACCACTCTGGTTTCTAGCTGAGGTCACCTCTTGCATGCCTTAACTTTGCTGGAGAAAGCAAGGTCCATAGGGTGAAACACTTTGAGACAAGAGCCATATAAAGCCCTGTATGTATGGCTATACATCATCTCCCGCACCACACACAGACTTCAGCAGGCTGTGACCAGTTTCATACCTGTACCCACCCTCCGAAAGGTGCTTCCTCATGGCTTTTTATGTTTTAGCAAAACCTCTGGGCAAATAGTGAGCGATGATTTCCTTCAATTGTTGCTGCCATCCTCCACCACCCTCAAAATTATTCGTTCTAAAGGAAATTTAAAAAAGCTTTTGTTTGAGAATTCCCTCCCTCTAATTGAGTGCATTGTACAGAGATCAAAGCACGGGGTTTAGTGGGTCTTGGTAGGCAGGAGTTTTTCTGAACAGACTCCAAGCTTTTGGTACAGAATGGGTCAAAACGACCTTTGCTTTCCCCACCTCCCACATGCGTACATTAGTGACTGCTAATTCACATTAGCTGGCGTGGACTAGACTTAGCTTCTAGATCAAGTATTCTTACAGCCTTATAGTTTTCACACAGAGTGGAAGAGTAAACAGTGCTCCTAAATTGCACACATTTGAATCTTAGAGGGTTGCTCTAGGAGAGAGAATGTCCCTCTCAAAGGGTTTTTGATGGATACATTTCACCTCCAACAGCTTTCTGCTTATGAGAGCAAGCAGCTTTCTGCTTATGGGAGCAGAGTGGAGGGAAGTGGAGGGAAGACTGAACCCGTGGCAAGCTGCCTTCAAAGAGATCCAGATTTCATGTGTGGGTGAGTTTCCTGGTGCAGTACTCTCATAGGTGGGCAAAGCAAATAACAGCTCATTTTATACTCCTGAACACAGAACTCAAATGTTGAACTTGGGCAGAAACATTCACCACAATGAGGAACACAGACTGTTAAAAGACCTAAAAAAAAATAAACAAGTGAATTTTATACATCACCCGTGGGGAAAACCTCCTCCCACACACAAGTGTCAGATGCTAGTCTTAGCTTGACTGTTGCCTGAAATGCTAAATCACTAAAAAGGGAAAGGAGATGGGCACCTTATTGTGGCTGGTTTCAAAGCTTTGTGCATGTAGCTAATGACCTTTGGAAGGAGCCATTCGTCACCTGCAGGAAGTCCTGCTTTTAGAAGGGTTATCAGAGGAAAGCAGCGGTGGGATGGCTCCAGAGAGAAGTACTTAATGGAAAAGGGCAAAAAAGAAGAGCAGGGGAAGATAATGTGAGGATTTACTCATAAACAGACACATTTCACTGCTGCCAAATCAGCAATCTTACTAATGAAGGTTTAGAGAGCCTCTTGCCAAATAACTAATATTACAGTGTGTGAAAAAGCTCAGGTTTTCTAAATGCATGCCTCTAAATCTCCAGCCAAAACCAGCTGAATGCTTCCTCATTTAATACTCAGTAAAAAGTTTTATTTAAATGTATCACAATGCATTCAGTGTTTCTACTACACTGAAATGCAATTTGTATAATTGAAATCCTGAAAATACCACCGCTTTTCAGGTTTGTTCAACCTATCAAATACATCATATTGCCCAGCGCTGCTATACTGGGGAGTGTTTTGAAGAGAGACAGTAGTCCAAAAGGGTATTCATGTTACAGCAGTTTCTCAGTCTCAGACAACTTTTTTTCCCTAATTTTCAAAGTCTGCAACAATCCATCTGGAATTTTAAATCGATGATCTTCTGGAAGAGCCGGCTTTTCTTTCTGGAAAGTTTGAAGTAAAAATGGACAAAGCGTCTTTGAGACCTAGAGGTTCAACAAATGAGGTGTTTTCATTCTTAGAAAAGTTGCCCAGTTTGTGTTTATTTTGGCTCATCCAATCATATATGGCTAGAGCTACAGACAACCGGGGAGGATCAATGCTTTTCACCAGCTCTTAGTAATGTTGCTCAGAGACAAGGACTGGAGACCTGGCCCAACAGATGCAATTAAAAAAATGGGCCAATATGCTTAAGTTTAAAGCTGAAAATCTTAACATGGAAGATCACTGAGTCCAAGAAGCAACTAAATCACATTTGCCTAAATGGATAACGTTCCTCACATGAAACTCTGCCGTGATTTGAAAAGGAGGACTGTCAAACCCAAATTAACAGCAACATAGTTTTTCCACTGGTTCACTTAGAGCTTATTCCCTTGCAGACCTGTCTCCTGAGGCTGCAGGAGATGTCCTGCTGGGCTCAGCTCTTCTTTGGTGCCGTCTCCCCTTCCCAGCAGTGCAGTTAATTTTCTGCCTCCTTTGCAGATCCTCAGCTACGCCCACAGGCCACCTTGGATTTCCCTGACTTTATACCTATTTTCTTCACCTCATGGCTCATTGGGGTCAAATAACTCTTGACTTTTTTAGCAATTGGAAGTCCATTTCCCCCCACCAGCCACCCACTTGTGACTATTCTAGCATTACATATTTGCGAAGATGCACCCAGGCTGAGGGATTCTCTGAAGCACAAATTGGTGAATCTTGTTGTGTGCTTACCCTTTTCCTATGCTTTTTCTTAGGCACCTGCTACTGGCCACGGCTCAGAAACAGAGAGTGGGCTACAAGGGTCTTTATACGATCATTCTCACGTTACTGCATTCTTACAATGCATCATTTATGCCATGCTATAATAACTAAATCTGTGTGAGTGACGAGGCTGTGTTGTTTTTAGGAAAAAGGATGTTTCTTCTTTTAGGTGGAGCACTGATCTGTGTGTGTTTATAAGCTATTCTCTCTGTCTTATCCACAAAGGAAGTGAATTTGGGACTCTCAACTCAGCAAAACCTGTGACTGCAGTCATGATAGCTCAATGTAGGCAGGCTGTTAACAACAGCACTGACAATATGCTGACACTGGCTTTAGCAACAGCACTGCGAGTAAATAGCACAGTCCAAGGAGCATTCATATGCTGTCACCAAAGCTCTTGCTGTGGAGTCTTTGCTGCTACTGCAATTTACTCCATACGCGTACTGTCCATTCAATTTTCTCCTGGAAAGCTAAGCCTGACTGTAAAGACTCCTGCTTTCCCAAGTGCGATACCCAATGTGAGCCTGAACTGAGAGCATCCCAATGGCAAAAGCTGTTCTACTCTTCTATACACAACTTGGTTTCTGGAGTGTAACCTTTAGGCAACCTACAGACACTGGAAAGACAAAAGGCCCATGGAAATCGCACAGCTTCACTTCCACGGGACTGCGACAGTCAGCCTTGAATTTTGAAAAACCCTGTCCTTTGCAATGCCAAGACATTTTGGAGGAGTCACAGGAGGCTGAACCAACCCCTCACCCTTCCTTGCCCTGCTCTGCCAATACAGGATTAGATAAAGTTCACTGTGTCATATTATCCAAACTATTAAAGACTAGCATGAAATGACACATGGCAAATGCCCCTCTAGCCAGTAGATTACCACCATGTAATCATGTGAAATTTAATGATAGGAAAAGAGAGCAAATATTTTTCTTTTCTAATGAAAAATATGCATATGCAGCTACAGTAATAACGTTTGTCTGACCTTGGCCTGTCTGCCTCAGTAAATATGCAAAGTGCCTCCTAGGAAGAGTTCAGGACACTGAAGAGTTTGGAAATTGCCTAGGATAAATCATAAACAACACACCTGCCCTCTAAATTAAAAGCCAAGCTAATGAAGGAGTACAGTTCCCAAATACAATACTTGATGGTTGTAAGCTTGCCTGTGTTAGGTTGTACACACACAAGCACTGGTGAAATAGCAAACCATTTATAAGGAGGGAAAAAATAATTTCAGGCCCTGGATGGGAGGATAGATGGGAGAGGAGCTGCAGAGTCAAGGCTAGTGTCACTTCTTCTGCAGCCTTCTAGGCAATGTAACTATTCTTTTCAATTTACCGCATAAGCTGCCTGGATAAAGAAGCTGTTTCTCTACAGCACGAGGGTACTCTCTGTCTCTGGAAAGTCTCAGTCACATGGAAACAGAAGTGGCAAATGCTGGCAGCATTAGCATAGGCATTTTTCCATCACCCATGCTGAAAGTTGTTTTCTGTCTTCAATCGCTTTGACATAAATGGTCTGATTCTGAAAAAAAAAAAAAGTGTGTGTGCAAAAGGAACCGCTGAACACAGTAGCAAGAAAACTTGTTTAATGTGCTCATTTAGTTGCTGTCATAACCTGGGTATTTTCAGGGTTCATAAGTTGCCCACTCTGTTGTGGAAAAATCATAGTTATAGCTTTTCAAAATGCTGAGATAACCGTAAAAAATCATGAGATGGTGAGAAATTAGCAACATACTTTTACTAATTTAAATTCTAAATATTAAAGCATCAAAGTTCATATTCTCAGCCTCTTCTTTGCAACAGCTGCTTGTATTTTTATTTTCATTAAAAGGTGAATTCTTGTGTAGATGCCCATAGGAAAACAGTCATAAAAATTCATAGAGGCCAGTGATTTTGGTTTAGTCAGACGCTTACCACTATACGTGCAGACAAAAATGTCATGGACTTACCACAGGTCTCACAATCTTCTGTGTTTTTGCTGAAGGTCCACTGGCTAGAATAAAGAGATGTGTATGAAAATCTAGCTTTCAGTCAAAAAAAAAAAAAAGAACTTCTAGGCATTAACATTACAGAGAAATATTTGTATGTGTGAAGCTGAGGTTCGGGTGGTTATTCAGATATTAAAGGCACAACTTTTGCAGTGAGATGTCAAAATTTCAGAGTGAGTCACTTGGATCTGAAGGCTTGGCTGAGGGTTTAGACCATGGGGTTGGGATGTTAATGGTACCACAAAATTATCAGATGATCTGGGGGAAAATCTGATCTGGAGCTAAGTGCATAGGCAGGCCACTGGTTTATATATGTGCCTCTGTTACAAGGGGGAGTGTATATACACAAACCTGTCCATGCATATTAAAAGAACCCTTGTCTATTTACAGCAGGAGGTTCTGGGAGCATTGAGAAGTGACCCCATCCCCAGTTGTTTACACCGCCGTAACATATAATGCAATGATGCTCCTAGCTTGCAAACCTGAGATGCAATGGCTGCTATCAACAAATGCATAGCCTGGATTCATCTCTAGCAGCAATGAAGCCTGAATCTTAAAGTTCTCATGTAAAGAGCAGCACGTGGAGTGAATTCCCAGCAGGACTAAGACTGCAGCAAACTCCCCTTCCTAAGAAGGGAAGGGTCCCCAAGCCCCAGTGGAAGGGATTCAATCCCCAATAAAACAGTCTGGATTCAAACGGGTCCTCCCAAGTAAAATGTCTGGCTGTTCACTGTGTCACCCTCAGAGCCATCTTACTCTTGGAGGAGGATCAATGTTATACACCTTTGAGCCTTGCTGTTTGGAAGGTTACTGTAGGAAACCAAGTTCTGGTGCTCTCAGAGCATCCAGAGACACCAAGACAAAAACCACCACTCATACACAGCCAGCGGCTGAGTCCCAAGCCCAGGACTTAAAGGAAGAGCTCACGCTACAGTAGCAATGGTAAGCCAGAGGCTAGCACAACATCCTTGCATGTGAAAGCTGAGATTTTGTGATGTATATAAAACACTCACAATGAATACTTCAAGATCTCTGAACTCTGCTCCCTTTTACCACTTGTATGAGTCAGTAACCAGGTTTAGACCTGCAGCCTTTCAATAACTCCACCGTCCCTGTGACGTAAGTCACAGATGCAGGCAGCGTCTGTCCCCAGTGTCCCCACCAGCACAGGACAACACTAGGCATATATATGCTTACACAATTACTTGCAGGGCGCAATACATACCAAGCAATGCAATTCAGGATGTGCTTCCCTGTATCAGTGAGCAACCTGCGGACAGCCGGAGTGATGCCTTTGCTTGGCACCTCTGCAGAGAGGAAACAGGCACCACCCATCTACAAACACAAGCTGAAGAATTAGCTCTTCTGCAGCAATCGCAGAGGGATATTCATCAGTCTGTGTGCAGCTTGAATATGGGTATGTAGCCTAACACCAGGCTCCTGAGGCAGCAAATCCAGCCCGTGCTTTCTGGAAGCTGCGGGACAGAGCGGATGAGTCTGGCTATGGAGGGTCAGACCCTTGCTCAGCTCCTGCCTCTGCCTTCCAGGACCTCAAGCAAACTATCTGTTAACTCAGATGTCAGATGGGTGAATGATGGGCAACTCCTCCACAGGGCAGAAACGTGAGGTCATGGCTCTTAATACAGCTATGAAAGGCACATCAATATTCACTCCAGGCTGCAGAAGCGCTGGGACTTGTACTGTCTTTGAGCTGGTACATGAGCACATTCCTCCCAGGTACAACGGGGCTGCGGAGCCTCTTCAAACGCGGGCTGCAGCTTCCCGTGTGGCCACAGGCAGGGCCAGATCCTGCTGCTGAGAAGGAATGCCGTCAACAGTTCTGGGATGGAGCAGCCTGGATCCATTTTCCCAGATATTTATTTGGGGGATATTTTTGTTTACCCAGCTCACTCATTTGCATTTGCTGCTTTGCTATTTCATCTCATATGAGCTTGCTAAGCAATTCTGCACGGCTGTGAGCATTGGCAGAGTGCAGTCTTCCACCAGACTGTTACTGGGACTTTTCTCCACCTCTACAGAGTGAGTCACTTGAGCACTCTCTCCTCCCCTCTTTTCTTTCTCCCTGGGCAGAGACATGTGCGAGACACAAAAGAATAAAAGTCCTCCTGTGAACTGCCAGGCGAGGGCTGAGATGCTGACACTTCTTGCCACAGAACTGATAGGACCAAGTTTATAAAAATAAAACTCTACAATAAAGAGCTCAGGAGACTGTTAAACTCAAGAAGAGCCATTTTCTCAGCTGAGGAAGTCTTCTGGAAATCCTCCCCCTAAAGGATTTCGCCCTGGTTTCCTTCTGTTGAGCCAAATTGCTTTTATTTTGATCAAAGCATGACTCCCAGAAAGGCGTTCAGTATTGATTTGAAAATGTCTTGCTTCCCACCCATAGTTTGTGCTAAGGGTTAATCAGCCTTGCTGTTTTAATTTGGTTTTACATGCTTTATTTCCCCTGAGAATTTGACTGCCCTTAACTTCCAGGCTGAGCTTCTTCTTACTGGTTCATTCTGGCTGAATTTGAAAAGCCCTTGTAGTGCCGGGTATCTCTGGAATGTACCTGGACGCTTCATCAAGTCAACTCGGTATTCAGTCTTTCTTTTATTGTCTTATTTATCTGGGGGACAGGAGAGAAATTGGATCTATGGAAATGACCCTAGGGAAGTCACAGGTAACTGGGGCTGTATCCAGCTCTGGAGGGATTACCCCACCACATCACAAGTTTGATCATGTCTTCTTTTCTTTGCAAGCCAGGAGGTTCTGGTGGTCCCCTGGTGGGGGTTGCTTTCTTCACTGACCCCCTCTGAAACCCATCCCTGCCCCGGAGAGCGTGTAGGAAGAGTTACAGGGAAATGCAGCAACATGATGGCATAACCACTCAGTGGCCGAAGGAGGACGGTGAGCCCAGCCTGGTCACCAGAGCACTCTACCAGGAACCAATGTTTCTTTCTTTTCATGACTTCATTTCCCTTTACGTAGCCAGTTTCTCATCTTCCTTTGCATTGGCACCTTTAGTCTTAGGGTCTGTTCTCTTCAGTTTCTGGTCTTCTCTCTCTGATTTGTAGGCTACAGACTCCTGGGACAAAGATCCTGATCTCACTACATCTGCATGGCACCAGCAGCATCCCCTGTGCAATGGGGCAAAGTTGTGTTCCCAGCGTGAGATGTGCTACTTGTCTGTGGACATGGGCTTTGAGCCCTTCTCCAGTGCATAGTTCTTCACATGAGTCTGCTTCTTGACGTGTCCAGCAACTTTCTGTTGAAGTAAGGGTCCGTGCCTCAGTTTCCCCAACCACTGAGAGTGTTTCAGTGAGGTTATCAGTATTATTCATGGAGTCACACACTTTCCTGGTGGGAACAGGACCAGAGGTCTGGTGAAGAGGTGCTCTAAGTGGTGGCGTTCAGATATGAAATTGCTCTGATTGCCAGCACTGCTTGGTTCCTTAGATTTTATAACGAAAGGCATAGCCTTTGCAAGTGGCCAAAAAGGCATTTTTAGCCGCAAATGCAGAAAGGTCCCATTTTGCAGCCTAATGGCAACAGAATTTCACACCCTTTCACTCTGAGATGGACCTAGGATTTCTTCCCTCAGTTTTTCCTGCCTCAAAATCCAGGTTGGTTTGTTGAAATAAGAAGTAAACATAATGACTTTAATGGGATGAGCTTGTGGGGCTGTTGGCTGACTGAGGCCACCCAGCTAGAGTTCAGCATGAGACAGTCTGCACCTTATAAGGCCAAGAGATGAAGGCATTTAAAACAAAAAAATAAAGGATCTGAACATGTTCTTTAAATCATGGTGCAGGCAATTTTTTTTTTCTCCTTCTGGTTCATGACAAAACCTGAAATATGCAAGTGAATATAACGTCTAACATTTGTTAAACCCAGACTGAAGGCCAGCCAGATAGCACTGAAAACAAACTGTGAATATTTTAAATGGAGTGAGATATACATGACGGAGTAAATAAAGGGCACATACCACATAAGAAAAATTGGACAAAGTTCAAATGCTATTCGTCTTGGAGAAAAGCTTTTGAGCAGAGCAGCGCAGCTTGGAAACACTTGCATGCGCATTAGGGTCCATTATGGTCAGCCAGCTTTTGGGAGCAAGGGGAGTCAAATCATTAAAAAGAAAAAGGAAAAAAAAATTGTCATCCCAGGTATTGCATGCTATTAGGTAATCATGATTCTGAAGAGCTAGGAAAAGAGAACAGGGGTTGTATTAGGCAATAGATGGAAGTGATCCAACATGTCAAGAGTTCAATGCTACTTCTAGGTCTTAAGTGCTAATAAAATAAGCTCTTAAACTGCTGAAGGCACATGTCCAGCTCCAAATGCTTTTCAGTTCCTTAACAGCTATTATTTTTTTCTGTCTGATATAGCATTTTTAACTCTAATTCCCCAGGCTCAGAGATAGTCCCACATTCTGCTTGTTTCGTCTTTCTTTGGGCGATTTTTTAGTTGACCATTTTGGAAATCGAAACTATGAACTGAAATTCCTGCTGTACGTAATGCCACTTTTCCAGTGTTTAAAAACATATCTCACTCTGCTTGTGGATTTGGTGGGGATCCCAGCTATGAAGAAAGACAATCTACACAGCACATACAAGATGGAAAAAGCTGGATATACTTTACCCATAAATCAGGAGTTTGCTTTGTGCAAGCAATAGGCCGAACTCTATGACTGGAGAGAAGTTGCTCACAAGAAAATAATAATAAAAAAAAAGGCCTGAGAACAAAATTAGTATTTTTGGAAATGTCAGGAATGGGCCTTGGAGCTACAACTAGAAGTGGTAGCTCAACACCCCAGTACCACTGACGGAGATTTTGAAGCTCTCAGTAGAGCTGAAACAAGCTGTCTTGGAAAGTTTATTCTTGTGAGAGAGCTGGAGACAAACTTGCAGGTCGGCAGGAGAGCTAACAAAACGCTGCCCATGATATCCTGCTCCTGAGCCATCCTCGCAGCCCATTCCCCAAAACCTGGTGCATCAGCATTCTTCCTCAGCCAAAAGCTGACAGCTCTTGGCAGCCCAGCTCAGCGTGGCTGTTGGTTTTAATCACATTGCTTAATTTCTGTTTTCACTTCATGCTCATGTATCTGTTGCCCATGAACTCTGCATTTTAATAGCAGCACGTCAAAAGAGCTGTTTAGATGCACTTTGGTGTATGAGCAGGGAACGCTCATTTGTCATCTTCCACAATATCGGGCATCTCTGGGCTGTTTGGCTATCTCCACAGGACCTGTTTGCCAGGGTGGAAGGAGACAATATTTTTCCAAAGACTCTTCTCTCAATCAAATGACAGGGGTCTTTGTGCTACCTCATGGGAGTCCTTCTCACCCCACACTGCCCTCGGAATAAAAAAGCAGAGAAGCACACTGTTTAAATATGCATATAAAGCTCTGCTGCACAATAGATTAACTGCCATCAGCTTTCTATTTAGTGCGAGGAAAAAACAGTAGAGATTTTTAATTGATAATTCAGAAAGACACTCCATTGAATGGTGTTAATAATTACATCTGCCTATTCTGAGCTCTTCATCTACGCAGGGGTAATAGAGCCTTGTCCCTCAGGGACTGAAGCCCAGCTGAGAAGGCGGGACACCAAGCAAAGGAGTTGTAATTTGTATTTTGTCAACAAAAGCTGCTTAATCCTCCAGAAAGGCATCCTTCAGAGAGGCAAGCCTTTGTCCCAGGGTTTTCAGAGTGGAGGGGGAGAATGGGGAGGGAGGGAGAGAGGGAGAAAAGGGAATTACTGGCCACATGTAATTTATGGTTGAAAAGGTTCATTTATAGCTATCCCACTGTTGTATGCTTAGCCTGAGACCCTACTAGCTTCTCATTCTCTCATCAAGTTTGCCTTTTGTGGCTATACGAATGGTAATGATTTGAGGAGAGGTTGGTCATGGTTGTTAAGAGTCATCTAGTGTGATCAGAACTGAAGTCTCAAATTGATATTCATGTTTAAATACATTTCACCACCATGAAATTTGGGGTCCCTGCAATAATCATCCAGGAGCGGGCAGTCATGATGCAGTACTATGCATATAAGTATTTATTAGCCACATTTCAGTTTGTTTTCAGTAAGTTTCAGACAACACAAAGGGTCTTTAACATCTGGTAGAAATTGTTAAGTATATATGAGGAATAAATAAATAATAAAAACATCAAAACTGGAGCTGAAGCCCTCTGAGCTCTGGTGATCCAAACATACCATCTAGTTTTGCTTTCAGGTCAGATCCAAACCAGAAGACACCTATTTCTCATGCAGTAGTTTGAGTATGGCCAGAACTCCTGAAACATGAAGCAAGAAGCCCTGTAACTGCAGCAGCTGTGTGACATTTATGCCACCTAAGGCTGGCATTTCACGGGAACATACCCCAAAGCGGCGTTAGCTGGTTCCCCCGTCTGACTTCCAGCCTGGACAGCCTGCACAAGTTCCCAGACCAGAAATAAGGCAGAGCAGTCAGCTACCTTCGTGGCAAGTATATCAGCTGGCTGGCCATAGGCTACCAACAGAGCTGGATGTAGCCACAGCTCTGCCTGGTGTGCTCACCCCGAACCTTTGCAAGGTGTGGTTCCCCACGTGTGCAGGCAGGCTCATGCCCAGAGCGGTGCTCTGATGATCCTCCGCCTCAGGAGGCTTCTTTGGAAAGGTGGAAAATAGCCCACGCATGATTACCAGGGAGTGCTCTGCAAAAAAGCTGGGCTGAAGCCAACGAAACTTCTGACATCCTCAAAGCCAAGGGCCCAAGTCCTTTGCTGCAGGACCACTTCAAAAAAGCTGTTTAGATGCACTTCAGTGTAACTGGATCATCATCTATGCGCTGATGGGCACCTGGCCAGGCTGGTGTTACCCACATGCCCTTTTTTGCAATGAGCTCCTGGCTTCAAGTCAGAGAAACAGCTGTGGGGTAGAAGGCTGAAAGAGGGAGATGCTCCTTCTTCAGCACAGGACAAAAAAGACGTTGGTAGGAAGGTGGCTATAGGCATGGGGCAGTAGTGAAAATAACATACAGCAGGATCTGATTGCAAAGCACAGCCTGGCCAGCAAAGTGTTTACTCTCCTCCGTTCTCAGGAGGAAAACGACCTGGTCTCCAGGAGTTCAGAACAAGAGGTGTATAGAGCTGTGGCTAATGATTGTTCAGGCATCTTGTTATTGGAAACGTGATGACAAACTACACCTCTGAACACACTCGGATCTGACACTTGAAATCCAAACTTGCCACTTGATCTGCATTTTGTCACTGGGATCTGGGTCTGTGACCAACCCAAAAGCCTCATTTTAATACACGTCAAATTTACACCATGAAAATCAGTTATTCCAAGCTGGGCTGGAACATATATCAGCCAGGTTTCAAAACTGGACCTGAACCTGACACTTTTGATCCATCCTCGTATGTTTTCCTTCCCTCCAGCTTTCTCCATTCTTCCTTCTTCTCCCATCCCATCCTGCCTGTCTTCTCCCCATCTTTCTAAACTAAATTGCACACCCTGTCCCATTTCTAGAGGATGGCCTTCTCTTTACCTTTGGAAGCTAATGGTCATAGAAACTGAGTAATACGAAGTCACCAGCCTAAATTCAAGAGTAGTTTAAGGGTTTCCATTCTTGAAAAGAATTAGAAACATTGTAAAGGATGAACAAAAGCAGCAAGGGCATTTCTGGGACAAAAAGAAAAGGCACTTTACAAACCAAATCAGTAAGTGTTCCTGCGACAGCCTAATCATTAATTGATTCATATGGCATTTTATCAGTGCACCCATTCAACAGGAAACTCACTAATAAAGGCAGTTGTTCTCTGTATAGTACACACCATGGACATTTTTTTTTCACTCAGAGGCATGGCTCGGGAGATAGACAGGACTAAGCAACTGTCATGCCACTCTTATTGCACACCTTCATTGAACACCTCACCCTTAAAACCTCAAAGAGCTTTTTACTTAGCTTGCAGATCCGTAACACTAGTGCTTCTTTACGTCCTGATAGCTACCCAGCCTGTGAGCATGTCAGAGTGCTTTTTCATCTTACTTTTTAACAAATAGAGAATTTAAGGCCATTACCACATCCCTATATTTTATCTAGCTTTTTCTCAAGTTTCACTGTAGATGTGAGTTTCATAAATGTGAATAGGGACAAATAATAGTATGTGCATACGGACAGGGCAAAAATAATTTCTGCACTGAATCCACTGAAGGCAAATACTAATGCAAGATCATTACCCAGGTAATGATTTTTTCCCTTCTTCATTATCCCTGCTAATATGTGCAGTAAATGTCTCTGAGTAAATGTCTCTTAGCAAATGTCTCTTGGCCATGGATTGTCATGCACCTGTAGCTGTGTTTTAACACAGCAGCTTCCTTGCCCATGCCTTTCTAAGCACCTTCGATTTTGCTTTTGAACCATTAGGGTTAGGTTATTAACTGGTTACTGATCTTGGGTCTGCATAATTGCTCCATGGCATTACCTGAGTTAACAACTGAATCACAGCAGAGGGAAAATAAGGCATGGTGCGTCACGTAACCAGGACAGACACCTGGGACATTTTTGGGTGGGTAAAGTACATACGTACGGTGTTGGCTTACTGTACAGTATTGACAGATATTGATGCATGCTTGCGTTGATATGCTGCGGTCACAGTACCAGGGATTGCTTGTCTATTTAGAGGTGTCATGCTTTGTTTAGTCCCTTTGGTCATTTGGTAACTATTTGCATTACCTTTCTTTGCCTCCATTATTATTGAAGGAGGACCAGTACGTTCTTAATTATAAAAAAGAGTTGGACAGGTACCTGAGAAACCAGAAAAACAGGGTAAAAACAATGTCTTGAGGGAAACTGCTCTTAAAAGAGCCACCAGTGACTCAGTAGAGGAGCAGCTGAGAATGGGACCAAGACCTCCTCCCAATTTCCCTCTGGAGTACAAGAGGTTGTTCTGGTCTGCAAATAAAACCAGAACCAGAGACCTTTTTTTTTTTTCTTTCCTCTCATCATTCACAAGATGACGACCAAACATCAGATCACTTAAATAACCCATTAACAAAAAGCCTTTTGTCAGGCAGGAACAGAATCAGCTTGACCAAAACACTCCGCTCTGCCCTGCGTTTGTGAGATGATGACTCCAAATAACACTTGGGGTTTACTCACAAAACAAAAACAGTGTGGTTTTGTTGAGCTAAAGCCTGTTTAAGGATTTCATACGCGGCAGACCAGCTTCAGCCAGAAAGACTGTGCCAGACTGCTGAATTTGCTTAAACTTTTCAGTTTGTTTAAATCAAAAGAGGAAAAAAACGTACTTTCAGCCAGGGAATTAAATAGCTGTGCTAATTTACCCCTACCTTGTGTTCCTTAGGCACTGTGTTGAAGGGAAGTCTTTGCTCATGTTTTCAACTTTGGTCATGGGGAAGTAGGAGGAAAAGAAGGCTAAATTCAGTTTATCCTTTTGTAACTTACCAAACACTGTCTGCTCATTGCTGACAACTGAGGTGGTCCCTTTCCAGACTTACAGGATCTTGTCCTATATAGCTTTTCTGGGGTTTGCTACATTTCAGGGAAGAAAATTCATATTGGCATCAAGAAATAAAGTTTAGAGTTGTTCCCAGCTCTGATATCAGCTTCTTAGGTTAACCAGAAATATCATTTCACTGTTAGCGCACATTTCATTATCTGTATTTATCTTGCTGGTTGACATTTTCTCACTGGATATTTCTGTTCCCTGAGAAATTGTTTTCCCCAGAAGCAGAATTTTTCCCAATAAACTGCCAGCATTGTTACAATTTTCCATCTTTTTTCCTTCCCGCCTGACTTGTTACAAAATATCCGTATTGACTGATGAAGGTGGGACTAGCAGGGATCTGCCAGGGTTCTGAATTTGGTCTTCTGCCATCCTTGCCAGAAACTGCCCCAGCGCTGTACAAGCTAAGCCCAGCCCTCGCTCCCTTCGCTGCTGCTGGAAGCCTACTTCAGAGCCGCGCTGCTCAGGTGGCTGGAAAACATCTTCTAATTTCCTGACTATGTTTATTAGTGACCAGTTTATATCCATTTGTTCTCGTGCCAACCAGATCTTCTGCTTTAATAGCTCTTTTCCCTACTTCGTATTTACTTCCTTGATGTATTTATAGACAGCAATCATGTTCCCTTTGCTTTGCTAGGCTTAACAAGCCAATCTCTTTCAGTCCTCTCTCATAAAACAGGGTTTCCAGGCCCTGATTATGCTCCACTCTACTTGCTTTTCTCTGCACCTGTTCCTGTTTGAATTCATCTTTTCTGATAAGAGTCAAAAAAGTTCAAAATCACTGAAATATCTGAAATATCCCACTAACTGAAGGGCTGGGTTTGATTATTTTTCCAGCCAGAAGCGTTATAATAGACCTTGATATTATTTTATAAGAGCTATGAACAAAGGCTACGTATTTTTTTAGACTCAGGTATAATCTAATTAGTACTTGAAGGACCATGATACTTAATAAAGCGGCTGTTCTGACTACCCGGGAGACATGTGGCCATGACTGGCATGAGGCAGATGCTTGCTCTGCCTGTGACATCGCTCCATCCAGTGCTGGGGAAGAATCTATTTATTTAACTCTAACAGTTAACCTTTATTTTTTAACGTTTGCCATATCATCCATCGAATTGGGAGGATTGCTTTTCACAGGTGCAAATGAGTCATCATATGTTTGCCAGCTTGGAAAACATTTAGAAAATTAGGGGACAGAACTTAAAAAAAAAAAAAAAAAAAAGGGAGGAGAGAGAAGAAATTATAGTCAGTCTCCCGGCCCTTGCTGGGATGTGGCTGTCCTGCAAGAAGCAGAGATGGGTTTTCTCCCACCACAGGTTTTGTGCTGGTTTCTGAGATCCTTGTCAGCAAACGTCAGCAGTTCTAAAGCTGAGCCCATCCCGTAATGAAACAGTTATCCCAGCCTTAAAGGCAGGATTAGCTACCCGAAGTGGAGCAGAGAGCCCCTCTGCACTTTTTAACACCTCATGAAGAGATCTGGCTGCCAACAAAAGGAAAATCCTAATGTGTAAAAAATGCATAATAATAAGGACTTTGGCTGAGTGGAATTCCATCACGGATCAGATGAAATTGCCTTGTGCAACTTGCTGAGGGCTTCATGCTATGCTAAATGACCTTTGTACCATGTAAAATGGGCACTGCTGCAGGATGTGGGGAGAACCAGGGGCTGGGCTGCTCTTTTCTTTTCCCCCCCTATGGAGTTCAAGCTTGTCAAGAATACAACAAAAACAAGACGGAGAAAGAGGGGTAAGAAATGTCCCATTGAATTTTTCATGAATGATTTTTGTCAGAGGAGAAGGAACATCTGTGTTTATGAAGGGTCCAGGAAGGGGACACAGCAAAAGCAGGATGAGACCCTCTGGTCCTGGGTACCCAAGGACATGTGCAATGCCCCATGTAAGTGGCAAAATTCAACCTCTGCTGCAATATTTAAGGGTGCAGCTGAAAAGCTGAAAAGACCCTGCCTTTGTCTTCTGCGTTGCCTGCCTGAGGCTACCTACTTTGCACTTGTGACTGAATCCCAGAAGGTTTGGGTGCAGAGGTTTTGGTGGGTGATGATGCTCAGCAGCCTAAAAATCAAACCCTTGCTTCCCCAAAATGATGAAAACTCCATGACAGCCCATTTGTTGGTATGTCCAAGAAGGGCTGTTAGGTGACCAGGTGTGGTTATGTCCCTGTCCACATGGGACTAATAGTCACTCAAGGCTGGTGTCTGCAGAACCTGGGAGGAGCTTTTCTTTCTCCTGGGGTTTCCTCACCTTTCTCAGAGGCACCTGAGACTTACAAGAGCTGGGAAAGGGAGGCAGAAAAGGACGTAGGGGTTGGTCCTCCTGGAGGTGCTAAACACTCCCAGGATGATGATTGCCTTGGATCACACACTAGGGGCTACACTTGGCACCAGATTTGGAACCAAGAATTGTTCTCCTCTGGCTCAGACTAGCAGGAGCCGTGGGGTGCTTTCCTTCTGTTTGCAGTAAGGGCTGTGACTCTTTTTTTAGAGTCAAGGGGGAATTTTACTTAATGGTTTCCCTCCTGTGTCATGACTGAAGATGGCCTTGAGCTCTCCTGCATCTTGCAATGCAGCTTTGAGTCTCTGTAAGTTTGAAGTTTATTATGGGGAGCAGAGCAGCATTTTTTGATCCATGGAGGTGAAGACATGTGGAATAGCTATTCAGTCGTGTCTTTTGGGACTAGATTTGTGTTGCAGAGCTGCCTGTGGTGGAGGAGGATTGAGCTCAGCATCAACGTGCTAATTGTCAGTTCTGCCTCCATCCTCTTTACTCCACTAAGGATGGGACTGATATGCTAGGAGTTATACAAACACAATGCAAAAACGTATGCCTGCCTACCCAGAAATATTGCACAGAACACACTGCTAACAAGTAAACACCACAGGATGCTTCCTTAAAACAAACAACAACAATAACAAAAAAAAACAATCAAAAATAGACATCCAAAATTGATGAGAAGAACGCAGAATATCTCAACAGCCATGTTGTAAATGTCTACAGAAGCAGAATATGGACAACTGTTGTCATACACTCAGTGGCTTTGTATTTGATCTGGCTATGCATCCAGTTCCAAACTTCCCAAGAGATCACCATTCAAACCATGATCAGATCTCAAAATAAATGGTTTTCACCAGAGCTTACCAGGTCAGCAGCCACTGAAAGTTTGCCCAGAAGGGTGATGAAGGGCTTTGAAAGAAGCAAGCCAACTGCAAGTACAGAGCACCCAAAAATCAGCCCTTGAGTTGTTGTCAAGACTTGTATTTCTGATGTTGCCTTCTGCTCCCAAATAATCCCATACTGCCCCACACATACCCACATATCCTGAAGGGTCAACAAGCCTGAACAGGCAGAGATGAGTATCTGCTCAATGGCATTAGATACCTAAATTGCTTCAGTCTCCTGACAGCTCTCCATGCTGCTCTGCAGCTCTTCAAAGGTGCCCCAAGTAGAGATACAAAATTCACAGAGCACAGGATATACCTGAAGGTCAAATGGCACAAGGAAAACACAGCCAGAGAGGAGAAATGGATCTGGAGTCCTGAGTTCTTTTTCTACTCACTTCAGTGCCGTATTGCATGACTCAAAGCTGTTTATTCACTCTACCTCCAAATCTCTTTTTGCCTATCTATGGAATTCATACCGACTTGCCAGGAATTTTTCATGAGTTAATTTGGTCTGGGAACGTTGGAAGAGCTGTTACTGAAATGCAAAGGGGATTTTTTAAAATATTATTATTATTTTTATTAAACCCTGTTCCTCCCCCTACCTCTCCCTCCACCCACTGCCTGTGGCCAGAAGGTAACTCTGCACCTTCTGAGAGCATTACCAAGTGCTTCCACAAATCTCACTTGAACTTTCCTCCTGAAGGGCTGGTACCATACTGTCAGAGATGTGATCCATCTGGAGATAACAAGAGTAATTTATTCTGTGTGGCAGCTCTTCTTCTTGCCCAGATGTCCTCAGTGCTGAAGCAGGGTGAAGTCTCTCTCTAAGGGCAAGCAGGAGAAGTTACACTTGATGCCTCTTTTTCTGGTGGCAGCAGCAACATTTAACTCCAGTCATGTCTGATGCCCCTTCCCCAGCTGAGATAGATTCTGAGTGGCACATGCATTGGCCTTGCAGCTCATCCTCCCATGTTAGCATCCCCTTGGAGGGGTTTTGCTCTTGATGCAGAGCTGGAACTCTGGGAAAAGGCTAAGGAGGATGGAGGTCCCCTCTGCCCCATCAGCGTTATCTATGGTTGTATACTCACCATACCCAATGTGGCAGCACCAGGGCAGCTAAGCAACGTCCCTCCATCTCCCTGATCCTGAACAGTGGGCCTCGTACCTCTTAGGAAGGACCATTCCCCAGGGCCACTACTGGAGACGCAGCCCCATGATTCACTTTTTGTGCCAGTCAGCTGCAAGCATCAGTCTGTGCCACACAGTGCAGAGTTAACGGTGCTCTTCCAGACCCCACGGCTCCATGGACATGGCACGTTTACCCACGCGCGCTCCACAGGGCAATGCTCCACAGTGCCTTCCCCCCATACTAACCAGTCCCCACACAGCAACCCCTTTCTTCTTCAGTTCAAAGTGCTCTGGCACTTCATCTGGAAAATTCTTTAAATCTACATTACCTCTGCCTTATTTAATCTTTTCGGGAGCACTGACATCCAGTGCATGAAAAAGAGATTTTGGGCTGAAAGGAAAGCTGCACCCAATCACTTCTTGGGGCTAAGTTACAAACTGAATTGGAAACTGGAAGGTGAAAAGAATATGTTACCTTTTAAGTGCCACATTTCCCCCTGCAAAAATGCCTTTTAACTGAGCTGTTGCAGAAGGAGTAGAAATAGCATCAAGCCTTAGGTTTTGCACTGTGCTTTGAATGCTCCTAAACAGGTACCTTTGGTGTCTGGCTTTGTTTTTGCAGAAATGAGGGCCACCAGGCACATACTTGGAATCTGGAAATCCCTCAGATTGGGGAAGGTTTATCCGTCTGTGCTGAAGCACTGAACTGCAAGTGCCCATTGTTTCAGCATTTCACAAGCACAAGCCAGGTTCATCCCCACATCAGCAGGAACAGCCCTGGTCATACTGCAAATATCAGAAAGAAAAGCAAAGAGGAATTTTTAGGCAGCGCCAATGTAGCTGAACATCATAAATCTCTATTTATCATACCTGAAAAATGCAAACCACAATGCCACTTGGAGCTTATGTGGTTTTAACTTCAGGTGTTGCAGACTTTGTGCATCTGAGTTGAAGGATGGGTCTCAACTTACTCTACAAACATTCCCTCCACTCTTCAGGACCCAGGGCAGACAAAGTACTCACATTATCCTGGCTGGATCCCCACCAGCAGAACAAATTTAGGGCACAGTCGGTGAGGATATAGCCTGGAGCGCACCACCTCTCCAGGAGGCACAGCTGTCTCCTGCTAATTACTGACCAAAACCTATCAGGTCACCCTATCCCCAAAGTGCCTTCCTGCATCAAAACACCTATTTACTTAGGGTGGATAAAGCATCAGCTGGCCCTCTGCAGATCCCAGCAGGACTGTTCATCCACTTGTCCTGGTGGATGTAGGATTTGTAGGTGCCAATGACAGAGAGGAGGCAGGCAAAGGTGCTGGGACAGGACAGGGAAATGCATGGACTCACTGTGCAAGTTCAAAGCAGGCAGAGGGAGAGGAATGCTTTGCTGAAAGCAACTCTCCAGGGCTGTTTCTTCCCTCTGAATCTAACAAATACACCATCATCTTCAACCTTTTTTGTGGCAGCTGCCCCTTCAGCCTGTACCCACAGCTACACAGGGTTGCCTGACTGGGCTCACACCCTCGGGGTCACCAGCCCCTGGGGAAGCTCCTACATGACGGCTGTCTCCTGAGACCCTTACGTGGGCCATCCTGTCCTGAAGTTTCTGAATTTAGCTTCTGACAAACTTCTGTGCCTGCTCCCTTTTCTTTTTTTCCCCCAGGACACTCACCTGGGCTGGGACCCATCAATTTTGACAGAAATTAACTTTAACAGGAATTTTGCCCAATTAAGAAAAAGAAAGCCGCAGTTTCCCCATAGAAAAGATAATCACTCTTGTTTGTGAGCAAACAGGCTGTAGGATGCTGATAAGAGCAGTGTAACAGAATAAAATACTGTTTATATATCAGACAGACTGACAAATACTGATTAAAATGTCTCCTTTCACAATCAAATGGCAAATATAAGGACATATTTTCTTATCTGTTAAGGAGCTTTAGTAGCAGCCTAGGCCAGAAACTCTCTGATATTGTACAGTATCCAGTAGTGTGAGTGCTCTTTACAGAAACAGGCACAAGCTCTTGTTGCTGGAGATCTTGGCTCAGTCTCTTCCTCTGACAGTGGCTTGATTTAAGAGGTCCTCCTATGGCTCAATTCATTTACTGATGCATGGGCATCTAGTGCCATTGGGCATGGCCTTCGATGTCCCTCCAGCTTTCAGAAGGACACAGGTGGCCCAAACGTTTCTGTTTGATGTGTTGGTCCCCTTCAGGTGTTTGAGATACTCTCAACCTCATCCAACAGGCAGCAGATAACGAGACCAAGGCAGTCAGATTGAACTCTTATTCCCCCATCCATCAATCTGCAGTCTACAAAACTTGAAATACCTTTTCCTCCACCTCGTTTTTTAAAACAGCCTGCAAGATCTGGGGATGGGATCTACAGCAGGGCTCTCTCTTAAGCGAGTACAATTATGTCCTTCTTTAATACACGTACCAAAAGCAACTTAGAGGAGAGCTCTTTCCTGGTGCACTGATTAAAGGTTTATTGGTCTTCCTTGGGAGGCTGCTGAACTCCTGTGTGTATGTATACCTCCTCTGCATGCTGTGAGCCCACCACACATCAAAACAAAATGCAAACAATCAGGAGCAAATTGCTTTTTATTTATGCAACAGAGTTAATAGGCATGCAGGGCAGAGGCAAAGAAAGCTCCACCTCCAGCTGCTGAAGACCTCCCTGTGAGCATCAGGTGGAGCTTGCCCTGCCCTACCCTCAGCTCGGTGGGGCTGCATCCCCATTCAGCAGTCCCAGCTGAAGCGCTGAGGTCTGGGTAGCGGTAGAAAAGAGGAGGAAGCAGTTGTGTTCGCACCAGAGTGCTGCAGCTTGCACCCCGCTAGCTTGCGCATTACAAGTGGTGGATGCATGAGCAAAAACTCAGGAACAAACACCCCTCCTGAACAGATGTAGACAGCCAGGAGCTGGGAATGTATGTCTGCTACCAGGCCAGAGGGGCTTGGCTGTAACTGGAGGCAGGGCTGCAAGGAAGGGCTGTGTGGGAGCAACTCCATCAGAGCAGCCCCAGGACAAGCTCTGGTGCAGACAGCTCTGACTCACCAGTCCTCCCAGCTTCGTCCTGAAGCAGGAGTGAAGAGCAAGCCTGCACCAGCCCCAAAACGATGTTATGTGTTCCCCCATGGCAAGTATGTGGGGATGGGAGCAAGGGGAGGTGGAACAACCACTCACTGCTCACCATCCTTTCCAGCCCACCTCTTGTGTAGAGAAGATGAACAAGGGAAGCCCTGACCAATTCCAGACCTACAGCCCAGGACACTTAATGGGGTGCTGGGGGGCAGCGAACCAAGACCAAGAGACTGATGGCACAAAAAGACAGACACAAAGCAAGGAGCTGATCATAGATCCCTTGCAGCAATTCGCCCCCCTGGCAGGAGACCTTTCTTCTCCTTTATAAGGGAAAGCACTCCTGTTGAACACCTGTTTTTGCAGCATTTACGCACACCTGAGTTTGCTACTGCCTCTTATCATCACCGTCAGTGCCTACCTCTCCCAGGGCACCCCAAATGTGCGATTCATACCTGGAGCTGCCTGAGGGGGGACGGGCTTGGCTCTGATGCTGGACAGACAGGTGAGTGCTGCTGGTACCAAAGCTCCTCTGGGGGAATGACTGCCTGATTTATCTCCAGCCAAATCCTCCCTGATGTAAATTGTAGAAGCTGTCTTGGCAGGGAGCCCCATCCCCTTATATAAGCTGAAATATCACCCTTTGAGATTTATCCATTACTGCCAGACTGCTGAGCTGTCTGTCTTCAGCAAGGGCCCCAGAAGAGGAGAGTACGGTTGCGTTCGTACCGGTTTTGTCTGTGCAAGGTAAATATTATTGTGTGTTCTCCCCTGCGGCAGAATGTCCAGCACTGCTTGGACAGAGATGCTTCTGCTCTGTTGTGCTGAGACACTGGCTCAAATACCAGGAATTTAATTTGGCCCTGTAAATATCTTTCACCATTAAATGTTTGATCATGGGTGGCAAGGAAGGCTCTTTTGGGGGACTGAAATTTATATACACGCACAGAGAAAGATTCCATAAGAAAAAATGAAAGCAGCAAATCACTGTGCATATACAAAATGGGGTTTTCATTAAACTGTAACCCCGTACCCCTTCTGTCTTTCTTCCCCTCCTTCCCACTCACAGAGATATGCACACAGATGCACGTTCCAACACCTCTGGTCCCCACTAGAGCCAAGAAGATGCCTGGGCCCTGCCCAGCTGCTCTCCCACACAACCACCATCTCTCCCATAATTTGTGCCCCTCATTGCTGGAGGGATCTGCTCCCCACCCCCATGTTCTCACACAGGTTACGTGGCATCGTTGAACCAGTTGTTCTTGGAGAGCTACATGTTTAACTCATCAGAGACGTGGCAAGTCCAGAGGAGGGAGGTGGCTGTTCCCTCTACAAAGCTCTGATAAGACCAAGGGGTCTGGTTAGTAGACCTGGAGGGGATGGTGGGATGTGCTGAGTTTTGAAGTGCCTGTCACATAGCTGCAGATTGCAGGAAAGAGAGCAAAACTGGCACCCAAGCAGCGTAAACCGAGAGATAGCAACAGGTAACCTGGAATTACTAGCTGAAAAACTAGCTGAGGCATCACTTCCCTCAATTAATTTCACTTAAGCTGACACTTGAACTTAAAGCCATTTCGTTGCACTGAAGTTTAATAAATGCCCTGTGGCTGTTATCATTCCTGAATCCACTGCTGGGCACTGGCACGAGGGGGACTGGTGCAGAGAGGTTCTCGGGTGGGATCTTACAGCAGGGCTGGGTCAGGTCTTCCCAACACAGTGACAATTCACAGCCCCACACAGCCACATCCACGAGAGCTATTGTCCTGGAGAGGACACCTCTTCTTTTCTTGATCTCCCAGCCTCTTTGGGAAAGGTCTGTTTCAGCTCCCCCTGCCCAGCCCAGTGCTGTGAGCTCTGTGGTTCCTGCAGTGCCGAGGCAAACTGCTGCCTCTCCAGGGGGAAGCTGGCTTGTATGCACTTTTCTCTGGCTGCAAGGGCAGCAGGGAAGCACACTGCTGGTTGTCACAGCACAAATCCCTGTGCCCCTTCTCAGTGCTTGCCCTTTTTGATACCTCTTGCTTCAGACCCCTTTGCCACTCAGCTGCAGGGAAGAGACTCACCTGAACCCCCAAAAAGCAAAACTGGGGTTTGAAGCGTGAGATCCTGCACTAGGTAAACCCCAACTTACAGTAAGGCAGCCACCGCGATCCCCTTCAGCATACTGTCATGTTTCTCAAGGGCTGGGGACCATTGTTAGAGAACAATGCAGCATTTTTATAAAAGAGGAGAGCACAGTTAATAAGTTCACTGACTGAGAAAAACACAGCCTTTTAATATCTCTCTTTGTGACTCATAGTGTGAGAGCCAGCTGTTACTACTGGAGTGAAATTCCTTGCTGATTAGTCTTTTAAAGGGCTTCCCAGATAATTAAATAATGATTTCTCTCCCCATTCATTCTAAGTGACAGGAGAGCCTGGCAAACCCACTAAGCATGGAAGGGCAGCATGTTTTCCCAAGCCTTATAGGAGCTTAGCTATTCTGCAGCTAATCTGGTGCTTAAACCCAGCACATATCCCATCACCAAGGGGACAGCCTGTCCCACCTTCATGGTGCTCCAAGGGGTGACTTGGGTTTTGCTATCCGAAACAAGGCTTTAGGCCAGGGCTGTGTTTTCAAGTATAAAAATGTGGCAGGAAGGATGGCCTCACCTGGGCAGATAAATGAATAAATGACTTTTTTTTTTTTTTTTTTCCCTGAGCTTCCAAAGTAACCAAGTTTGTCCTGTGGTTTGCATGAACTCGGCAACACTGAAGATGAATTAATCCCTCTCTGTCCTTCCTGGGTTATGTTCGGGGCCACAACTGGAAAAAATGAGTGGCGAATATGGAGGTCATTTGGAGGTATTTCTGGGATTATCTGGTCTCTAGTACATCTGATGTTCCCACTATATTTCTAAGTCACGGCAGGATTCACAGCGATGTGCTCAGGGCAAGCATTTCAACCACACAGTCGTCTGGCCTCTCTGGGTACAGCTCCATCAATCTGATGGAGTTACTCAGGATTTCTACCAAAGGATAAAAGGCAAAGGGCAACCTGTGTATTCACTAGGTGTAACACCATGGTATGTATAGCTGATCAACACAGGATTCAGAAGTCAGCATGCCTACGCTTGAATAACTGCATCCTCACTTAGTTTCCCTTGTTTGGCTTTTAGAGAGGCTTCTTATCTTGTACCTCACTAAGTCAGCAGGCAATTTCAGGACCTAACAACCTCTGGAAAAATTAATGTCAGAAATCTGTTATTTTCACCATCAACAGAAAATAGACTTAACACATATTTCACCAAAGAACAAGACTGGTTTGTAGCTTCACTTATGCTGAAACATTTTTCCAGTAAACAGATGCTTTTATTTAATTGAAAATCAATCAGAAATATCATCTGAGACAGAAGAACATTGACCAACCACATAAATATGTGAAAATGAGCTTGCAAGGTTTGCCCGTTCCTAATTGAGAATCTGTTCCCATGGTTAATTGAGAATCTGTTTAGGGGCAAGACAGGGGTGGGATAGATAGAAGGGAGAAAATATTTAAGAAGCAAGTCTCTATAAGCAACATACTGTAATGAGAGTCTAGCAAAAAAAAAAATTTTTTTTTTTTAACTAAGAGCCATCTGGCCATCTTGGCAAGAAGAAAAGATGCACCATTAGCAAAAGAGTCTTTCTGAAGAAGTTGTTCCAACCTAAGTGTAACCTACAAGGCATGTTCAGGCACTTGGAAATGCTATGGATTTGTAATGTCCCTACAATACCAGCACTGTTTAACTGTTGAATTGACAGGTAAACTGAAGGAGAAGGTGGTTGAGGTGGTTGGGTAGCACTACCATAGGACAAAATCCATCAGTAGTAGAGGCAGAAGTGCTTCTCCTCTCTTTGCTCCGATGCCGAAGCAAGCATCACCCAACTATACCGCAACCTGGAGATGAAGTGAACTCTGGTGGCAGGAGATTTTGGATGAACTGTCCCCAGACCTGCATCCATGAAAGCAATGGGCACTGCAAAACTTTCCATGAAAGCCTGGCTGGGGGAGGATTCTCCTATAGAAAACTTGCATTTAAATAGCATTGAGCACTTAGCCTGACAAAAGGCAGGAAATTCAAAGCAAAGGGTGACACTCTTGTCTTTAACTTACATTTTTATGCCTTTTATTCCTTTCTTTCCCACAGTGCAAATCAAGGACAGGGGGTCAAATTGATCCCTTGAAGAACTCCCTGCATTAAGTGCTGTTCCACCAGAAATGTTTGGTGGCCCAAATCATCAGACTAAACTTTTCCTGGGAATAGGAAACTTAGGCACAATTTTCTGATTCACAGTGCAGAAGACCAGTGTAGCCACCCTTGTCCTGGGGGATGCAGTGCTGCCCAGCAGTGTGGGTCCCAGTCCCTTGCCCCTAGAGAAAAGGTTAGTGAGACAAAGATGCTGGGAGACAGGAAGAAATGGAGGATGCTTTATAAACCGATAACATTCCCTTTGATCTGAGAAGAGTGAAGGAAGGCAGAATCTTTTTCAGATAACCCGAGGAAAGAGATCAGTGCAGAGCACAAAGGCTGAGCTTCAGCAGAGGCTGGAAGAGAGAGGGACCTCTTGCTAAAAGATAAATGCTTCAAAACCCCGAAGCTGAGCTTCCCAGGCAGGAGAGATCTTCTCTCATCTTCAATTCAACAGGATATGTTTTTTACATCTGCTGAAACCATTAAAAAAAATGCTAAAAAAAACCCCAGCAAAACTAGCCTGAATTCAGGGAGTCCCAAGCATTGGAAAAAAGTTCAAACTTAGTCAAAATTGCTACTGCCCCCTAATTCCTTTTTATTAGCTGTGTCCTTAGGCAAAAGAATATCTTTTAAGCATCACTACATCATTTGCCACATAAAACGTCCCTGATGATCTCTCTGTGTGGTTTCTAAGGACTCTCAGAGCAGGAGCACAATGGAGGAGTCTCCAGCCCATCTCACCAGAGCAGTTTAGGATGCTCTTGCCCTCCACTCCCTGTCCCTGCAGCACAGCCCTGAATCCTATCAGCTGAAGGGAAGGGAAAATGTGAGCATTCATTTAGTCCGCTCCCGTGCTATGGCAGCCACAGACTGCATTCCTGATGGGCTGAACCTTGCTGGCAAGTTTGTTGGGTGGCAGAACCAGCAACGGACACAGTAACCAACATCTGGGAATTAAGGCTGGCTTTTAAGCTCTCGGCTATTAGCAGATGTTCCCATGCCCTTCATCTTCTATGGGCAGAACTAATAACCAGGTTGAGGTGAGCCATTGCTTTACTTGCGTAGGGCTGAAATGGGACAACTCGTCTTTCCCCATGGCCTTAGACAGATGCAAGAGCCTCCTTCTTCAGGGAGCTACAGCAGGAATCACAGGGCAGGTGTTGAGGTGTGGAAGTGGGGCAAAAGCAGGGGTCAGAAGGGTAAATATTCCCAGGACTATGCAGCTAATTAAGGGACTTCGGGAGAGAGGCTGAGGTTGCAATGCCCCTTCATTCCCTGCATTCATGAGGAAAAAATGAGATAACTGCAGAAGGAGGTAACCTAGCCTGTGATCAGCCAGCACACTGAATAACACATCGGAAAACCCCTGCTATGCTGTGAAACGTGCACTGTGATGAAATCGGTCCAGCCTCAGCCACTGGACCAAACTCTTGCAACAGGTGCATGGGACAACCTCACTACTCTGAGCACGCAGCACCATCAGGCAATGTTGCAAGGTGCCCTGGTTGTGCTGTTCTTGTGCACTGAAAAGTGAATTTCACCAGCAGAAATGAGCTCACTAGAGAAGGCTGGATTTAGCAGTAGCAGCTTTGCTGCCATAAGTGCGATACACACCAATGGTGTAGCACAGCTCTCCTGCACAGACTTGGCTCCTGCACTGAAAGAATAACCATCAGTTAACCAAAGGGGCTTTCACTCCAACAGGAGAAACCCTTGAAAGGAATTGCATTGCTTTTTTGAAGAGAGCCTCTGGGTGAATAATTATCCTAGGCTGAATCTTGGCCTTCCCAATCTTGACGGTCCCTTTTTAACTCCACCAGGCTGGGAGCCACGCTGCCACAATGAAGCTGTTCATATTTTCAGGGGGAGCTGCACGCCCAGATAACTCCCCTTCTGTTCACCCACCAAGCACAGCCCTAGAATTGTGGCTGACACTAAAAGACTGATTTTTGGTGCCTTCAACTGCTCATAGCCAGTCCCCAGCAACCTCAGCTAGTAACATATCGATGAAGTAGTGAAACCCCAGATGCAAGAAACACTATCTTCTTCAGCCTGGGGGATCTACGGTAGGTTGGGGTTCTGTTTTGTCTTTTTTTAACTACTAGGGAAAAAAAAAGTAATCAAATCTTTCTGCCACTCTTAATTAGCAAAGGGAAAAAGCAGTGCAAGAAATAATTAGCAGAGGCAAATTTCTTTTAATATGAGACCGCAGTCAGCCACCCCAGGCGATCCAAACACATCTGATCGTGCAGGGGCATTCAAAGTCAGCTACAAAAGCGGAGGAACTCCTCCACATCCAATGTTACTGCCCTCCTTATATTGCACTATAAAACCCGGGTGTCAAAAAGGCTAAAGATTTTACACTTAGGGTCAGTGTTTTATAGTCATTAGACTAATTATGTTGGTGTTTTTACCACCTTTATTCTACTAATTGGCCTAAAAGCCAAACAGGGACATCATTACTTTACACAAACAAGCAATTATTGGGCTATAAACACACCCTGATTTGTGTTCCCTGGGTGAGGAGGGAGCTCCTAATGCTTTCTCTGTGGTGTCTGCCACAATAACAGGCATTACAGATGCACTTGACTTTAGTTGTGCTTACAAAGAGGCCTCAAAGCTGCTGATACACGAGAGAAACTGGATATTTGTTACCTCCCTACAAACAGATTAAGGAAAGTGGCATAACTCCAGGTCCAGCCCATGCATTGCTCTTTCAGTGCCAGGGTAGCTTGGCTTCATTTTTGGTTGGGATTTGTCGTGTATTTGCTTTCCTAGAAAGGGACTGCTCAGTGAATGTGGCCAGAATAAGTTGTTTATGAGACACCCATGAGAAATGTTTTATTTCCAAGAAATCTGGTCTCCTTGCAGACTACTGGGTGAAACATTAGCTATGACGTTCCAAGACTTGTCATTGCTTGGAGCACTGCAAAATATATCTACTTTGTCCGAAAGGGCAGCATCTTCCCAGGTTACACTCCCTGGCAGTTCCTCACCAGCTAGTGCTCTCCCAGCTGGTCTGTTTCAATAAATGCTCCAAAAAGACAGTGACTGCGCTTCATTCTTCCTTGCATTCCTAGGAAGATTGTATCTGCTGGCTACAGGATTTTTTCTAAGGCTTAGATGCGCTTCATGCATGTAAGTACTACCTGCGCTTGAAATTAAAGTTACTGGAGAGCAAACATTTGTACGGGGTCAGAAGAGGTGAGTTATGTGTCACCTGGCAGCAGGACTGCCAGGGCTCGACCTGGGCTTTTCGTCACTCACAGCAAAGCTTTTCAGAACTGTAACTCCTCACAGAAACACTATCACACCTACTGCCAGTGACTGCGTGTACAAGGGGTACTTTGGAGAGGTATGCAGAAACAAATGTGAAACCCACCTCAATACTACCACACTGTCAATATCAATGGTCTAATATCAATATCATGCTCTAATACTTTTATTTTATTTTGCCATCATGGAGATAGCTCCTCTTCCGATGAGTTTATAAATTTAAATTTATCTCTAAGTGGAACAAATGGACCATTCATTGTCTTAAGGAGACCATAATAATTTTCTGTAAGCATTGAGATATCAGGGAAAGATTAGGACAGTTTGGAAGGGGGAGGTTTTTCTCAGGCAAAGCAGGGAACGACCTAGCACCTCCCGAAATTCCCTCCCCAGTTTCCCCTGGGTGTGACAGTCCTCAACACTGATAATAAATTGAAATGCAGCGTTGTTATGAACCATTAAATAATAGATGCGCTTCCTACAAGGGAGAACTGCTTTTAAAAGTTGGTTGAAACAATCTGTGTGATTAGTCTGGGTTCTGATGCTGAAAACGTCTGTGTTTTGCCTGAATAAAGTGCTTGGGACTGCGGCCTTTTCAGGTTGCTGAAGGGGTTTGAAATCCTTGTGTCCTTAACGTGTCGCTGAGTTTTTTAAGCCGTTTCCCTGAAGACTTCATCAAGGACCCTCACTTCAAAACTGATGACACAATATGGTCCATAAGAGTTAAATTACATATGAAGTAAAAGTCAAATGCTCGGTGTTTAGCAAATGTTTCCGTAGCATGACTGGCTGCTGTATTTACTGAACACATCAGATCGTTGACTCCACAGCTTCTTAAACAAGCCAAGTTTTTGTTTTGTTATGTTTGTGTTCCATAAATCCATTTAAACAGAGCTATAATGGTTATTTTTAAGCCATATCTCAAATGTTTCTAAGGGACTTCTGTAATATCCAACAGAGCTGGCTCCTCTCCTTTGGAAATAAGAAACTGCAGCTTCAATGAGAAACACTATCTGAACAATGTCCTCTTTAAACAGCCCCCAGAAGCACCGCATTTCCAACTCCAAAGGGAATTTGCATGTGTTTCAGCATCAAAGGCCGATATGACCCTATCACCTAGGGACTGTCATGTTATCTAAGTGCCCGCATATCAGGAGCACGATAACATTGTGTGGTTCACAGCTGCTGCCGAAAGGACATATTTTCTGAATTAACCTAGGCTCAGATTTATATAAACGATTCCCGATAACATCTGCCCAGGACTCTTCTTTGAAAAGGCGCGGCCATCCTGCCCGAGAGGGCTGGGGGCGGCACACAAACCCAGCCGAGACCCTTTCCCTGGAAAAGCCACGCTCGGGTTCGTGGTACCCACCCCACAAAACGGTGCAAAATAAGCCTTTGGCGGCGCCGGTGGGGCGATGAAGATGTCAAGCGGCTTCTTGGGAGCGAGCCGCCGTGCCTTGTCACGGCTGGACACGGACGGGGCGCAAAACGTCTTTATCACCCAGGACGGTGACCTTGAAGTGCGCTGGCTGCTCCAGCCGACAGCTTTGCCGTGAGGAGAGGGCGCCCGCCGCCCTAACGAGGCGCAACGTCGCGGCTGACAGCGCCTTCGCCTCGCTGCGCGGCGGCGTGTCCGCGGGGGGCGGCTGCGGGGCCCAGGCGGCCGGGCCGAGCGCTCGGCGGGGTGGGGTGGGGGCGGCCGCGGCCCCCGCCCCGCGCTGGTCCCTGCCGGGGCTCTGGCCCTGGCACCGGCTGTAAAGCTGTCGCAGCAGCCCGTCTGAACGCTCCCCCGCTCCTGGCCTGGAGCTTCCGCCGCTCTCAGCAGAGAGCTGAGCCCCGGCATCTTTTGTTTGCATGAGAAACCGCTGGCATCTTCCATTTGTAAGGTCTTTTAAGGCTCTGCTATGAAAAATAACTTTGCCTCGAAAATACAGGGGATTTTGCTGCTGTTGGGTTCTTTCCACGGCACACAAACCAGACCGTGACTTTGGGTGCTCCTCTGAGAAGTTATTTTTACAGGGAGATGGGTGGTCATTTAAGATGCAAAGGCGTTTACCAGGCTGCAATCTTTCCACCTTGCATATTCATTTCGATGCCTAGAAGCAGAGGCTGCTCCAAGGGGAAAAAAGCAGGGATGGATTCCTGCCTCTGTGAAGGTGCTCAACCTGGTGGGAAAATAAGAGGGAAGAGCAAGTGGGCCCACCACCCCTGAAATGGGCTTCTTAGCAGTGTTCCTGTAACCATTCCTGTGCTGGATGGATGTGGAGAAGGTATCAGGAGTGGTCAAGCCAACTTGCAGGCTAAGATGCAGCGTGCAGAATTGCATTCTTGTTTTCTGTTGGTTTTAATTCGGTTTAAGCCTTTGAGCATCGAGGTTGTGAAGCTGCAGGTCAAATGAGGACCCTGGGGCGTGGCTGTTGATGCAAAAGGAGAAAGGCTCCACAGCCAAGCAGGAGGTTTCATCACAGCCCTCTCAGATGTTCCTTGGCTGCTTGTCATCACTCTGGTTGAACTGGAGATAGATGGAGAAGAGCTTCCCCTATTCTACTTTGGCCTCTCCATGTGAATCTGAGAGCAGACAGGGAGAAAACATAAATCTTGGGAAAACAAGTAAAAGTAGCTGAGGTTTGGAACCTCTGTGAGGCTCTGCTTTGTGTTACAAATGCACTCCTGGTGCACCTTCAAGGGGGCAAGGCTGCCCTGGTCTCTGGACCTGCCTGCCCGCAAGGACAGGCTGCACACATCTGCCCAAATCCTCATTTCAGTGACAAAGTACTTTTGTGTCTGGACACAAGGCATATGCAAGGATTTTCTCAAACTAGAGGGAAACTTTCTTGTATTTGATTCTTTTGACGGATCTGGAAATATTTGCTGGGGAGTTTCCCTGACAGTCCTTGGTCTGGAATTGTATCTGAAATATTATTTTCCTGTGGATTTAGTACATTCTGAGTTTGTAATCCCTCAGAACCAGTGCAAGCATTTCTACTGAACTGGGACAGCAAGAGGAAGAGGAGGCTATTCAATTTGTCACTGTGTGTTCCTTCTTGAGTATAGTTACTATTTTAATGCTAGTATTAATGCATCATGGATTGAGACCTGGGATCTCAATATATATTTCGACATAGTGGCTAGGTGAACCACTGTACCAGGGCAGATGGACATTGGAAAACTAGCTTCTTTCCCAGAAAGGCTGACCCAAGGCACCAACAGCCAGACCTGAAGCCATGGAATCAGCTGTGCCACCCACCAAGAGCAGACTTCTTTGTATCTAGTCATTTCTCACAGCCCAGGAATGAACACTCAGTTACATGGTCACACCAGTGAACACTTGAATCGATGGCTGGGATCATCTCAGTCAGTGGAAATAAAGTACAGCATTAGTGTGATGGAACTGACTGAAGTTATACCAGAAGTGATACACACGGAGAAGGAGTTTAGATGTCAGATATTTTGAATCTTCTCTGTATTTGCAAAAAAACCCAAAGCAATCCTTTCATACCTGGTCCAAGCAGCTAGTAATGTTTTTTACCAGCACTGAGAGATGTTATAGGTGGGTTGTTGGGACCTACCAGTCCTACATTCATTTGCTGCAGTCTTGGTTTTGACCCAAGCTGTAACGATTGACTGAAAAAAAACCTTCTGGACACATCTTTTCCTCAGACTGTATCAATGAAGTTTGGAGTAGTTTTCCAAAAGTTTTTCTCTTCAGTCTCCCAAATCCCCAGTTGGTTTTGCTTTTTTTCCTTCCCATTACTGCCCCCTCCTTGCCTCGCACTGCCAAAGGGCTCTGGGAGCTGTGTCCGTCCAGTGCCTGGATGAGGACTCTCTGCTCACAGTCACGGCAAAGCCTCTGCATCTTGGCAAACACACCACAGAGCATCACAGTACACACAACAGTGTTTTTAAAACCTCTCTTTCCGTGGAATAAAAAACCCCTGACATTGCAGCCTGATTTCTGAGAAATCAGGGAAGACCTTGCAGTACTGGGCTGCAGGATGGATCCAACTGGGGTGCCAAAAACCATCAACATGAGTGAAGGCACCTGCACTGCCCCACTCTCAGGGCTGTACATCCTTCACCAACCACTCACTAGAGCCCACCCCGGATCCTCTGGGGACAGCAACAGTTGTTGGGAAGCAGCTGGGGATGTTGCAGCACCAGTATCTTCCAACACACAAAATGCAGCCTCGGGCTACTCGATCGCACCCTGGATTTCTGCATGGAGTATCTTGGGATGTGTTTAGATAGAAGATATTGTCGAAAATAAACCTTGCCCTACAACTGTTTTTATTCTTTGCAACAACTGGACCACTGGAAAAAGGACTGTTAGAAAACAAATCTGAACCTGTATTGTTGGCCAAGGCGTAAAATGATTGTCCAATATAAAGCATAAAACTTGTTAACAAGCAAAACACACTATCCAATTCAATGGCAACAGGAGCAGGGAAAAATATCAAAACCTGCCCGAGGCACCCTGGACCCAGCCCTTACGAACTAGACCTTTTTCAGAGATGTCTTTTTATTTCTTTCCCATTTTTTAGGGGATTTGTTTTATTTTTAGCAGTGACCCTTTTTTTCCCTTTCCTGATATATTGCTGTAAATAATAATTGGTTCCTTTGTGGCAGCATTTCCACATTGGCAGCAGCGTGTAGTGCTTTCTTGGAGGTGGCAAGAAAAAAGAGAGTGATTTGTTTCAATGGGTTATTGTTGAGTGAATGCAAATATCTGCAGCCACTGGAGCAAATAGGAGCAGGGGATTAGGCGCAGGAAGCTGGCTGAGTGGCATAGGCCATCTGTCCCGGTCCTGAGAAAAGAGGAATCTCGTTTGCAGTATATGTTAATTAGTTAGCTGATTGGCTCAGCTGTCACCTTTCCAGGGTGAAAGCACACGGGCACAATTAAATTCATGTCCATATATGTTTATCAAAGCACATGTTTTTAGACGGCCTTGGTTTTTAGGTGTAATTTTGTCTTTTCAGGGACCGAGAGGATTCTTTGCTATTGTGCCCACAAATGGAGGGGAGAAAAAAAGGAAGAAAGAAAAAAGAAAGAAGAAGAAAGAAAATACCTTAATTAAAACATGATCTGGATTGTTTGCTGAAGCGTCTCTGGTCGCATTCTTTAATGCACTTGAAATTACCCATTTGCATCAATAGGCGTTAGCTGAATTTATTTCCATTCAAATGTATTCCCTTGATGTTTCTACAGAAGGTGGTAGGTTTGGAAATATATGTATGGCAAGTTTGAGCTCCTACGGTGCCCCCATTCAAACACAATGTCAATATCCTACACTTAAAAGGAACCCGTTAGTTAAAATAAAACACTCCCTGGTTTGGGGTGGGTTTTGTTTTTGTTTTCATTACATTGACATCTCCAAGGCAGCATCCCCAGTAACTTTCCTTGGGAAGAAGTTGTCTGCTTGCGAGCCCCAGGGAGTTATTTCCCATGGTGTCATTTCAATTATTTTTGATTTATTTGTTTACTGTCTTTCAGTCCTTGTCAATGCACAATGGGCCACGTCTCCCCCTCCACGGGCACACAGGGCCCTGCCTGCGGGGTTTTGGGATGCTGCAGAGCACCGTAGGAGCCACGAACATCTGCCCGGCCACTCGCACACTTCAGGGGCTGATGCAGAGAGGGCAGGCGAGGGGAGAGGGCAGGTCGGGGGCAAGGGATCCTCCCTGGTCGAGGACACCAGCGTTGACCTTCACACAGAGCCATGAAAGAGCTGCAGAGGCTCCCGGTCCCAGGCTGGAGGAGCAGCTGGGGAGCTTCTCTCCTGAGGCTGTTTTGCAGCAGTGGAAGATTTTTTCCTTACTGGCTTTGGGGGAGAAACCTGTCACTCAGCCCACTTGGCTCAGGCAAGTCCTGGGGAGAGGAACTGTCTCAAAACACTCCAGCCCAGTGTCATTCACAGTGCCAGGCTGCATTCACAGCCCCAGCTCCCCAGAGGAAAACCCATCCTGTCCTTCCCATCCTCTGGAAGGGTCTGGCCACGGTTCCTCAGGCTACAAAACCAGCCAAGGGCCACATCTTCATGCCCTGGGGAGATGCTGTGCTCCTCACTTGCCTGTGTCTGCCTGCAGGGACTCCCCCTGAAGACAACAAGTTGATCCGCAAGGCAGGGAGGGAAAACAAAATGTCAGGAACTCCCTTTCTTGCAAAAAATGAGCAAAGGCATTCAAAGCTCCAATGGGCAGAAACAGGGGAGGAAATGTTCATATCCAAAAATTGAAGCTCCTACTTGTGAGCCATGTAAAAGGAATACACAGCTCTATGCTAGGGGCTTGCATCCTGCCTAGGGATAACGAACTCTGTGCAGACTGGGGTGAAGAGGAGCAGCAGGGGTATGGGGGGATCTGTGTTAAAACCCAGCATGTTTGAATGCTCATCTCTGCAGAGATGAGACATCTCCCATATGCACACAAAATCATAAAACAGGTAGCAACCTCCAGGAAAGTGTATGTAATACCTTCTTGCCCTGTTTCATAGGGCTCACACCCTTTACCTGCTGAGGGTTTCCTTCTTCCCTCTCTCTCTCCCTCCCTCTCTCCCTTCCTCCCTCCCTCCCTTCCTGCCTTCCTGCCTTCCTTTATCATTTTTTTTGACCTGGGGCACAAGCCTCCATCCATACGGTGCTTCTCTGTCCTACTGGAAAGGTGAAAGCTGAATTGGGTGAAACCACTCTCAGAGATGCTGAGTCCCACCATGAAGGACACCTAAGCAATGTCACCAGTACGTCCATTGATGGCTGGCATGGGCTGCCTTAGAAGTATATTCAGCCTCTGACAGATCAAATTAAACACACACACACGCCCCTAGCCAAATTACTCTTCTGTGTGGTTCATGGGTCCTGGCCAACTACGATATTTCCTAATACCTTTCATTGGCATCACACTCTCAGGGGCTGTGTGTGTAAATGTGTGTCGTCTTCCTTTTTAAGAAAAAGCACTAAATCAGCTATATTTATAGAGGATCAGCAGATGGCCAGCAAGCTGTGAAAAAAAATTCTATTTGTCAGGCTTATAAATCTGGAAGGGGAGTTTAAGCAAAACTCCACAGCACTTGATGCAATTAATTTCTGGAATGGTATTTTGTCTCTGCAAAATTATTCCAAGCCTTCAGTGCACAGAGGGTGCAAGGCGTTATATGGGTGCTATAACAGCAGCATCTAAGTGCTCCTGGGATATCCTTGCAGCCCTCAAGTGAGGCATAGCACTGCTGTCCTCACAAAACAAAGGGAGATGAACTGGGCTGCTCAAGCCTGTGCTGAGGATCCTGCAGCAAAGAAGGCAACTGAATACGGGCCAGAATTTGCGCTTAGTGTGATATGGGAGACATGGAATGAGCTCAGCCCTTTCCATGCTGGTGCTCATGGCTGGAGCAGTGCATCCCTGCTGACTCTATGGTATTTTACTCAGCGGCTCTTCTGGTTATTCGTGAAAAAAACATGCCTTTGCAGGGGTTTTGGGGAAGACTGGAAGAAGACCCAATGTGAGAATAAAGAGAAAAGCTGGCAAGGCTAAGGAGGGCAGAGACAACCTGTGACTGTGGTCCATTAGCAAGGGAAAGGTAGGAGCCCTGTAGGAGCGAGTAGATATACTCCCAGCGTGGTTGCAGAAATGGCACAACTAAAGCAAAACAAGAGTTACCCCTTTTTTCTTTAACCACTTTGCAAAATGTATCCAGACACTCATGTCACAGCACTGCAATGTTTTCTTTCATGTCCTAGCTAACCTATATTCCTCCCTTCCACTACTGGAGACATAGGATCTGGCTAAGCAGGGCTTAAAAATGCATATAATATATTAGCAAAGTTTGGCAAAAGTCCTAATTAAGACAGGTAAAAGCTGTGCGCTAACATCAGCCAATCAGAGCAACCACAGGGAGTTTCTCCTCAGTAACACAGCAGGTGCGAAAATATAGCTTGTCCCCTCTACGGGAGGCTTTAGGATACATTCGCTGAAATGTTTTTAAAATATACTTTTGCTTCTAATTTAAACCAGCTTGCTGCACCAAGTTGCTTTGGAGTCATAGTTTTTACAGGCAGAGAGTCGAAGATGCTGTTTTATGAAGGAATTTAATTTACAGCAGGGCATGGGGTGACAAATCTGTTCAGCCATCGGAGGGGGGAGAACACCACTTTGCTGGGGAGATGTGCTGTGCCAGGGCCAGGAAGATGTGCTGTGCTGGGGAGATGTGCTGTGCTGGGGAGATGGGCTGTGCCGGGGAGATGGGCTGTGCTGGGAAGATGGGCTGTGCTGGGAAGATGTGCTGTGCTGGGGAGATGGACTGTGCCAGGGCCAGGGAGATGGGTTGTGCAGGAGAAATGGACTATGCTGGGGAGATGGGCTGTGCTGGGGAGATGGGCTATGCTGGGGAGAACACCACTGTGCTGGGGAGATGGGCTGTGCTGGGGAGATGGGCTGGGCCAGGGCCAGGGAGATGTGCTGTGCAGGAGAGATGGGCTGTGCCAGGGAGATGGGCTGCGCTGGGGAGATGGGCTGGGCCAGGGCCAGGGAGATGTGCTGCGCAGGGGAGATAGATGGGCTGTGCAGGGGAGATGGGCTGTGCTAGTAAGCACCGACCACCCACTGGTCCTTCCTCACAATAACTGTTTCCACTGAGGAGGAAGAGTGAGTGCATGTGCAAAAAAAGCCAGTCTTCCACAGTCATTACTCTTAATTACACTATTGCTTGATTCAAGACTACCACAAAATTATCCTGATTTGCCACTGCCTTATGTAGAGGTCTGTACCAGCACAAACAGAGTGCTAAGTGGGTGTAAATCAATACCAACTCCTGAGCAGAGATTTCTGGCATGGCAGCGTTTTACGTTCAATTTCTGTAGCAGTAAAGGACACCATATACAACCGTGGAAAATCAGCTCCTCCCTCCTTAATTTTACTTGCGAGACCTCTAAGACGGGGAGCAGCTCTCACTTGCCAGATCATTCCCAGCAGCGAACCTTATATACCCACACACGTTTTTCCTTGCAAATCCTTGCTGCTTCACTTTTTTGACCCTCAGCCCTCACATTTCCAACAGTAAGTGGTAGCTCTGCATCTCCCAGGTCGTTTGTCTCCCACAGGGATTGCCAGTGCTCCATGTTTCATTTAAGAGCTGTCTCATGACAGCCAGAATTTTCCTCTTAAAAAATAAAGCTCCTCTCCCCACCCCTCAGAAAAAAACCCGCTCCAAAACCCAGCAAGAATCAAAGCTGAACTATCCAAGAAAACTTATTCCTTAAAAAAGACCAGTGAAGTTATTTTGGAAGACAACTGCTGGAGGTACTGTGAGAACATTGATATCCAAAGCTGTCATAATATTTGACCCTCAGAAAATAGGAATGTCCATCCCTTGGGTAAACTGGGATAATATTAAGCAGGGAGAGGGAAAGAAAACACTTGTTGTCTTTTGGAAGAGGGATGCAGGGCTGCAGCAGCACTCCTCGGCCGAGCGTGCAAACAACACGGAGATCAAAAGCTGAGCTTCAAGTGCTTCCCGTCAGGAGCCTTTCATCTGCAGCTCTGCAAGCGTTTAGAGATGAAAGTCCTAGAGTTTCACTGGGAGTGACGAAAAACATTCCTTAGGACCTTGCTTGAAAGCATGGCTGTCTGCGGAACGGATTTATATTTGGGGTTTGTGTTCTTTTTCTTTTTTTTTCTCCCGTCCCTAGGACTTAAATTATACACGTTGGGCCAAATGCAGAATTAGACTAGCTGCAGGCAAAGGAGATGGTGGTGGGATGCAGGGTCTGCTCCACCAGCTGCAGGTTGCAACGCCAGCCCCTTCAACCAGACAAGTGCAGGTAGGGTGGTCTTACTCCCCCCAAGAAGAAGATTTAATCCTCTCCCTCTGTTGCAGGTCTAGAGAGATGCATGGCTGTTCCCGAGAGAAAGTGGCTGGGGAAGGAGGAGACCAGACCATGGCTGCCATGGAAAGCATCGGGTATGCAACTATTCAGCAAATTCTCGCAAATGATGGTTCTGTTCTCAGAAATCAGGATCACTCAGCATACGCTTTGCAAATGGGGCGGCGGGGGTGGTGGGGTGGGGGTGGGGAAAGGCAGGGGGGGATAAATTCATGGGATAATTTATTCACAATGAATAATTCAACCAGCAGAAGTGACTACTCCAAAGATCGGGTCAAAAGTTGAGTACTTGAATAAATGAATTGCCCTTTCACAAATATAAAAAGCAGAAATCTCAATATTTATCATTTGCAGACACACAAATATTCCAGAACAACATTTTCTAATGAAGTTGGGAGGGGTGTTAATAATAAATTCTATTGATAACGGGAGTTAGAAAAGCAAATAATAACTGACTGGAACATGTTTATATATGAGAAGTGACTTTTCAAACAAACTGTCAACAGTGGGCTGCATTATAAGACTATTAGGAAATAGGAACTCTCTAAATAACTTGACTACCCCAGCAACTACTGAACCTACTGCCAGTAAATAAGCATTACCCTGGAGCACGAACCAAGCTGTTGCAAGCTCGGAGACATATGGCAAAAGCGCAAGCAGAGAGGCTAGAGATCTGCAGCTGAGACCAGACACACAGACAACCAAGGCAAAAAATGGGAACTGTCAGAGACCTTTCCTGGTGGTTCACCCCAAGAGGAGTCGCAACCCCTCCCTGGGTGTGAGATGGGTTTTGCAGCCGCTGCAGCCCAAGGACTCTAATGTGCAGCCCAGGCAGTGTCCCTGCACAACGGTGCAGGTCCCCACTGCAGGGTGACCAAAGACACCTATCTCCAACCCAACCAGTGTGGCCACTGCATCCTTTTCACCAGGACCAACCACATCTAGGCTGCTTCTGGCTGGGTCAAATGCATGTGAAGCACTCAGCTGTAACATGCCTGCCCCGTTGGCTGCCTCTATGGTGATATACCCGTGGAGGCTCACCGTGCTTTCTTGGAAAGATGTCCACAGCTCCTCCAGGATCCTCCCACAGGGGTCCAGATGGGCATCACTAGATGCTGTCGTAACATGAGCAGATGCTGAGCTTCTGCATGCTCTGAGAAAGTCTGTCGTCATAGCGTTCCATTATTGGCCGACCTGCTATACCATTGAGGCAAACCTACTCTTTTCCAGTAATTATAGCGCCACACCAATACAGAGGTAGGAGCTGATCTGGGCTCATCAACTCATTTCACCCAAGTTTCTGCTGGTCATGCTTGCTCATGGCTGATCTAAGCCATGGTAGGAGTTCATCAGTCTTGGGGAGTCCTCTGCCACCTTGCTGGCAGCAGTAACTGAACTTCAGCTGAGTCAAGGGGAATTTGATTCAGTGTAGTTTGGACGGGTGAAAATTAGGGTGCAGGTCCTGCAAGTCAGCTTAATCCAGTCCCGAAGTCATGTCTTGAGATCATATTTGAAAACATGAAGGTGCTGGGTGGAGAGTGAAATTCCTTTTTTCATTATACTGTGCACAGCGGTGGCTAGCAGAGCTCTCAGCAGAGATCAGTCTCTGCACAGGAAAAACACCTTGAGGCATCAACAGCCCAAAAAGGAGGAACGAGGTGGATGAGAGGCAGAGGCATGGCTAGCTGCCGTTGGAGCTGAGGTGCTGCTCTCCTTTTGCAATGGGGGTGCAGACTAAAAACATCCCAAATACTGCCTTCCAATGATGTCCTTTGCCTGCCCCGAAGAGCTGACATCTCCGCCAACTACCCTGGGCAACCAGCCTGGTGTTACTGAACTACAAAGAACTGTGAAACACTGCGCAGATGGTTTGACAATGCAGCCAGGGTTTATGGCCTGGAGCAGGACAGAGACGCAGCTCTGCTGGGACACAGCCTGGGAAGACTGGTGTGCCGAGCCCCACTTCGATCTGCCGCAAAACCCTGCCATGGCCCACGCAGCGACTTGGTGGCCAAGGTAGGACTCTTACCCCACTGCTTCAGAGTGCCCATCCTCTCACTGCAACCCCAGCACAGCTTCTCCATCCAACTGCAGACCCAGATTGCAAGAAAATTGGCTTGATTGGATTTTTTTTTTAGATTTTATTTTAGTTATGGAGGGGGAAAAAAATGGCTGTTTTCAACTTGGCAACAGGAATAACAAACACATGAGTACGAGAGCTGACAGCCTTAATTTGTGGTTACGTTTCTACAGCTTCATCTCAACAAGGATTCTGGACACAGGGGAGGCAAATACTGCTCCTACCCTATAAAAGAGGTACAGGGGGGAAGAATGTAGTCCACTAATTATAGAAATGGTCTGCAGTCAGAAGGACTCCACTACGAGCAATTAAAAGGAAAATTAACCATAAGAAAAGTTTTCTTTCGGTTTTATAGCTAAACCCACAAATTGAAGAAATACTGTACAGTTGAACTCCAACAAACAAGCATGCCTGATTTTAATGAGCAAAATGAAGGGCTTGTTTTATGGGATATGTAATATAATAGTCCCATGGTAAGGGAGCCTATTTCTCCACCGCTCTGCACTGCATGCAGTTATTCCAAGTGGTGCGAAGTGGGTGTAAAATGCTACTGAAACCAAATTTCTTCCTTGTATCCTCCTTCAGTCATATCCTACCCCCTTGAATGCATGTGTGCACCGCTGTGCCACAAGCAAATAAACAGATTAAAGAAAAAGGACTAGAACTGTGGTTAGGAAAGGAAGGGAAGGGAAGGAAGGAGGTTCTGGGCTCACCCCCTTGCCACAAACTTTCTGCACGATCCTGGTCGATTCACTTCATTTTGGCAGAAGCTGGGATGGCAGGGCTCTGGCATAGGTCCAAACCACTGGTAAAGGTGAGATGCACAGGGCTGGCAGACCACTGAGCTATGCATCTCCCCACTTGCTGCCCCTTAAATGCCTCTGTAGAGCTGTAACTCTGCTCTCAGGGATGAAATACCGTTCCCTGTCCTCACGGTCATGCTATGTGCCTACAGCCATCACAGCAGTCAAATACCCCTACAACAGAGGTGCACCGGAATTTGCAGCTGAACTTTGCTGTTATTGTAGCAAAAAGGTACTGTTGTCTATGAAAAACAAGATGAAAAGTCAAAATCTAGCAGCAACAAGGATGCAGCCTCAAAATTTCCCTGGAGGAGCTGCAGATGGTTGGGGTCTCCCTGCACAGCAGTGGGGACCACAGACATCTTGTTTTTTCATGCGTGTGTGGGGCACACAGCACCATCGCACACAATACCACCTCCCCCCTCCCCCTTTCCCATGCCCCTGCACTCACTGAGCTCTCTTTCACACCAGAGTGAAAAAAACATAACTACACCTATACACCCCCCCAAATGCCACCACCTTTGCCCCACAGACTAATCTGTTCTTACTTGCCCAAAGTTACTGAAATAAAAAGGCAACTTGGTGTTTATAAATGCAAAAGAAAATATATGACTTCTTTGCCAGGGAAAAGGTCTTAAGGCTATATAGCAGAAATTATTTCCAGTTGACTCCTTCCACCCCATCAGTTTCAAAGAACCAATTTGTTGGCTACTTTGTTGCTTTATTCAAAGAAAAATACCACTTTTTTTTTTAATTATTATTCTCACTCTCATATTTCATGTTGTTCTTCTTGTGGGTAAGAAGAGAGCAGGGGCAATACCAGCACAGAAAGGTCTGACAAGCAGCTGGGTACGAGTGAAAGCCATAATCTTCAAAGCTGGCTTTTGTCTCTCGTAACTCGTACGATATAGGAAGGCAATCTCACCAAGGGTCATGCTCCTTCTTCTTTTCTCTCCATTTTGGGTGTTGCCAGGAGAGGCTGCCCTGTTTAAGAGGCATATAACCCAGGCTTGCACCCTTCAGGGCATAACACATGGTGAATCTTGCTGTGATGCTCATGAGCATCCTGGACTGCACTTTCCAAGGTGGTGACGTCCCAGGGCCTTTGATCCAGAAGATGCCAAATGTCCAGGATCAGCTCCAAGCAGATTGTACTGCAGGGTCTGAGGGCCACAAGGCTTGTGGAAATGGGTTAAACATAGTTCACACAGGCTTATTTGTCCTGCATCTGCCACCAGCAGCATGCTTCTCGCAATTTATATCAAACCACAAATACCTCCCACCTGTGTCTGGGGCCATGGCTGGTGTTGATGGAAGGGCATGTTGTGCCAGGTTGCAAAGCGGGTGGAATCCTCTGCCAAGCAGCAGCTGGCTCTGCTGGAATGACCCAGTCTTCTGCAAACAGCCAACAACACTCCATGTGTAAATGCATTATACCAACAAGCCCGCTGGAGTTGCTGCTTCTCAAGAGTTTCTCAGTGATACCAAAAAACAATCTCACCAGATGTATAACCCTTCCTACATCCCTGGGGAGCTCCTCGCTTCAAGTGCCTTCCCCACCGGGTTTGCTGGAGTCTTGGACTGCTGAAGAGGGGGACAGGAAGGCAACACCAGTTTGGCACTCTCTTCCCAGAGCAGGGGGGAAAACTATCTTGATGTAATGGTTGCAACTAAGGTTTGAAAGGCAGAGCCATCTATTGCCCATGTCCTAGGCTGATAGCAAGTCCATCTCAGAGGTACCCAGCTGCTCTTCTCTCTCTCTCTCCTGTATCACAGTATCACAGCAGCATCCAGAACTGGTTCTCACAGGTACCACGGGGCATTTTTCATTTGTTTTTGTTTTTGTTTTATTTGACGAACAGCAAGTATGCCAGAAATCAAAGGTTTTGGAAGATGAAATTCCTTGCAAATTCAGGGTGATCTGAGCTAATAGTTTCAGCCAGAGGGGAGAAAAAAAGGAAAGAAAGAGAAGAGAGTGGGAGGGGAATTCTGAAAAAATTTCGAAACACATTGTTTCAACATCTTCTAAACAAAATGGGTTGTTTTTTTCTGAAATACCAAAATGTTTCATTTCAACATTTTCACATTCGTGTCTCAAAACAGCCTTTTTTGTTTTACAAACGAATATAAATTAAAAGGAAAAAAAATGAGTGAAAAGGTTAATAAATACAATAAAACATTTTGGGTTTGGACTGAAAGAAACTATTCGGGGTTGACCCTACAGGAATCTTTTCCTTTTTTTTTCCTCATTTGCCAAGAAAACACAAATAATTTGTTTTGGTTTGGCCTGAAGCAATTTATTTATCATTCTTGGAACCTGAAATGCCATTGTTTACCTAGATCAGCTCATCAGCTCCCTGGCACTCTTTTCTTGGGGGAATTAGGAAGATGAAGGGGATTAAGGGAGACCACATTGAGTTGGCTGCAAAGAGAGTTGCTGTGGGGTCTGCGCTTTTTGATCCCAGTCAGGGTGGTTAGGTGCTGTGGTACCCACAGCGCCCTCAGGACACAAACCAGATGTGGGGAGAGGTGAGAAATTTTATTAGACCAAAATAAAAGATCTAATAAAAGTTATTATCTGCACCCACAAGACTTACCTTGCCTGGAGAATGAGGCATCGTTATTGCTACAGCACAGCCCTGTCCCAAAGGGCACCACAGCATCCTGACCGATAGGTTTTAGAGGTTTTGGCTAGAAAGTCAGGAGGTCCAGGTTTCATGGTTTGCCTCCTGTCTGGGAGAAAAGGCAGCACAAACCATCCTTGTCCATACACAAGGGATGTCAGACAGGCGTGGGCACGAAGCGCAGACCCCAGGACTAGCCCCAGGTTGTACTCCTTGCTGTGCCATGCCAGGGGCTGCTGCATACACACTATTGATTTTGGTTGTGTAATGCCGAGCTGTAAGACCTCATCAGCTGTTACTCATTACACAGGCACAGCCCTTCTTGAATAGAAACCATAGCAGAAAATAGATCTCGGGATGTAAAACCTGACATCTTGAATTCATAAAGCAAGCGACAGCATTCTTGTTTAGAGTCTGAGGGTGGCCTGTTCTGAACTTGCCTTTTTTTATACCAGATGAGTCTAACCTCAGAGCCAGGATGACTCCAGCGAATATCATTACCCTGAAGCAAAGAAAAGAACACGACTCAAGTCTAGCAGTGCTAGAGTCGCTACAAAGCGCCCTGGCAGGGGACACCAAGTCTGATCCTGCCATCTGCCCAGACCCATTGGATCTCTGATGAGCTTCTCAGTCCCAACAAGAGCAACAACAAAAGGGTGCAATTCTGGGCTGCAGTCAGCCTGTTTTCCCACATGTGATATCCCAGCTGGGGAAGTACCTTGGCGTACCCCAGCTCCCAGAAAGAGACAGAAAATAAGCCAAGAAACCACCCTCCTCCACCTACCCCACTACCAAACCAGCTTCACTTCTGGCAGCAGGAAGGACTTGTCTCATGGCATGTTCCCCTCTCTGCTAACATCAGGCTAAAGGCAGGCATGAGCTGAAGGGTTTTTAATCCAAAGAGCAGGCTTAAAGACACAGGAACTTTTGAAGCACCAGCATCTCTTGGTGAGGCTGTGACAGAACACCAGCTCAGCCACAGAGGTTGCACTCTATTTGCTGCTCTGCTTTAACTCAGCTAAAAAGAAATAATTTGTCCACAGGTAGGTAGGTGCCCAGCCACAGCTTCCACAGCATACTTGGCACACAGAAAGGCTGCAGGAGTCAACACCCATCACCTCCCTGACCCAGAGCCATGTGAGAGAGAGGGGCAAGATGGACTATTTTCATTAAGCAATGAAGGGGCTGGGGAAGGACTCATTGATCTCTCAAGGTCTTTTACAACCTGAATTTTTTAGTTTCATCTACCTGTGCCATTAAGATGTGTGTTTGGGGAGACTGAGGTTTTATGTGAGAGCTCCTGTAAGAGCCCAGGCAGGACACCTAATTCCTCCCTGCCTTTCCAAAATGATGATAATGTGTATAGACAGACCCATTGTGCTGGTTTTGGCAGGGACAGGGTTAACTTTCTTGATAGTAGCTAGTATGGGGTGATGGTTTGTGCTAAAACCAGTGTTGATAGCACAGGGGTGTTTCTGTGATTGCTGAGCAGTGCCCCCACAGAGCCAAGGGCTTTTCTGCCTCTCATCCCACCCCACCAGCCAGGGGCCTGGGGGGCACCAGGCCTGGGAGGGGACACAGCCAGGGCAGCCCCGCTCCACCTGACCCAAGGGATATTCCATACCATGGGATGCCATGCTCAGCATATAAAGCTGGGGAAGAAGGAAGGGGTGGGGGGGGGCGGGGGGATGTTCCGAGCGATGGTGTTGGCCTTCCCAAGTCCCTGTTACGTGTGATGGAGTCTGGCTGTCCTGGGGGGGGGGGGGGGGGGGGGCCTCAGCCTGCCTGCCCATGGGGAGGGGGGAATTAATTCCTTGGTTTGCTTTGCTTGTGTGCACGGCTTTTGCTTTACTTATTAAACTGCCTTCATCTCAACCCAGGAGTTTTCTCACTGTGCCTCTTCTGATTCTCTCCCCCATCCCACCAGGGGGGAGTGAGCGAGTGGTTGCGTGGGGCTCATTGGCTGGCTGGGGTTAAACCACAACACCCATTCACTAGTGAGATACTTAGATAAAGGTGCTGGAGACACTGAAGTATCTGGCCGGCCAGCAGGTACAGACAATCCTGAGGAGGCATTAATGTGCCTCAGATACACCATCTCATCACTGTCCATAACCTGCTCATGCCCAGTCTTCAGCAGTGCATCCACTGACAAGGTCTTCTCCTGCAGCTCCTCATGCTCTCTGCACGCCATACCAGCATTACCTTTCACAGACTCTTTCCAAGGCAGCTGGCAGTGCAAGTCCCTTTCTCACCTACTCAGTGGGAGGGAAGAAATCAAATATACAAGATAAAAACACACCCTATGCAGCAGCCTGACTTAAGCACGCTGTCACCAGGTTCTGTCTATTTATTCTTTGTCAGCTCTTTCTACTTACTCAGTCTTTCCTCACATATTTCAAATCTGCATCTAATTCAAGTATTACATCCATTTATTTTCTTAATACTTTTATTCCCCTGAACTGTGTTTTTATGGTGGGTAGCAGTCGCTGCAAGCACAGTGCTGAAATAAGGCACTTATTGGCTGCAGCTCCAGGGATTTTAACCGGATATCTGCCTTTGTTTAAATTAAGTAAATCAGGATGTTTCCTAAACACCATTAGGACAGAAGTTTAGACTTTCTACTGAATCAACTTTTTGACCTAAAGCCAGCAATGTTTCAGTCAAGGATATTCCCGGGATGTATTCAAAGAGTCTAAAAATCCCCCTCATCAGGTCCCAGGAGCTCTGCAACTCACCCCATCGGGAACACCAGCCCAGCTCCCTTTGGAGGGGACACCTACCTCTATGAAGTGACTACTTGAGAATAAGTTTCTAGTCACTCAGAATTGAGTGAGATACATCCTGCTCTTCATTTTTTGATAAAGACCCTAGTTTATATTCTTAGAGACATACTCCCCCATACTCCCTGATCAAAACAAACCTGCAGCCATGATGGGGTACAGCTTTAGATGCTGTTATACAGAGCTTCGGGGGGGGGGGGGGTGTTGACAGAGCCATGGGCTGGTGGGTGTTGAGTTCCTGAGTACCTTTTCCTATAGAAATGTTTTACCATCAGTCTTTATTAGGTGAGGTGCTTCTGAAGAGCTCAAAGCTGGACATCATAGTGAACTTGAAGTAAACCAGAGATTTCAGCACCTTTTCTTAAGGTGGTATCTTTCTGGAAGCCCAAAAATTAAGCATACCACTTCCATAAGCAAGAATAAATGGCAGATGAACAAATCTTCCAAGCAGATCCATGGGCTCTGAAGACTGGAGAGTCCCAAAAGCCTTTAAAGGATCTGTGCATCCTGGGACTGACATTATTATTTTCTTCTGAAGAAGCAAACCACAGTGGCCCAGATGTAGTCCATGGGCACCCAAATGAACTACGAAGTACCAGCATACCCAAAAGAAACAGGCTGATGCAAATATTGCTTGCTGGGTGAAGAGGGAGGGTGAGTAATTCCTATCAGAAATTGTTCCAGTTATTGGAAATGCTGACAAAAGCCAAATGCACAATAAACTCTGGTGGTTCCCAGCACTGAGATGCTTTGAGCCAAAGGGAGCTTTGCTCTCCTTCAGCCACAGGCCACTGACAAAGAAAATAGAAACTGATGATAAAATTAATCATTTAATTGCCTTAATTAAACAACTGAGAAAAAGCTTTGTAATCAAATACCCACCTTCCTTTTGTTAAGAAAGGGTTTGGAGAACAATCTCTCAAGGTCAGATTAAGATTGCTGGAACTGATCCCCATTTGAGGCTTTGAGGTGCTTGGCTCAGTTGTTTGCATGTGAGAGAGCTTCACCCTCCGACCGTTACCTGGGCTGTATTCTTCCAGCCTCCTTCCCTGAAGTCAGCTGATCTATTTAAGCAAAGAGATGCTTCTCTCTATTAACAACGCTAGTAAAATATGAGCAGCAGTACTGACTGTGGAGTGTCTACAGAGGCCATTGGCTTTGAAGGCCTTGTTAAATACACTTTGTTTGTCTCAGCTAATGTCTTTGTGGTGATTCAGCCTGATTCCCTGTGCCAGCAAAATGAATGAGCATCATTAATGTTTTATATCAAGGTGCAGAGTGCATAGTTAAATGCCTTCACACAGACACTGACGTCACAGAAGGATGTTTTCCTTCACTTCTCCCTCCTTGGCATTGCCCAGGACTTCAGCAGGAGAAAAAGCGCATATAGATGCAACACAGGCCTTCTGTGGCTCAGCAGCGGTACCCTACATCACTTTGGTTTTACTAGCAGTGCAGTTTTTTAGATGGAAGCTGTACTGGCATATAAGCAGAGCTCAAAATGTTGTCCAGATCAGCAAAAAAGGAGGTTAAATAATTAGCTATAAAAAAAGCAAACATAACGAGAAGCCAGGTAATGCCTAACTCAATGTGATATTAGAAAGCAAAGGAATCTAAGTGAGGCAATTTACATATCTTGGCAGCAATGTGCAGCTCAGTAGGAATGTCTGGAAGGAAATCACATCCGCAGTCAGCACAGCAGTGTTAACCAAGATTTGAGCCTCAAAAATCTACAGCTTAAAGTCCCATCACTCAGGCTCCAGTTCTATGTTATTCCCATGTTAACAAATGGGTAGAAAACCAGAACCCCCCTCTGAAGGTCCAGAGCGCCAGCCAACTGACTGCATGCAAATTCCTTGGGAAGAATTAGGTATCTGATTAAATGAACCTATTGCAGACAGTGCAGCACTTGACCAGAGGCTCCTCCATAGTGGAGAAAACTTGTAGACATACCTTGAAACAGCTTTAAACATTGCATCAATAGCTGTCTAACCCAGCAGCACAGTGGAGTAACTGCCCATGTACTTACTCTGGTTTTTTTAATGTGTTTTGCCAGTATTTTGAACCTGCACCTGCTGCTAAAGATACGTGGTTTGGATCAACCTGCTCTGCATTACGGCCACAACAGTGACGGCAGAATGGACTCCGAGAGTTCATCAGATCTGAGTCTCCAGCATGACCCGGTAAGGGAAAGGCACACAGCAGATATGTGCTAAAAATGAAAGCAGAGCATCTGTAGAGGCCATCCTGCTACCAAACAACTGGAAGAAAACACAGATGGGGATGGCTGCAAGCCACTCATCAAAGAAAGCTGGGAGAGAGCATTTATGGGTTTTAAGCAACTCTGAGGACATGCAAAGAGCAGCTCAAGCTAGACAGGGATGACTAAGAAGTTGCCTTAAGTGCCTGATGGTGAGGGAATCATCCAAATTCAGATTCTTCAAAGTCTAAGTGGGTAAGCAGAAGCACTGAAGACAAAAGGAAATAATTCATTTTTCAGCTTGTTTCCACTACTGTCCTTCAGTGCCTTCAGAGCTAAAACTAAGTGACTGAAGCTCAGCTGGGTAAACACAAACCAAACCAAAACCCAGCCTGGTTTTTGAAAATATTGCCACTAGCTGCTCATTTGCAATTAGTTTGACGCCAGAGCCTACACTGTGAGAGTTTAAAACCTGCTGGACCCCCAAGGACATGTCTGCATGGATGCTCCCAGCTGCTCGAGCAACCTGTCTGGTCCTGCTCACCATAACCCTCAAAGTGGACACAGCCGCCCAGGAGCAGAGCTGGGAGCAAAGGGCAAAGGGCTTCCCCAGAACTGCACTGTGTGATGGGCCTTGAGCAAACGGGCTTTCAAGGGCAAATACCATATCTATTCTTTCACCTCTTTAATCTTATCAGTACTGTCTAAACCTGGTCTAACAGGCCATCCAAGGGACAGTGATTGCCTCAGGGTTGGACATGCAACTAGAGAGAGACTGCCAAGTATGCAGATGGTTGTTATCTGCAACAGCATTGCTGTGCAACAGGCTAAGCTGGGACTCTTTGGCCATCTCCTAAGGAAGAGCAGAACATGCCCCAAGAGCATGGTGTTTCTGCCCTTCAGGCTTTTGAATTTGGCCTCCACAGAGGCTGTCTTTGATCAGAGCATCACCAAAGCCTCGCCAGATTAAATTCCACCAAGCAGATCCTCAGCTGTGGTAAATCATCACGGTTTCCCCCAGGGGTGGATGGAGTTATGGTGTAACCCCCCCCTGCAGAGGATCCAGCCCTCCCTTTCATCTAGCTCGAGCATTAGTGATAAATGCAGCTAGTTTTGAATGCCTTTGTCAGTCTTGCTGGAAAAATGCTGATTGTGAAACGGGAATTTGCAATGCTAACAAAATCCTAAGGAAGGGCTGCAGAGAAAAATAACTGCAAACAAACAAGACCAAACCTCCTCACTCAGAAGTTTCACAGCATCCCAAGGGAATCATAGCAAGGAGCCAGAGACTGACAGCATTTGAACCCTCCTTTCTACTTCATGAAGACCATCTCCTAGCAAAGGGCACCTGATGCTGCAAGGCAATTCTGGCTGCTTTGCAAGACCCCAAAGCATCAAACACCCATGCTGGCTCCAGCCCAGGATGGAGCTGTTGCACTGTAGTGGTTTCATGCCTGCGCTGTTTTCTCCTCACATTTGCACTGACTCTGGACACAATCCTCGCCTTTCTGCTAAGCCTTGGGACTCCCGCGGCACATTGCACCACTGAGGTATAGCATTGCACTGGTGGGTGGAAATGATCCCCCGTAAGCAGAGGTAAGCAGAGACCCTCACTCCATCTGCCCACTCAGCATCTCCCTGGTTTTTTGCACCTTCTCTCATTTCTGAGAAACTCACCCTCGGCTCAGTTCCTCCGCCTGCAATGTCTTTCATCTGGAATTAAAAATAGAGTCGGTGCAGGCAATTTCTGAACTCATTGTGAATATGAAGAGGTGAGAAATTAAAACTAACTTTCCACCAGTTCTGGCCCAAATTGCCTGGAGCCCATTTCTTGTATTTCTGCCCAAGTGAAAAGGCCATACACACAGCTTTGGGGAAAAGAAAGGTTAGCTTTCAACAGCTTTTCACAGAGCTGCAGTCCTTGGGCTTTCCCTTTAAGGTTTTAGCATCTTTGGGATGTAAAAATTATAATACAGACCAAGCTGGGAAACACAGAAAACAGCAAGTACTGAAGCAAGTACCCAAAAGTAACACCAGGTGATTTTGGCAAGGCAAGACCTCTCTTTTTTAGAGTGAAGAAGCCTCCTGCTTCTTCTGCAGACCTCAGCATGGATCTCCCACACCTCTTACACCACATCCTCTCTCACAAGAGCCCTCAAGATGCCCCAGCACTCCCCGCTGCCATGGGGCAGGTAATGCCCACCAGCATTTTTTCCCCCCAAACAACATCATGTCTTCTAACTTGGATTTGCCAGTGGTGACCTGTGGTGTCAGAGCACAGCCAGCTCCCAAAATACAGAGGCTTCACATCAATGAAGACAAGTCTGAAGGCATGACAATGGCACAACCTTTTTGTCCCCTTTCATATGGGTGATTGCAAACACACAGGTGAGGTTGAGGCATTTCAAATACTGGCTGGGAAAAAGACTGAGCGCAACAGCATAAAAGGAGCCAGAATAAGAGCAAGTGGTTATTGCACACAGTAACCAAAGGAAAAATAACATTTTTCAGTCTTCCTCCATCAAGTACTTTTGACAAGGAAACAGTTAAAGTCCAAACTTTTCTCTATTTTTTCCCCAAATAATGTCACAGTCTCTTGGCAGAATGAATTTCTCCCTGAAAATTTCACTGACCCCATTCAGTTAAATTCACAGATCTTTTAAAGTTTTCCAACATCATCGAGCAAAAAAATAAACACTGGCAATGCTAAAAGCGCTGCAAGAGCTTGTTTGATTTGAGGAATTTTCCTTATTCTGTCTCAGGCCTGAGCATATGGTTAGAATTTTGGTGTCCACTGGCAGCTGGGGACTGGCTGGAGATGGGATTGCCCCAGCCCTGCTCCATGGGCACCGGCCTGGATGCAAACAAGGCAGCCATTCCTCAAAGAACATGAAAACCCTTCAATCGCCTGCAAAATGCACAGCCTGACACCAGCATGAGATCGCTAAAGGGAACAGCCTCCCCAGTTTGATGTTGGTTGGAAAGGGAAGCCAGAGAACTGGAAGAAAAGAAGGGGAAAGAGCAAGGGATCCCGACAGCAAATTACTATTTGTTGCCTTTCAGATCAATGCTGGACTGAAATCATGGCCCTAGGCTGCCATTTCCAGTAACGAGATGAGCCGCTGGCGACGCGGCCATGCTGTTTGCTGAGTGTGATTCATGTATTCACAGCAGTTGCCCACACAGGTTCTTGAGCAAGGTGGGCTCAGGGTAGCACACAGGTGGCTTTCCTCCTGGCTGTGGCAGAGCAGGTACACCCAGATGCAGGGACAGCTCTCCAGGGATGGAAACGATGCCCCAGAGTTTAAGCATTCCCAGGTGAAACAACACTTCCTTTAGGTGTATCCTGTATTTTCACTCAGAGGTAGGCTTTTCTTTTGCATTCAGCTGGGCGGTTCATTGTGATAAGCCACAACACTTCATTTTAGATTGTGTTTATTACCAGTTTGACTCATTACTCTCATATTTATTTTTCAAATCATTCCATGAAACACTTTACTGATACAACTAAAATAGATATTAACTATAGGGACCAATATTCACCTGGCTTCTTAAATCTGTCCAAGCCTGCTCACAAAAAGGAATATTTTTCAAAGCTGCAATCAGGTAGAAGCAAATATAATATATTTCATACATTATAAGAGACTGAGAGAACTCAAATTTAAAGTTAGCAGAGTCTATTTCCTAACACCAAACTCACGAATGCTCTTCTTGTTCCTCTGAATGCAATATCCCTTCTGCAAAATGATACCAGCCACTTGTCAGACTTCAGACCTTCCAGCAATGCTTACAATTTCCTGAAAAGTCCACATTTATTTTCAAGTGGCTGAGTCAGGCCACAGGTAACTTACTGCCTGAAACCAAAATATGAATTGAGGCATTTTGAAAGCTAATGTATAGCTCTGGATGAAATCCATAGTGCCACGATGTGTTTTAGATAGCAGCAATTTTAATGACCAATGATTGTCATCATTTGTTGTGTTTATGCCTCATTTACTGTGTTGTGTCATACACTCCTGCACAGTCAAAATCAGCACTTTAATTTTAGAGTCGTCTCACTGCATACCGGGAAAAAAATGTATGAAATATAAGTGGCATACTTTAGTCATCTAGCATGTCTCTCCATCAACCTTATCTGTCTTATCTTTAAAGAAAACTATAATTGGATAATCTTTACTTAATGTAAACTTCTAAAAGCTGGAAGCCATTTCAAGATTACACAGATTAACTGTGGCTACCTGTGAGAACATGCTTCAACATTTCTATGAATTCAGGGTGGATAAAATCAAGTGTCTCCAGGATTTATGAAACTATTTTGGCAAAGAAGACACTGGAAATTTGTCACATAGCCTTCAAGAAAAAATGATAACTCTTCTGTAGTGTCCTTGTCTTTCTCATTACCCCATGAGCCAGTCAGCTGGCTGGAAGCGAAGAGTGGTTTTAATTTGCTGTTGGTTTGCAGAGTGCCCGCTGGCTCCCAGGTTAACTTTAGCACTGTCAGCAGCAGAAAGGAGTATCTTTTCAAAGTTCAGATCATTTGATTTTGCTATACTTCTTACAGGTACAGATATTCCTTGTTGTCTAGCTGCACAGCTGTCTGCAGAGAAATCAGCCTGACAGTGGATTATCCCCCTTCCACTGTGTAGTAAGATACAAACTATTACAAATATTTTCATATTTCTATGGTTTGAGGCATCAACAGCCACAGAGAAAATATGCCCTTTTCAACCAAGTTCCTACTTGTGTTCTCAATTGAAAGAGGAGCTAATATATTCCTGGCAATACGCAGCCCTTTTGTCTTGCCACAGCATATGATTAATACTACGCCTGAATTTTGGAGACAAACACAAATTTGCTGTCACAATCAAGTGACTTGTACGAACCAGAGTGGATACTGCAACCGCCTGCTTGTTGCTGTTTCTGAAGTGCCCAGCTTTGTACACTTTTCCTCCCTGAAAATGAGGTTTGCTCTCCAGCTCTAGGCTAGAGAGATTCATAGGATCTGCACTGTTTGCATGCTGTCTCCGGTGAGCCCACCATGAGCAATTAAGAAGCAATTAAGAAGCAATTTCTGGGTAAATGACATTAAGCCTTTTAGCAATTATTGTTATTTTTCTGATTCGTTTAAATTCTTTTCTCTCCTTATTGCACCAAGTTTGGAAACTAATGATCAAGAGTAACTTGATTTTGTCCATTAATGTTAGTTCCCAGTTACCGTCACAGTTAGACTCCATACAGAGATATCACTAATTAATTGAAAAATACCTAAAAAATGTTTAGATTCAGCCTTGTAGCAAACCTCTGTTCCCACTAACAAGCAGGTCCATAGATTCCAGACACTATAGAGACTGAAGCAGACAGTCTGTATAAATATATGGGAAAAAAAAAAATGTAGTTACAGAAGAATAAGTATATAGTTGTTTTCAATCGGTTTCACTGCAGTCTGTGGGTCTCTGGGGTGCACTGACTTCTGAATGGTCTACAAAACTTAACAAGAAAAATAAGCCTGTTGTCAGTAGGCTTCAGTTTAACTATACAAGGGGCTGAAGCCCTGCTGGAAAAAAAATGTGGATGTCTGCAAATGAAAAAGTTTGAAAACCACTGACTGAAAACCACTGGCTATTCTGGCTCCATTTTTTTTAAGGAAGACGAGTTACACTGTAAAAAAATGCCTTCAGAAGCATCTCTTTACCTTTCACTAGTAGTGAAGACATGTTTGAGTGAGATTTGCAAAGAAATTGTGACCTTTTGGATGTAATATTGATGTACAAATGTGAAATGCTGCTGTGTGAAAGGAGGGTGCAGGCTGACCTCAGGCAAGGTGGCAGTTTGGAGAAATGAAGCCTTTAGAAACTGTGGGTCTCCTTCCTACCTTGGAGCACCTCTGGCACTTCCAGCCTGTTCCCTTCGGCTCAGGGGGATCCTGTTTCCCTTTACACCCCACCAGCACAGCCTGGAAGCCCCCCCTCCACCCACACACCAGAGGCTGCTAAAATGGGGTGAAAACGCCCTCCCTCCAGCAGCTGAGCATCCAGGATCCCTCCATTATCAGGATAGACACAGAGACGCCATCAGAAGCAATTTAAGTTTAAAAAGTTGTCTTTCAGAGGAGTCTCGTTCCCTCCATTGACCATAGGGACAGCTCAGATCTACCAGGTTCCTAACCCAGGTGCTTTGCTAACTTCACCTGAAGATATGTGGGTTTTTCAGCCTAAGTACATATGGGTGACAGTGTTGCAGAAATGCTCAGAGAGGGTGGGGAGTTTCTTGTCACACAGTTAATGGCAAATCTGGGGGTAAACCTTGGGTCTTCTCCATAAATAAAAACCTTTGACCTATTGGTGAATCTTTTACAAGGTGCTCAAGATCAGCAGAACCTGGCATCCAGTGTTTCCAAATGCTTATTAATGATTCATCTGATCCATTGACCTAAAGCAAAATTAGCTGTGAAAAGCATGGCAAAGCCATGTGGGCCTTGCAGGGCTCATTCTCAACAATACATCTGTCTCCCAGCGCTTTTCTGGTCACGTTTTAAATGACTCAGGGTTTCCTTTCAGAACAGATGGAGCTGACCTGTGTTAAAAGTATGTGTAAAAAAACTGGGGCAAAATGCAACAGAGGAGGGGGCTGACATCAAGTTCTAGAAAAATGCATTGTGAGCAATTTCTTCATATAAAAGGATAATAAAGAAGAGAATTTCTATCCCAGGGAGAGCTCCCAGCATTGAGTTCACTTCTTTCCTACGAAGCCTGCAGGATTTTTGTCTGGTTAAGGAAGAAAGTGCTCTCATTTACTCAAAATATTAATTTGCCCACCTCCCCCAGTGCCACCAGGACCACCATCTGCCTTTGCCCACTGCAGCATCCCAGCTTGGCAGGCACTGGCAAGGTTGGTTGTGCATTGCAAACTGCACTGCAGCTCAAGCAATTAATTCCCTCCCTAGGAAAGAGGCTGCTAGAGCATCACAGTGTTCCTGGAATGTTTGGAAATACTTGTCAAAACACGACTCTGGTTTCATTGTTAGTTCTATTAACATTCAAACATTTCCCTTGCTGATTAAAGGCATTGGCTCCATGCAATGCCTTAAAGTCAGTACCTACCTGCCTCCTATCCAATTTCTTATGTAACTGCTGCTTTCCACACCACAAATGTTTTTCTCTTAATGATGAATGAAATTATTTATGCCACAATTACTACGGAGAGGCCTTTCAGGGCTGGCAGAAGCCAAACCTCCCTGATCATAGGTTGCATTCTTCATGATGTTTGATCTGGACATCCAGCACGCTGCATAAGAGGAATCACATTTCTCCAAAAGCACAAGATCCCTGAGGTAGTTATCACTTTATTACAACAGAGCTGGACATGGTCCCAGAAGCCAAGCTGCACACCATAAGTTGGTATTGGGAAGGCAGTTCACCTTCCTGGGCTTTGGAGTGACCGATTGTGCCATGGAGATAATAACACTTTACTATCCCCTATAGAGTTATCTCTGTTTATATAGTATCCTGAGACCCCCAATTGCTTTTCCACTGCAAAGCTGCTGGACGTGCACATAGGATCTGGAATACATACGTATGTTGCTTCTTATTTCAAAAGCTATAGAGCCACCCAACTCTGAAACATGTCCTGTACATTTACTACACTGTTACATGTCTGATCCACCCACCCTATCCCCGCAGTGCAATATACCTAGAGCGGAGCTTGTGCCGTGCTCTTTGGAAAAATAAAACTACCACAGGAATGGCAAGGAGATAGCCATACAAATCAGGCTCTAGACGTGGCTGGGCTGGTGTCAGACACAGCACTGTGTCAGCCTTGGCTTGCAGGAGCACACAGGCCGTATTAACACAGAACTGAGAATGGCTGATTTGTCCCCGTATTCCAGCCTTCCCCTGAAGTAAGACGATGTGCCACTGAGAAAAAGCTTGCCTAAAAGTCACAGTAATAATGTCCTAATATTGACAAAAGTTCTGCCATCCCTAAGAGATGAAAGACCTCAGCATGTATTTATTTTATGATGTGGCTGTTTATTCTGAAAGCTCCCATGCTGCTCACTGCACATCCCTTTCCCTGCCTTGGAGAGGGTCAGAGCAGGGGAAAAAACCCTGGAGAAAAGAGGGTGAGGATGTGGCCACCCAGGCCATACAGCAGGGCCAGGACTTGGGGAAGAGCCCAATGTGGGACATCTCCAGAGGGCTGGACACAAGGGGTGTTTCCATACCCCCTGCTGTGGGTGGGCAGGGGCAGGCAGCCTGTGCCCTTTGGTGGTTTCTGGTCACATCCAGGAGAGAGGGTTTCAGATAAGGCCACTACTCCCAGAAGCCCATCTTGGCAGCTTGTGGGTTCTCCTCACAGGCACTAGCATTCACAGGCTGGTGGGGGATGAAACAGATTGTGGCTTTGTTTCAAACACCCCCCCAAAGTTAGGTGTCCTTCTACACCCTTCTACATGCGCAAGCGCAACCATGTGGTGATGGCATGAGTAGGTCCCGCAGGCAAAAGTGAGCTCTGTCTTCTCCTCACTGGGCTCAGGAGCATTGTCTTTACCCCAAGGACAGGGAACCCCCAGCCTGTGCTGACAGTCAATGGCACCTCTGAGAGCCGCTGGTGACCCTGCAACAGTCCCCGGCCACGCAGGCAGCTGCTGTGCTGAATCAACATTATGTCAAGGTCTGATTTTAAATTGTTGCTTCTCACACCCTCCACAGGCACGCTCCACTTTGGTTCCCCCCGCCCCGCCTCCACTTTCTCCAACTGTCTGCTCTGCTTTCCAGGCTTCCAAATTATTTTACCTCTGTCAGCACCTCCCTGTACCCAGCTCTTGCAGAAGAGACTTAGTGTGTCTCTGCAGCTCACTCATTCCTCCTTATTTCACTTCAAATCAAACAACTTGCCCCTCGCAGAGCCCTCTCTATTCCTAATCTGTTCACGCTCTTTGGTGGGAAACAAATCCCACAGGATGAGGTTGTGTTGCAACCAGCTCGCAGAGGGTGCAGGCACAGAGACTGCCTTCACAGGGTGGCTTAACCTCTTGCAGTGTTTACCCTGACAATCACTTGGATTCTTAATCTTAGCAACAGTGACTTTTGGCTTGAAATTCAATAAACCTGCCTGGAATCATGGTCCTTTGGGCTGGCGAGCTAATAAAAAACAGTTTAGTCGTTCCAATGCACCTTATTGATATAAACGGGTAGTGACATGAGCTCTGGACAACATACCCCAGTGTCTGCATCCACTGATGCTATTTAACCCTTGGATGCTAAGGATGGACAGCTTGGGCTTCTGCTTACACACCGACCCTGATCTCTGAACCAGTATTGCAATTTAGTCCCATGTGAGCTTGTAACGGCCTGTTGGGCTGCAGGGACAGCTCGATAGAGCTCTGTGGGGCTGCAACACTCAAGTCTGGCTCCCAAGTCGGCTAACAAACCCCGGTTTTGATAAGAAATATTTGGTGATATTTATTGTGTGTACCTAACCTGATACACTTCAGAAACTCACGTGACTGTATCTCTGATCAAACTTGCCAGCATATTAAAGCTTGAATTAAAGTTTCACCTTTGCTCCAACTCAGTATCAATTCAGGAATTGCTTCCTGCCTACTAAGGAAGCAAGTATGGGGATGTAGGGGGTACCAGTGCCCCAGTATGATTTTTGCAAGATTGTTACTGAGCCCAGCGCTCAGGGCAGTCCCTGTGCTCTGCTCTCTGCTTTGGTAAGTACAAGAGCTCAGATGTGCAGGGGATTTGCCTTGCAAAGTGCACCGGAGAGATGGCAGGGGGGAGCAGCTTGTGTCACCGCACCCCATCTCACCACGCTCTCCTCTAGCAATGTCACCAAAGGTGACCCGTGAGAAGCCTTGGCCCTAAAGGCTTTTGGACAGGCATCTCACAGCCAGTTTTGCTGACAGCACCCTGTGTTTAACTTATTTTGAGACTATCAACTGGTTGCACTTTCAGAGGGAGAGATTAGCAGCCTCCCTCCCAGACAGGGCTTTGGATAGGCATGAAGGGCGAGAGGGGTTTTAGTCATGCCAATGCCCCCAGGGCCTGCAAGGTCCCCCAAAAACTTTCCCAGAACAGCTGCTGTCAGTGGCCGAGCCCCCAGCATGGTCCAGGCAGGTGGTGATGCCATGGGAGTGTGACACTGGCCAGCTGGGACACTGGGAGCACCATGTACCACATTGTATTTCAGCCGCTCGCTCGGAAAAGGGCAGCCGCTCACCATCCCTCAGCTGCTGAAAGGGGTTTGATTTTCATCACTGACAGCTCTGGATATTAAGGGGATAAACAAATAAAAAGTTCTGGGAAGGGAATGTTTATAAAGAGTAAAAGGAGAGCAAACACATTGGCAGAGAGATTACCCTGCTTGAGGGAGAAGGAAAACTTTGGGGCTAATATGCGGCTTATGGCATAATAGTCCTAAAATAAATTCAATTGTGTTGTGTAGGCTTTACTAGTTTACGTACATGGATTTTTTTTTATAGCAAGAAAGTGGCTAAGACACAGTCCAGAGCTGTAGTTTTTGCTGCACAGCACTAGCATTGCAGCCCAGGCTCTGTTACAGTGGCCACCACAGCGATGAAGCAGCATCAGAAAATCTGCGCTTAATCGGGTCTGTGCTCCCCAGCCCCACATGAGCGTGCTGCACCAGAGGTTAATAAACGGGAAACCTAAAAATATCCCACTCTGGGGAAAACTGCGAACCTTGAAGTCCTTCGTACAGGACTATCTCAATACCCCTTTGATTTCCTGTTGTAAAGGGCTTCCAAATGTTACAAGCTTTTAGTTTTCCTGCAAATGAAAACCAGTTCAAAACCATTAAAGGGCTGAGCTGACTTGATCCAAGATGTAGACCTTCACATCTCCTAGCAACCTGAAAACTCCCCAGGTTCAGATCGGCCGTATCCATCGTATCGCCCTGCTCCAGGAGCATCATGAAAGCGCTTGCCTTCACCTGACATGGAGGAATAGTCACCGTGATGCTTTTGAAACGCAGTCACATGGTGAGAAACCACTCTGAATTCTGGTGTTTCTATCTCAGCTGTGGGCTTAGGAAAGCTCCTGATCCTCCTTTGCTGCTCGCCTCATGGAAAATGGGGATCGTAACAGTAACAGGTGCTGCTCTTACTCGCCTGACTTTACATGAGATCAGAATTTGGCCCCGCTTTTGCAAAAAGTCATCTTCAAAATAACGACGGCAACGACTCCTTGTGCAGTGTTATAATTATGCTGCTGCTGTTGTTTTTATTTTTATCGATTTTCTGGCACCTCCAGCACAGCAGTTTTGAGAGCAAACATTGCGCAGTTTGACATGCTGCCAAGCCATCTCTGTGACGGTGAAATAACCACATTTTATTTATGTCTGCTTTTCGCCCCATTGTTTTCATTTAAACCAATGGTGTCACTGGAGAGGGTCTCCACTGACATGTAGGATTTCCTCGTCACAGCCCTGTCTCAATGCTTCCCCACACAATGCGGCAGTATTGAGATGTCAGAGTCTCTGTGCCTGATAAAGGTGTCAAGACAGATCCTGGTCGCAGCGACAACAGCGCAAACTCTAAGCCCTCCATGGCGGCCACGAGCAATCCCCACTGTACGCCCTGGCAGAAAGCTGAACCTCCGCACTGCCCTGGCTTTTTGGCTCCCCCAAACCACCTCAGCTTGACCCTTAAAGCAGGTTGGGGTTTTTATAGGCCCCCTGTGCAGAGCATTTTTGGCACTGATAATATTTACATCTATTTTTGGTGCATGAGCTGCTACGTCAAGGGGGATTAAAGAAGAGCTGTGACTTCTCTGTACGAAGCCGCTGGGATCGCTTGTCAGCAGTAACTGATGCGTGTCGCTTAGGCAGCTCGGCCGTGTCGGGGGTCTCTGAGACAACCATGATATCCCAAACCATAACTATGACAGTGACTAGCTTGTTGCAATCGTAACTAGATACAAGTGACGTTTAATCAGATTGGACTGAAGCGCTAGCTAGTCCAGCCAGCAGCAGCAAAGGTGCAGGCTCCGTGGGGGCTGCACTTGCACCCACCAACAAACCAGAGGGATTCAGAGGCTTTGGTGGGTGAAGGCAGGGTGCTCGAGGCAGGGTGCTCGAGGCAGGGTGCAGGCTGGTGGCTCCGCTTCGGGGCACACCGCGGCAGCGCCGCTCGCTGCGCCAGCCTGCAGGCTGAGGCGAAGCCCCGCACGCAGCTTCTGCGCTGTCCCCCGACCCACGGGTCCGCCCGCAGCCTCTTCCCACCGCCCGGCTTCAGAAAACGCGCTGCTACAGGGGCAGAAAAGGGAGAGACGCGGCCGTGCTCCGGCGCGGCTCCGGAGTGGCACTCTGCGCCGGGGACGCGGGGTTTCCAGCCAACTTTCATCTCCTGGATATGGGAAAAGGGTGCCCGGCGCGCCCCGGGGACTGGGCGGGGGAAGGCAGCGGCGGAGCCGCCGCCCGCCCCGAGCGGCACCGGCCGCCCCCTTCCCCCTCCCGGCGCAGACCCTCCCGCCGCCGCCGCGGGGCCGGGCGCGGAGCGGAGCGGGCGGTGGGCGCGGCCCCCCGCGGCGGCGGCGGCGGCGGGGCGGGGCGGGGCGGGCGGCCCGGCCCGGCGGGCGGGGACATCGCAGCCGCCCCGCTCCGCGCCCGCACCGCGCCGAGCAGACGCAGGAGCGCCGCGGCGGCGGCGGGCGGGCGGGCGGCGGCTCCTGCGGGCGAGCGCGCTCGCTCCCTCCATGCGCGGTGCGCGGCCAGCCGCGGGGCTTGCGCAGGTAGGCGCCCCGCTGCTCGGCGCCCGGGCTGCGCGCGTCCCCTGGCGCTTGCTTGCCCCCCCCCCTCCCCTCCACTTCCCCCCCTCCCCTTTTTTACCCTGTTATTTTTCCTTCGCGTTATTTTTGCTTTTTCTCCCCCGCGTCGGCGCCAGGGGCGGGGGGGGGCACCTCCTCGCCCTGAGCGCCTCTCTCCCTCTCCCGGCAGCGCGGCGGCGGAGCGGTGAGCGGCGGCAGCATGCGGCCGGGGGATGTCTGAGGCGGGCGGTGCGGCGGCGGCCGCGCTGCCCCGGCGCCGCGCCGGAGGCATGCGGGCGGCCTGGGGCTCCGTCTGGTGCCTGTGCCTGGCGGCGGCCGTCGGTGGGATGCCGTCGGCGCGGCGGGGCGGCGGCGCGGCGGCGGAGAGGAGCGGCGGGCAGCCGGCAGGTAAGGCTGCGCGGCCGCGCACACGTGCTTCGCGCTGGGGCGGGCGAGGGGCGGCTTCAGCTCTGCGGAACCCCCCTCAGTGGGAGTGGGAGGGGGTCGGATGAGGGCGTCGGAGCCGGCTTCGCAGTTCCAAACGCGGGACCGGTGGGGTGGCAGCCGGGCCGGGGCGACCCTGGGCGCAGCGCGGCTCGGGCAAGCTGCAGAGGCGCCGGGGAAGGAAAAGCTGCTTGTAAGACGGTGCCGGTCCCCGGGAGCCCCCTGGCAGCGGGGCAGCCCGTGCGGCTTCCCGCGGCTGCGGCGGGGGAAGGAAAGATGCTTCCGTACGCGTGCAGCGCGCATCTTCGGCGCGCCCGGGCAGTGTCCTGACGGCGTGTGTGTCTGGGTGTGTGTAAGGAAGGGTCACTTCCAGCCACGGCGTGGGCGCAGGGCTGGAGTTGGGACAGCTCCGGGTTGGCGCACGCTGGGTCGCAGCTGCCGGACTGCGGCTGTGCTGAGCCGGGAACGGCGTGTCGGGGGAGCCAGCAAAGATCTCCTCTCGAGTGGCAGCACTGCAGTTGCAAGTAAAACAAAAAGTTAACACGTCGGACAAAAGCTGTTGTGTGTGTTTGTGTTGTGGGTTTTTTTTTTTGTTTTGATGTGTGGTTAGGTTTTTGTTTTTTTTTTTTTAAATAACATACGGCGGGTCTGAAACGCCGCGTCTCTCTGATATGCCTCAGCTGCTACCTGAGTCCCTGTTTATTTTTCAAAGCTCTTTAATGGAAGGGAGCCCCCTCGCAGCCACCCGTCTTCGGGATTGCATGTACCCGGCAGAAAGTTTCCATTGTTCAGGAAAGGGTTTGAAGCCTGTTTGCCAAAAAAGTGACAGGGGAATAAATGGGCTTCGTGGAGGCTGGGGGGTGGGGGCATTACTTTCATACCCCTTTTGGTTAAAGTTATAAATCACACCGGGGGTTGGTTTTGTTTTCAAGAAAGTCCTAATAAAACACCAGATTCTTAGTGTAACTCGTTTGGCTCATTTTTCACAGCCAAAAGAATTGATTTATGGGGCAACATCTCAGCGACTCGGTCAGAGCAGATGAGGTCGGTGTGCGGGAGGAAGCCAGCAGCCCGCGCCGCTCACCGCCCTGGCGAGTGGCAGGAGCGAAGCGTCCCCTGTTCTCCCCAGTTTAGCCTGAAGCATGTACAGGTGGGCACCGCTGGAGCCACGGGGGTGGGGAACAACCTCGGGGGCTGCCTCGGAGGGCCCCCGGCTTTCCACCCATGCCTTCAGCCCGTAGCTCGGGGTTGATGATGTGTTCAAGTGGTGCTAAACCCTTCCCGTGCGCTGGGACACCTTTGGAAGTTAAGGCGTTAGGATGCTGTTGGGATTGTAACGAGCAGCAGGAGGTCACACGGAGGGAAACGTCCCTCCAGCGATGCCTGTGAGCTGAGCGCTGGGCTGGGGTTTCCAGGGGCTCCGGTGGAAATCCTGTGGACAGGCTCTCCTACCGCTCTCTCTGCTTTCTCCAAAGCAAAAGCGTTGCTGTCAAACCCACCCCTTGCTCCCTGGGAGCAGGATTGGGCCCTGAGCAGAGGGCTTCCCTTAACTCAGCGATGTCCCCAAGGGCCACCCCACGGCTGCGATGGCCGGGGCAGCCTCGCCATGCCGGTGGCTCTCCCGCCCTACCACTGCCGGCCACGTGCACCGGGAAGCACCGGGAGGTGTGAAGCCGGTGCGGTTCACCCAGCAGCCCCGCCAGCATGGGGGTACCCGCTGCCCATCCAACCTGGGGCGGGGGAAGGTTGTGCAAAAGAAACTGTAAAGAATATAAACCTTCAGAGCCAAGTAAAAACACATTTTACTTTTTCAGTCTTTTTGAATTGAACGGTAAAAAGCAAATTCTTTCTCCTAGTCAAATGGGCCATGGGGTATTGGCTCATTACTGAGGGTTGTTGTTCGCTGGGCTTTGCATTTACAGTCTAAGGCCTTATTTTCCATAAAGGGGCTTGGAAGGATTTTTCCCCAGTGATCTAATTCTCCACACGGGGCTGTGAAGGCTGTAACAGCTACTGCTTTGTGCCTATACTCAGCTACATAAAACACACATTGAAGGGAGGCATTCTCGAGGTATGTGTATGTTTGCTAATATGAATACTCGCTATTAGCGGAGGTGGAGGGGGTGCAGGTTTTAACATCTCCGCAGGGAGGTGTTCGGCTGTTGGCAGGAAGGAGGCAGATGGCGGGGCTGTTGCTGAATAGAAGCTAAACTAAAAACACCAGGGGCCTCATCTGGGCTGAGTTTCTCTTCTCTCGCTTTCTCGGGGCTGCTGCAGGAAGAACAATGTCAAATTTCCCCCCCACCCTCCATCCCCCCGGTTTTTTTTTTTTATGAATGAAAGTAGAGAGGCGAGGCAGGATTGAATGTGTATGTCATTCAGGGGCTATGACAGAGATGATTAGGGAGGTCAGTGAACTCCTTTGCAGCCTTGAGCATGCGGTCACTCTATTCAGCAGCCACAGAATAGACATCAATATAAAAAAGCCCGTCCAATTTGCATTAGTATTCAGATAAAGATATTACTTCGTACGATTTGTGAATGTCAAGTAATGCTGGCTGTTTTCTTAGAGAGCAGACCAACTGAAACAGCAGCATTTTGCTTTTAAAAACTTCTGATAACAGGCCTGTCTCCTGTAGCTGGTTTGTATGTCTCTGTCTGTGTACGGTATACATGAAAAAGGGAGTTTGTGGGCTTCTTAGGATTTGTGTTGCACTAGTTAGCTGCTAAAGCTGTCTGTGTGCATTGAAAGAGTTGTATAGAGAGCTGCTGAGGTTTGAGCAGGTTTGTGTGGGAAGGGGAGAGCTCTCCCAGTCTGTCAGGAGCGAGAACTGAAGTTTCCTGGTGCAGCACTGGAGTCAAATTGTCAGCCAGTTACTGCACAGGCAGTTTTCAAGCCAGAAGAATGGAAGAGGGGCCATTGCGGGATTTTGCTTAAGTTGAATGGGAGGGCATGTACCAATTCCTGCGACTTTTCTGCTTGGAAGGAACTGGTGATGCACTGATTGGTTTTCGTCATGCAGCTGATGGTAACTGGGCTCTAAGCCTTTCAGCACATGCCCAGAGAGGGGCCCAAGGGGTAGGGTACAGTGATCTGCATTGCTTCGCTTTGTGTATCTGAGTGTTTCAAAGTTCACCCTGAAATTATAAGGGTATTTGAAGTGGGTGCCAAATGGCACTGACCATTCCTGGAACTGGCCTTGGGGTTTATGCATTAAAGCCCCCCTAAAAAGAGTCTCTTATATATTGATGGTGCTTCCTACTTTGTGCTTGAGACCATAAATGCTTCACATTCAGTGAGCAGCTATGAGCAATACAGTTTTGAGATTAAAAGTTGATCCATTTGTTCTCATTAACAGCAGCAGCTAAAAAAAGCTAATTAAGTCTTCAGTGTTGAGACTAGCATATTTTACTGAGCGATAAAGTAAGAGGACATGAGTAACGGATGATGAAATAGTGCTGCTTCTTTTTTAAAAAAAATCTATTTCTTAGCAAATAGCAAACTAGAAAGTCTGTTCCAGTGCAGAGATTGACTCATTAAATGTCTTCAATACTAGCTGTATAACATCACATCTTCTACGTGTATTGACAAGGGTCACTCCAATTAAACCTGAGGGTTTTTTTGCTTTTAATTAAGACTTTATTAACCGCTGAGTAGGGAACGTGATGAAAGTAAATCTGAAAATTGTGTGGCGAAGTGTTGATCTGCTAATTAAATCATGCAATTAAAGTAAGCCACTCTGACCAGCACGTTAACTTTTACAACTCCCTCCGACAAATCTGAAGTGTGCTGTTTGGGAAAATGTACCTGTCCTGAAGCCTGCCTGAGTAGTGTGGGTTTTGAAGTTAGTGGAACACTGAAGAAGTCTTGATTGCTGCATCCCCGCTGCGTCTGAACCATTTCCATCCAGTGGGACCCAGTCTGGTGCCTGGACAAAGCTGAAATTTTGTGTGAAGCTGCAGGACTTTTCCCCCCCTCTATAAGGGTGGGAAACAAAGTTTTTCCCCTTAAAATATGGTCAATAAAAGTAACTTTAATATCCACCTATATGCTTAGAAAGCTGTCTTCCCTGAAAACTTACGGTGTATATCTGCTATTTCACTTGGAGACCCTAAAAGATAGGGAAACAGCCCAGTTTCTGAGCAGTTAATAAAATTTCCAGAGTTTGACCAAGCTGTTTCTGACAGTGATCCGTCAGCTGGCACACAGAGCTGTGACTGAAGGCATTAGCTGAACCTTCATTTCAGCTGAGGTTAGGGCATGGACTGCTGGTAGATTTTTCTGGCTGGTCAGTGAAGCATGTGAGATCCAGTGCAGGAGCCTGGGCATGAGCTCTCAGATCAGAGTATGTGAAGTGGCTGTGGTGTTCTCCTATTAGCTTTTGGCAATTTTTAGTATATGTGGGGTAGACGCAGCAGGAATATTACAAATTCACATATTTTTACTAAAAATACAGGTGAAAATCCCTCCCCAGTTTGGTGACATTTTCCCAGCTAGGCTGAGCCTGTTACACAGGCGATCAATTAAACCGACTTTATTTTTATTGTTTCCCCATTTGAATATACTTTTCTCTTTTTCCTAGTGTGCTACGTGCTTGTTAACTTTTCCTGTGTCCTGGGAGTCTGTCTGGCTCTGCATACCTGTTTCTGGGTTTTTTCTGACCCTTCAAAAAACCCCCAAAACCCAGCTTGAAATTGCCTGCTGACGCAGCACCCTCCAAGCCATTTGATAGCGTGGTTTGATGGAGCTGTTTCAGTGTTGACCATTTAATCTCTTTTAATACTGGTTAGTTAATAAACTTTATTCTCCTCCACATACTAGGCTGGATGCCAGAGAGGATGGTGGCTTGGTAAAACTTTGCCTTGCATCCTTTTTTTTTTTTGCAGCCAGTGGGACTGCGGTTCAGCAAAGCCATTCATGGTATGTGAAAGCAGGCAGCCGGGCCTGCTAGGAGAAGTAAATCTGATAGCAAGCTCTACGCAAATGCTGGGCTAAAACCATGCCTGAAGATGTGTACAGTTGCCAAAAGCACCTTAAAATACCTTGTTACACCTTGAATTTTTTTCCTTGGCCTCCTGCATGGCTTATGTTTGCTGGTTGCCCCTTTGCTGGCTGTTGATCCGGTGATCTTGTGAAGAAAAATGAAGAAAAAAATAAAAGTGCCTTTTCCTCTCAAGTAGAGCTGACTGTCCCAGTGTCCCAGTGCCCCCTTTCCAGTATGCTCACAGCTCAGGTTGTCACGTGCCATAGAATTTAAAGCCCTGGCTGTGTGAAGAAGGGCTTTTATTCCTGTGGTAAATGTGGTATTCCTGGTGTGCTTACCCCCGAAGTATCTGCTCCCTGGCTTGCATGACCAGGAAGTTTCTGTAATATCAAAAGCAAACAAGAACTGTGAGATACAAGCTGAGTAAAACCTTTGGTAAACTTAGTAGTTAAAATGTGAAAGCTAGTCAGACGTAAACCTGCCCTATTATTCTGATAGGCTATCTGGAGGTTGTCACGTTCAGGTGGATAGGGACTAGCCAGGTAGTTAAATATTTTTTTCCCCTCCCCCCTGTGGCACTCAGGTTACACAATGAAGCATAGGGGTTTTTTGAATAGCAGCAGGGTCAAGTAAGAAAACATTTCTCCAGTAACTGTTTCAGTTTCAGATGTATTCATCTCAAAAAGGTGTGGTATTTCTTGTGGAGGGGGAGGCAGGTCTTGCATGCTGGCCCTGCTTTCTCAAATCCAGAAAGCAGGGGAAGGTAAAGACTTAATTAACTAAAAAGGTTATATTAAAACTTGGAAAGAGATTTCTTTATCAGGCAGAACTGTATGCAAAACAATTACCATGTGCTTACACGTTTAGCATCTGTGAGATTTTGGGGCGGTGCCATTTCTGCAGGTTGCGAGGGGTTAAAAGTATTAATGACTCAGAAGTGAGAAGGGTTCCAAGTTTTCGGGTGAGGAAAGGACGCAGCCTAGGATCGCTCTCCGCGAACCAGCGGAGCTGTGCAGGCGGCGGTGTATGCTGGAGGCACCCTTGCCCGGGAACGCCGCAGCACGAGCACCCCAGCATTGGTGTTTGCACCCAGGGGTTGTACTGTGAGCCACTGAGCTACCTGTGAACGTCACGCTGACACATGGCAGCATGCTGGTTTGGGTTCCCCACCCCACCCACCCCCCACTTTTCCTTTTCACCCAAGGAGCCAAGCTATTGCTCCATTCCTTAGTTTGAGTATAAGGTTTTTAGGGAAAGGAAGTGACGGACAGTCATGGTGCACCATGGCATGCCAGGCACCCACAAGGGTGGCATCCCAACTCCTGCTGTTTGATAACTGATGAAAGTATTTGTCAACTTATCTTCATTTATTACTTTTGCCCTGGAAAGCAGAGTGTCTTGTAGTTGTGCCCTTATTGCACCAAACTACCTCGTGCTGTTCACGAGGAATCTCACCGAAGCATTTCAGCTGATGTAGTTAGGTCAGTAAAGCCTTGGAGACCAGATCACTGCTGAGTTACAAGGGTTGGGCTGATACCCAGAAGTAATGGAGTTGAAGTGTTCTGGAGTTGACCTGGGATGAGCTGGGTGTAGGGGAGCCAGCAAAATAGCTGGATATTGCTCAGGGGCCAAACCTTGTGGTGGTTATGCAGTGAAGTGAGTAGGTGAGTTCTCATGGCTGCCAAGAGAGAGGAGCCATGCAAAGTAACAGGCAAGGACTGTTGTAGAAGGAGGGTACTATGGGTGAGAGCATCTCTGAAGCTTCTCTCACAAGATGCAGGTGGCACCTGGCTTCTGCGGAGATGGGGTGCAGACGTGGTCCCCGTAGCAGGACCCATGTCCCAGGAGATGTCTGGTCCCCTGTGTTGCTGGTGGAGGCTCTGCAGAGGGATTTACTGGGGGGGTTCTGTGGTGTGGAGCCGAGGAGATCATGTGAAGCCCTGAAGGTGTTTCTACTCTGGGCTCGGCAGGGAGGGTGCATCACCCTGGACTCACCCCCTCTTACTCTCCTGGGGAAGGCAAAACATGCATCTATGAAGGCTTTTCTTTTGAGGAAAAGGGAGCTACGGGAGATGTTCCTGGATCCAAATGATGAGACCAGACTTTATCAGCCTTACGCTTCCCCTGTCAAAAAACTGAAAAGCTCCAAAGAGTTGGATTTTTAATTTTATTTTGATGCTTGGCAGACCTTGTAAAGAACTTTCATGACAAGTTTGGCTCCTGTTTTGGAGGGTTGTTGCTTGCTTTGGGGGTTTTACCATTCTCTGCTGCATGTAGTCCTGTAAAAATAATAGAGGTCCTGATCTTGTGCCTATTGAATCCTAAGCAAAAAAGCCCCCATTGATTTCCAAGGGAGCAGGCTGAAGCCCTTCACAGATCGTGGTGGGAGCAGCTATTTAGCATAAGCTGGGATTGTTTGGAAAGTTTTCTAATGACCCAAACATTTTAACAAGTAGGGGAAACCCTGCGAGTGAAAGGGCTCCCTGGTTTGGGGGTGGGGAGATGCCCAGTGCTGCTTCATGGGGGTGATCCCTGGAGCTTGCTCTCGATCCCTGGAGCTGGCTCTCCCATCACCTCCCATTCCCCTCAACCTCCTGTAACGCAGACCTTCACTTCCCATCTTGTTTTTTTATAACTCCAGCCTCGATTCAAGCCGGCAGCAGCATCGCAGCCTGAACATGAGACTAGAGGCAATGGTAACGGCCACCGCCTGGGCCCCCTGTGACTCCGGCGCGAGTTCTGCGTGGAGCCAAGCTGCAGCACCGGCCGCCATCCCCTCATGCTCCATCCTAGTTGCCATTGTATCAGCGTCGGCCGGCATTAGCCCCAGTGCCGTGATCTGCAAGCCACACAATGCTCCGGGGAAAGTGTTAATAATCCCCGGCGGGGGTCCGCAGGCAAGAGGGGGTGAGCCGGCCGGTGGGCCAGCTCCAGCACCGCTCAGCTCCAGCACCGCTCGCTGCTCGCACGGGCAGGAGCCAGCTGAGGAGCTTTCCTGGCCCTTCATGGGCAGGCAGAATTGGGGAAAATTTTTTTTCTCAGAGGGTCTGGTCGGTTTTTGGGTTTTATCCCTCCCTTTCACATACAAGACTCAAGCACAAGAAATTCCCTCCCAGCAAAATATTTCAGCAGCTTGTTTGGAGACTGCAGGTCTTGAACTAAGCGGTGATTTGATTTTTGTTTAAAATTTTTTGACTTCTTACATAGATTCCCCCAGGCAAGCATTTTGTATCTAGCCGGTAGCAGGATCGGTGCAAAATGAGCATGCTGATTCCCGGAGACGTGCTTTGGGAGATGGGGGTATCAGACCTAAAAGTGAAGGGAAAAACCCAGTTGCAGTGGGAAGATTAGGGAGTTACGAGTGTGCCCTGACAACTACCATGTGCAACTGAAGATAAATCCTCTGTGAGCCTGTCTTTAATTAAAAGAATGATTGGAATTAGGCATAGTACCATCTCTCCTGATCTGTATCATGTGTATCTGTACGAATAAAGCATTTTTGGGGAGGGAGAAGAGGAAAACACCAGATTTTAATCTTCCTTTGTTAGCCGATATGTCTGCCTTTTGAAAGGGCATATTTCTCCCAGTCTTTGAGTACCCAGGCTTGTTGACAGTAAACAACTGTCACTTGGCAGTTTATGAAAGAAGAAGAATGTTTAAGAAAACATGTCCAGTTAAAATAGTTATGTTAATAGGCTGGGGATTCATGCAGAAGGGGGAGGGGGGTGTGTGCTGGTAGATGGAGGTGCATAGATCAGCTGGTATTAACTGTGTTAGAGATGAGCTGTAAGTGAATGTAGTTGGGAAAAATAAAACCCACACCAAAAAATACATACATTTTTACAGTCAGTGTTTTTTTTTTTCCCAGGGAAAATTCAGAAAGCCTCTTTCTTGCCATGTGCAGTGGGGATGAGCTTTAGGGCTGGGAGCTCAGCACTCCCACTGACGGGCCCTAATGCTGCTTCATGCTTTACGGGCAGCATTTAGACCTTGCAGCTGCCCTGATATGTCCTTGGCCTTTGCTTTGCCGGGGTGGTTGGAAGAGAAGACTGCAAGAAAACTCAGCCTCCTAATTTGCGAATTGATTAATTACAGAAAGGAAGGAAAAAAAGAATTAAGAAACGGCAGATGGTGTCCTCTCTGCATCCCTGCCCAAAGTTGCTACAAATCCATCACCCACCTTCTTCTGAGTTAAACACACGTGAACATAGTGAGTGATGAGTGAGCGCAAAGCATTTGTTCCAGCTCGGCCCAAAGGCATCAGTGTCAAAAGCGTAATGAGGTCTTCATGTCAGACACTTGAAATCTGTAATTAAGCATAAAAATAAGTTCCAGGCTTTCCAGCTCCTGATTTCCCTGGCTTGGGACCAAGGGTGTAAGCAGCTGGTGGGGGATGCTGACATTAGTCTTGAAAGGTACTGGGTAGAGCCACCCTCCTGCCCACAGTAAATACAGTAAACACTGTGTAGTTCAAATAAATAATGTGTAGATACTGTGTTACAGATACTCCACCTTTCCTTCAGCTGTGGGTATCTCGGAGGGGGTACTGTGGCAGCAGCACCTTCTCTTAACGGTGTTTCAGGTAAAACAGAGAGAGCTGCAGGAGCAAATGGGAATCCCTGGAATATGGGTGAAAGGGTCGCACTTAATTTTCTTTTGGCCACTGGTTCAATTAGTATTGCCATTATTTGGACAAGGAGGCAAAGGAAATGCAAACCTGAAGCCTCCTGCCACAGAAGTGCACTGCAATCTGCCCGGACAAAAAGGAAGACTCCTAGAAAGTGTTTATTGAGTCATTCTGGGACTCCAACCTGTGTCTTATTTAATGAAGGAACGAGATTGCTGCCTCATTTTTATGCATAGACATGGTGGTATCTTGGGATTTGGGAAGGCAGTGGGCGTCTCCATTGGGAAAGTCTTCTTGGCGGGGTGGGAACCACAGATGTCGCTGGAGGGGACAGGTGTTCTCCTTTGCCCCATCTCCCTTGGTGCAGGGGCAAAAAGGGGCAGGTTTGTACCCACCAGTCCTGTTTTGGCACTGGGTCACTGCCTGAGAAACTGGACTGCCTGCTTGATCCTTGATTTGGTGACCCCATGCAATGTAAAATCTTTCCTGTGAGAAGCCCATCTGCATGCTCTGAACAAGGTTGTCTTGTAGGTGGAATGTGTTAGTCCTGGCAAAAAAAGGCCTGAAACTGCCTCAGGTGCTTTCAAAATATGTGTAAATGTTTGAAGTGGAGGTTTTATCCCCCTCTGCCCCCCCTCCTCCCAGTGCATCACAAATGAGGTGCGAACAAGTGGTGCAGTCTTTGCAGGAATAACTTCACCCAGTGCTGGAGCCCGCCGTTTTGGGGATGAGAAGGAGCAGTTGGAGGAGCAACATGTGGTGTCTCAGGGCAGGGAGGGAGAGGAGACAACCCTGGATTAACCACCTACCCTCAGAAAGGGAGTGGAGGGGCCAGAATGCCCCAGGCAGCTCTTGCTCCATTTCTGGGTGTATACATCAACCTGGATGAATAGGTGTAAATATGTGGGGAGGTTGTCCAGCTTCATGTCTTCACTAGTGTTATGAGGTGGGGAGCGTGGCAGGAGTTTAGCTTCAGTGCCTGACTTGCAGCAAAGAGAAATCCAGCCCTTGGGTACCTGCTGGGCTCAGTTTTTATCATGCACATTCTCTGTCTGCCCAGAGAGACGTGGCTGTTTTCTTTCTCCCTTGACTTGCCTGTTGCGGTGACCACCCCTGCTGTCACAACAGCATCCATCTCACTCGGACACTTGTGTGCTCTCTTGTTTGCAGAGAGGAGGAGGTTTTAGAAGTGTTTCAGGTGAGGGAAGGAAGGGAGGAGCTGGGAAAATCAGACTGGAGGATGGGGCAGGTGTCCAGAAGTGCCTGTGGAAGGTCCCTGGCTCGTGGACATAGGACCAGCCATGTGCTGCTGCAGGACACTGGAAACGGCCCTCTGCAGAGGGTCTGCATTTCCTTACAGCAGCATTAAAACAGCTGTGTATAGGGGTGTCCACCCTGCTGCTGGCAATACTGCAGCTTAATGTAGTACAGTTTGTAGAAGGTGATTGCTTGGGAGCCCTAAAACTGCTTGAAGGCAGTGGGAACTGAGACACGCATGACTTCCTTGAACTCTCTCTTAATTTATTACACGCAGTCCAAAACCCACCGTAATAGATACGGTTGCGGGAGACCATTAAAAGGTCCGTTCTGGTGAACCTGATGCCCTGCTGTTGCTGCTGGAAATGATAAACCGCCGTGTTTGGGGCGGATGGTATGTGTGCCCTCTGTGTGTGTGCGTATGCTTGGAAGCTGGTAAATTCTGCTAATTTAGGGATTGTTTTCTAAGTCTGTTTTCTATAACTCCGTAGACTTAATACAAATAAAGAACTGACTTAAGTTTCCTGTGAGAAATGCAGAACAAACGCTAAGTGTGGGATTTGAATGCAGAAAGGTGAAAACACAAATGTATACAGAAATGGCAAGTCAAACAAGCTGAAAAAATATTGTAAGGTTGATTTAACAGAGCAGTGAACTCAAAGCTGTCTAATCCCTTTAGCAGCCTTCTTTAAAGACGAGAAATAAATGAATTTTTGACATCTACTTTTCTTTTCCCATCTCTCCCAACGCGTTTCTATTAATGCTGAAGGATAAGACTTGAGTTTAGCACAAGGACCAAGTGTTGCAGCTTTAGTTAGATGTGCTTTCTAAATAATAACGTCTTCGTTTGTCATTTGTGACTTCAGATTAAAGTGGATCAGACTTTCTGAAAGGAGATTACAGTTAAACTTCTCCAGCTTGGGTACCTGGCACCTAAATCTCACTTGAGTCACTGAAATAACAGGCTCAGTTTTGAAAGATGCTGAGCCAGGTCAGGCTCTACATGAAAATCGCTTAAGCACTCTCAAAATCTGGCTATTCATTTTGATGCTTGCATTTCAAATGTTTGACCTTTGTTTTCTTTACTAAGTATGCAGACAGAGCAGCCCCCAAATTATTGGGTTTTTTTCCCCTTTTATACATCTGAAAACGGCTAGCAGGGAAGACTTGAAGTTCTGCATCTTATTACTGAGAAATATAGATCTTTGAAAACTACCATTTTATGTAACTCAAGGGAAGCTTGCAAAGGGGGGAATATTTACTTATTTTCATTGACATGAACATGGTCTGTCGCATATCTAAAACCCACAATCGGTTAGAAAAAAACCCACCCAAAGTACCTTAAACCTTTGCCCTCTCTTAATCCATGTACAAGAGGGGTTTTTTTTCAGATGTTCTCCCCCCCGCCCCCCCCCCCCCCCTCCGCTGAAATAGAGGCAATTGATAGGCTCATAAACAAATACCAAACATTAAGTCCTAATCTCCATATAGAGGAGTCTGACCCTTTTTATGGAGAGAGAGGGTAGAGGGAGGAAACGGGGCCAGGAGTTTGAGGTTTAATGCTTATTAAAGTTTTAGTGGGTGGGAAAATGCAATCAATAAATTTTGTTTAATGCCTTGAAACTGGTGTTAGTTTTCACTAGCTACACTGGAGGGTAGTTTTCATTTTGAAACTAGGACACTCGTAGTTGGAATGACAATTAATGTGGAGTGAATATGGTCCCAGTTGGAAGCCGATTTTTTGAATAGCATGAAAACTCCCCCCACCTCCCCGCCTTGGCTCCGGAGTGGGGTAGCTTCCGTTTTTAATTAGCGAACCAGGCAAAATTTAGCTCATTGTGTCTTTCTGCTCCTTTGGCCCAGTGGATAGCTTGGATTTCTCCATCTTGCTGTCATGAGGCTGTTCTTTTTATTTTTTTCCTTCAGTTTTGGTGTGGGGAGGAAGGGCAGGGGGGGCTTCAGGATACTTAGGATTAAAGTCATTGTTCAGGGGTATTTGCAGCCAGCTGCTTGCATTAAATGAAGATTAGAGGAACGCACATTAAAAGTGTAAGGGAAACGCAGAGGAGCTGGGATTTGGGAGCTGCATAGCTGTGAACCGAAGGGGAAAGGTTGGGGCTTTATGGCAAATTTTTTCTGCTGCCATGTGATCTCAAAGCCCACTTCAGAAAAGCATCACAAGTAACAGAAAAGCATCACAAGTAACAGAAAAGCATCACAAGGAACTGCCAGGGCCAGGCCTGCCTGGGAATTGTAAAGGGAGCATGAGTCTTTGCAACCATTAAAAAGTTCCTGTGAGATAAACCTAAACTTCTGGGCCCAGCGAACTTACGTATTGCTTAAAATTCATCTGCAAGAGCACTTAGGAGGTGGTGAACGTTTTGCTAGAATTCACTAAAGAGCTGAAAACCCACCCAGGAGGTTGAAAGTCCAGAAGTAACGAATTTTTGAAGGATTTCAGGAAGGAAATGTAGAAGGAAGGGTGTAGAAGAGGAGCCTAGAAAAAAAAAGTAATTCTGCAATGCCTGCTTATTCTTTGAAGGGTTTACAAGAAAGATTAAAAATATTTCCAAAGATTCAGTTTCTCTCCTTTCTTTATGCTTTGTGGAACACTCATTTATGTAATCTGTCATTCTTGTTGCAAACCTTGCTAATTGCTTGGTGCTTGTCACCTACAAAACCCTGCTGGGTAACCTGGTCCAGGGAAGCATGAGGGATGGCATGGTGCACTGATGCTGAAGAGCATAGGTTTGTTCGGGGCCTCCATAGTTTAGCAGGACACAATCCTGCTCCAGTGGAGGCTGGGGACAAGGTTTGCCCAGTCTGTTGGGATGCTGGGAAGCCTCAGACTGTGCCTCAGTTTCCATAGCTGCCTGCACTGGCTTTGGAAAGGGGTTGTGGCGGTTGCTTGCTGCTGCAAAGATGAAGCTTTTTTGGACTTCCTCAGGCATGAGGAGCAGGAATGTAAAAAAAACATCAGCTGTTTTGTGGCAGGATCTGTCTGTCGAGACCAAGCTGGGATGCCCCTGCTGTGCTATGCAAAAAGCTGGGGCCAAGTTGGCCACTGGTCTTCAAAGACAACAAGAGGCAGACACCAAAAGGAAGATGACATTGACACAGACACCTAGGATCAGCCAATGGGTGTCCCGTCCCTCTGCCTTGAGTAGGGAGCAGTCTGGGTTGAGCATGTTTGGCCCCCACAGTTGGGTGAGGTGGACTGTGTATGTGACATGTGGGCAAACCAGCTGCAAGGATGCAGTCACCCACATGGTGTGCTGGGATTGGTGCCATCCCTGCCACGAGTGTGGGCTGCCGAGATCTGATACAGCTTATTGCCACACTCCCCCTGAGTAAAGCACGGAGGCCTCGGCACCTGGGAGAGCAGGAACCATCTATACAGGCATCCTTGAGGTGCTTCAGCATGAGCCAGGAGCTCTTGTAGGATAGGACACATGGAGCAGTACAGCCCAGGGACTTCAGCATCCCCACACTGCCAGGCCTCTGCTCCGCTCTCCCTGTCTTTAGGGACCATTGATGAAGTGGAGGACACCTCATATCAGTTCTTCTATTTCATTTAAAAAAAAGAAAAAAGGCATGCAGAGCTGTGAGATAGATGGATATGGGTAGTGGTTGCTTCCCTCTCTTGTGTTTTGAGTGAGGAACCAAGGAAAATGATTGCACGGTACGGCCAGATTTCAAAGAAAACTCCGCATCGCTGCCTGTTCCTTTAAGCCAGCAAACCCCAGCTGAAGGCTGTCCTTAGGACAGGCTCTGGGCTCTCAGCAGCAACCAAAGCTTTGTGTCCCTTGGGGTTTACATTCCCATTTTTGTTAGGTGTAGCCAGGAGACCCCTTTGATTTGTTCTCTGTTGTGTTTTTTTTCCCCTCCTTAGGGCTTTCCAAGTGCCACAGGGAAATCCTCCGGGCTAAAGTCTTTTTGTAACTATTTTAGCTTTGTGGCAATTTATTTCTTCTTCTAACTCTCAGCATCTGAATTGGGTGATCTGAGAAAACAGTCCATTAAAAGGAGGATACTGTAGAGTCCTGATGAATCCTGTTTTCTACTTGGCCGGTGGAACAGAAAGCTAATTGCCAGTAGTAAATCCATTCAAAGGAGGGCTGGAGGGAGGGAGAAAAGCTAATATTCCTCCTTGAATGCCATTTAATCTCTGAAACCTTTCATGCAGATGTAAATTAGGATTTGCACAACAGAGTCAACAGTTGCTCCGTAGATAAGGCAGATTTGCAACATCTGCTTTTCCATTCTAGAAGCTCTTCCAAAGTCGCTGTCGCTGTTGGGGATAGCCAAGCTAAATACTAGAGTTTTTATTCTTTCCGTAATCTTTTGTTTATGAGGAAAGCTGCATATGACAGAACTAAACCTGGTTATTGTTCTGCTGATTTGCTAGGAAAAAAGTTTGCTTTCCTCTTAAGATAGGTCTAAAAAAACCCTCCCACTGGGTGGTAATACAGTGCAGCACACTTGTTAACTTCTTTGGAAGAAACATTGTCTGGTAACAATTGCATAGGCCACTGCAGTGGTAATACAGTATAAACAGTTTACCTTGCAGTATTATTAGGAAAACTATGTTAAGCGTTTTCAGGAGAGCAGCACCCCCCCACCCCCACCCTTCCCCAAGCAAACGTGCAATAGGTGAAAGATAAAGTGCCACCTTCAAATGATGGAGGCAAACCCTTTCCAGAAGTGGTTTCCTAAAGGTACATTTCTGGATTACAGTTTAAGCTTTTACAGAAGCTACCATATTTTTTTTATTTTTGCTGAGGAGTGAGCCCCGTTGAGCAGGGGAGATAACCCAGCTGAACACCACTGCAGGAAAGCATATTGCTTCGACAAAGCATTCTGTGCTGCTGTGATTGCCAGGCTGAGCCCTTTCTTCCCGGGATAGCTGCAGCCTGACACTGGAAAATGCTCCGAGAGGGATCTTGACCTTGGAGAGGGAGAAAAGGGAGTGAAGAGAAAAGATAGGATATATATTTTATATAATACATATTTATATACACACATACATATGCACACACACATATATATAAAATAAGATAATATACGTAACATACTATATATAACATGTGTGCATTTGATATATTTTGCTGTGCCAGGCTGGTGATGTACCCTTTGGGGTGGCAGTGCCGTAGCCAGACAGGGATGTGCCACCACTGGCACCATCATAGCTGCTGCAGAAAGGGGAGGGAGGTTTGCCTTGCATAAAGCACTGCCAAAAATACGTCTATAAAAAACCACCCTGTCAGCTTCCCCCCTTCCCCCCCGCGCCCCCCCCCCCCCGCGGTTGAGGGTATGGGGTGACTGTGGGGGAGCTCGAGGGTATGGGGCGACTGTGGGGGAGCTTGCTTTGCTGTCGGCCGCTCCCTCGATCTTATCTGGCCTGAAAAGGCAGATACTTGGGTAAACAGGCGATCCCACGATCTTATCGTGCTCCCTCTCAGGGGCTGATGCTGGGTGCAGGGCCTGGGGCGGGTTTGGTGGTTTTTGGTATTCCCCCAGGGCTCATCTGCCTGTCTGGGGAGATGGAGGGAACAGGGGCATGGCAGGGTGCTCACGGGGGAGGTGGCACTGGGGCTGCTTGTCATCCCTCCTGGCTACTCTTTAAATTAAAGCAGGTCCCAAATGTACAGTGTTTGGCAATAAAAGTTTTATTTCCCTTCTCAGCAATGAGATTTGCTCAGTTCTCAGTGCAGAAGTCCCAAGGTGAGGTGGGCAGGCAGCCCCATGCCACAAGCAGCCGCGCAGGCATTGGGAAAAATGCTGTTGTTGGGGAGTGAATGATACCGTGGAACCCTGTTAACACAGGTGGGACACTAAACCAAGGCTGAGCGTGCATTGAGGACACGATGCTGGTCTGAGCCTGGAAGTAGTCTACGTGCTCTTTGCCATCACAGCTTTGTTCATCCCACCGATGCTGGAGGTCTCTGTATCCCTCCAGCAGTTAGCCACCAGCTCTGCAGCTGTGACCATGATCCCCCTGGGAACGGTATGCCAGCCTCAACAGGAGAAAGCTCTGGCATGATTGTTGTTCTGTGATCCTACAATACGTCCTGTGACATGAATTTGATGCAATAAAATACATAGGACAAGAAATGTTTTTGAATTAACCTGAAGGGAGAAGTCTGTTGATTGCTGCTATCCTTTTGCTTGTTAACCTGCCAAATGCAGCTTGTCCAGCTTGAAAAAGGGAGAATATGATGCACTTAGAAATGAGCCTCTTAGTCTATTCCACCACCAGGCTATGAAGCAGTCCCGAAAAGCCTCTCCAGGCTTGCCAGGGTGTGGGGTACGGTGAGGAATATCTTGCTGTTGGTACTGAAGGTCCTGTGCTTCGAGTGCTCTGTGGTGGGGGGTCTCGGTAGGGTTTCAGTTGTGTGGTGGATGTGCCCTGGCTGCGGGATGCTCACTGAAGGAAGAGGAGGATGGTGATGGTGGGTGAGGCGTGCACCCCACCTGAGCAGTCCCTCAGGAAGCTTCCAAACACATTGATGTTTGGAAAAGCACAATTGTGGGAAGCTATTCCAGGAGGAGAAACACAGATGAAGAGAAACAAGTAGAATGTCCTGGAGCCCAGGACCCAGCACTTTGTGAGGTGCCATGGGGCCCCCAGGGTTCCCCTGCCCCCCTAGGGCTCCCACAGGCACTGTGGACCTTTGCCAACCAGCAGCAGCCCCCATGCTTTCTGCCACAGCTCCTGGGAATAGTCCCTGACTCCAAGGAGGGCATCAGCTAGCCTCTGGGGGTGCTTGAAGTTTTTTGGGGGCCATAAGCAGGCCAGGAATACCCCACCACCCTCCACCTCCTTGGCCTTTTGTGGCTGAAGAAGAAGTAACTGCATATTCTCCTGCAGTTCTTGAAAGCTGCCTGCGGTAAAGCCAAAATAAAACATTTCCAGGCTCAGCCAGAAACAAGTATTGATGTCTAAGGAGCAGACGTCTGATGGAAATACTGACACACTTAAGCACTTGGAGCTGTGAACCACACAAAAAGTGAATTATTGCTGGGATGAGCCAAGCAGCTATGGAGATGAAGTATCTTACCCTTATAAGTGAATACATACAAAAGCTTTTTAGCTATGCTGGCCCAGCTGCTTCTCGTTGTGGAAGGTGCTTCCTGGCTAGTTGCTGCCTTTTTGCTCCTCTGTTCAGCTTAAAAATTGCCTGGCTCCCTGTAGCATGTTTGCTCTGAGCAGCAGTGATGCTGCTGCAAGTGTTGATCCCCATCAGAAGCGTCTCTTGGTGATTCTTGACTAATTACTGCTTTGGCTAAACTCATACATGGTTGAATTTTAGACATGTATCAGGACCCCACAACCTAGATTGCCTTCTCCTCTCTAAGAACCCATTATAGCTGCAAATGCATTAATCCCTGCACTGCTGGCAAGTGACAGAGCAGGCTCCCATAACCCCTGCATGAATTAACTCCCCAGTAATTTATACCTGTGTATCGAGGTTTAACCCCAGCCAGCAAATAAAGCTCCATGAAGCTGCTTGCTCCCCCCTGGTGGGATGGGGGAGAGAATCAGAAGAGGCACAGTGAGAAAACTCCTGGGTTGAGATAAAGGCAGTTTAATAAGTAAAGCAAAAGCCGTGCACACAAGCAAAGCAAACCAAGGAATTAATTCCCCCCTCCCCATGGGCAGGCAGGCTGAGGCCCCCCCCCCCCCCCCCGACAGCCAGACTCCATCACACGTAACAGGGACTTGGGAAGGCCAACACCATCGCTCGGAACATCCCCCCGCCCCCCCCCCCCCCCTTCCTTCTTCCCCAGCTTTATATGCTGAGCATGGCATCCCATGGTATGGAATATCCCTTGGGTCAGGTGGAGCGGGCTGCCCTGGCCGTGTCCCCTCCCAGGCCTGGTGCCCCCCAGGCCCCTGGCTGGTGGGGTGGGATGAGAGGCAGAAAAGCCCTTGGCTCTGTGGGGGCACTGCTCAGCAATCACAGAAACACCTCTGTGCTATCAACACTGGTTTTAGCACAAACCATCACCCCATACTAGCTACTATCAAGAAAGTTAACTCTGTCCCTGCCAAAAGCAGTGCACTCTGTCAGCTGTGGGTTTTGAAAAGATGCTTTTAATGTCAGTTAGATCCCAAATGGGGGTTTCCTTTGGGAGCAGAGGGACCCTTGCAACCTGACTTGCAATAGAAACGCTTTAGGATAAAGTTTTAAAGGGTGCGTGGGGATAGGTATTTGCCAGCAGCAAGGGTGGTTTTCTTGGTACCCAGGACTGAGATCCAGGAGGTGTGTGTTCAGCCCCAGTAAATCTGAAAACCTACCTCCCCACAGTGCTGCTTTGCAGGTGGAATTTTTCCGACTGCTTCAGTCAAAGGTGTATGAGCAGATGGAAGAAGCAACTGTGTCAGGAGAGCTCAGTACCTGCTCCCCGGATTGGTTTCCTTACAATTTAGCAGTGAGAGATGCAGGATGAAGAAGGTGGCCAAACCCTTGCCCAGGTCCTCAGGAGAGCTCAGCCCATCTGTGTTAAACTCCTCCCAAACACAGGCTGTACACACAGCCCCTGCCACTTTGTGAACGTGGTTGGAGATGTAGACTTCTGCAAGTCAGTCTCATGGCTGGATGCTTGGCTCCAGAGGGGGCAACTTCATGTCTCCTTCGTGTCTTGGTGTCTCTTGGTTGGGAACACCAGGCACTTGCAGCTGGAAGGAGGTGCTGGGCTCTGGGCACCCAGTGGAAGAGCTGTGTTTTCCCACTCAAAACTCCAGCTGTTCTCAGCATGGAAATGAGACTGTCTCTGCTTTCTGATTTATCATCTTATTTGAAAGCTATAGGAGGAATAAGAGTAAAATTTCATTCTCCAAGGTCACAGTTGGTCAAAGTGCTTAAGCACTTGAAGCGCATGTTTAAGTACTTTGTGGAGGTTTCCAATTTGAGCCCTGTTTATTTTTTAAGCCATAAGCACATAAACTGAAATTTGAAAAACTGTTTAAAGAAGTGAGATTAAAACCATTAGTATAATGTTTATAATTATAATCCATAACCCTTTCAATTCACTCTCCATCTTTCCAGACATTACTCCCAGTCAGCAGGAATAGTCACCAAGACTGAACTTTGCATTTAACAGGCATCACGGTATCTGGTGGAGACTGGCTGGGGAGATTGAGGGCAGAGATGCCAAAAAGTTGTCAGAAACAAGAGATGATGATGCTTTCCACAGAAAGAAAAGACCCCAGTGGTTCTGCTCTGAGTATAAAGTGAATTTCCTCTTTGTTTCAGCATTCCTTAATTATGTTTTATAAAAAGAGTTTGTCACTTTGTCCTTAACCCAGGTTCATGGCTTTCCAAAAAGAATGATTTCCTTTTAAATGGCCGAACAGTACAGTTTGGCTTGTGCTTAGTCTGGGTTTGTTCCTGTTCGGTAGGTTTATGATAGAAAAAACAAAATATACAAGTCTTGATAATTTGGCAAACAGCTTGGATAAAACTGTGTATTTTGTGTGGAGGGATTGTGCAGCTGCATGGGATTTGTTTTCCAGTAGATTAAATTAGCAAGAGCTTCCATCAGAGTCAACAAACGAAGATCAGTACCCAGTCCTGCAAGTGCAAAGCTATATGCGGGCTTTTTAATTGGAAGCCAAAGTTGGTATCATTGAAAAAATCCTTACAGTCTAGAAAAAGGAAGAAAAAACCTCTGAAAGGAGCAGTTAAACCAGAATATTTCTCAACCATATTTTCCCCAAGGCTATATCCCCGTTGGGAAGAGACCATGGGTGAACACTCAAGTGTCGCAACAGGTGCTGGTCTGATAGGAAGGAGATATTGGAGCTCTGTCTTCTTTTTCTTTTTGCTAAAAGTGTACGCTTTCAGGAAAAATCTTTTCATTAAAAGAAAAAAACCCAACACCCTAAACCTTTGACTGTATGAATACCACAAAATTCTGGCCAAACTCTAAAATACTTGAGCTGGAATTGCTGCAAGGGTGTCAGAGGAAAGAATCTTTGTAACCCCCAACAAGTGTGGGCTTTGCCTCCTGCGAGATGATACCTCCCATGAAATACCACATTTTCAGGCCCCCAGGATTCATTACTTCTATCCTGCAAGGGTATTGACTAAAACATTTTTATAATTTTAATTTTTACATTTCCTCAAGAATAAAAGCTTGCATGACAAGAAGAGAAGAGCAATACATTTTTCTCATAACCTGCTCCAACTCTTTCACTTAATGGCAGAAGAGCAGCTTGAAGCCAGTGCCACATCCTCGGGTATTCAGAGCTGCTGTAATTGCATTGGTTTTAAAGTCAAATTGTAATTTATGAATATGCTGAAGCTGCAAAATTAGGATCTCTGTCCAAATCTGATTACTATCTGAGATCAACTCGGGCCACCTGGGTTTGGATCATAGTTCAGACCGAACTGTTTTGAATCACTTTTCATTTGCTAATTATGTAGTCATAGCACCAAAGTATCTTCATCAAGGAGTAGGATCCCCTGTGATACATACTGTACAAAAGCAAGAAGACACTTATGCCTGGTGGAACATACAGCCTCGGAGCCGGTGTCAGCCAGAAGGTAGAGGTGGGGCAATGCCAAGTGAAAACGTTGGTTAGCATAGACAAAGTGGGGAGAATGGCAGTCTTGTTGTTAAGCTAGCTGGGTTGAGGGCAGCTGTATTCTAATTCTCCTTTATTAAAGAAGTGTAAAGGGTAAATAAACCATTTAATGCCAAGAGTGAGTTTATATGTCACTAGAAGGAACATGAGAACCTTCAGGCCCAAGAACCACACTTCGAACATGCACCGCATTTCGCCATGGGGACATTTCTGAGCTTGAACCTTTCCTTGTGTCATTATCCTATGGTAAAAAACATTCTCCAGCCCATGGCAGTGTTCACTGGCATCATTTGTGGAATGAGCTACTGCAGCTGGTAGACTGAAGAGACGAGGATTTCAGCTTTCATGCTCAGTCTTTGGTTCTGCACTTCTTTGTTGCACAGAGGGTAACTCCATCAGGGAGCTAGTGGTGGGTTCATTTATTTTAGCTATTCCAGCTTGCATCTTCCATTCAGCCTTCCCACCTTGTTTCCTTCAGCCCACAGAGGTTGCCTTTGGGCCACCCAGAGTCACTTGAGAAATTCTGTTTTCCCATTTCTGCTCCTTTTATCCCCTTCTTGCAGGGTCTGGCAGGGGTTGTGGACAGTTTCACAGGAGTAAAGAAACCGAGATCCAGGGACCAAACTGTGAATAAGCACACACTTATTTCTGCTAGATCACCCCCCACACACCCCAGTGCTGGGTGTTGCAGTGACCCTATGTAGTGGTCTGTGCTGTTTCTTATGATGCACCTGATGGAGTGGCCGTGTTTTGGTCACTACAGGGTGGACATGGTCCTTGTAGATCAGCCAGAGACCTGACTGCAGTGTGCACAGCTGGCTGTGCCTTACTGCCTGCCAGGGGCAGGCAAGCCTCGTCTCTGGCAAGGAGGAGCTCTGGGCACATGGAAGTATCAGTAGAGCAAATATAAATTTCTTTTTTAAATGCTCTTTCATTCTCTGACACCTGGTCTTATTTACTCATTTCCGTTTCTTTCTCCCTTTGCAGAATACTTGAGGAGCGAGACCGCCTTTCTGGAAGAGTTGGTGTTTGGAAGTGGAGATACCATTGAACTTTCTTGTAACACCCAAGGCTCTTCTGTGTCTGTTTTCTGGTTTAAAGATGGTATCGGGATTGTACCTACCAACAGAACTCATATTGGACAAAAACTGTTGAAGATAATCAATGTGTCATATGATGACTCGGGGCTGTACAGTTGCAAGCCAAGGCATTCCAATGAGGTCCTGGGAAACTTTACAGTCAGAGTTACAGGTACATGCAGAAATACAGCGGTTTTGGTGGTTTTTAAAAATTATTTATTTATTTTCCGTTTTTGCTCCTCCACATGTTCAGCATAGCTGGTGCTTTGCGGTGTTCATCCATACTTGGTGGGTCTCTACCTCCCTGGTAACTCCTGGCAGTGATTAGACTGACACCACAAACGAGTCAAAGAACGCTTGCGTGTCCATACCAAATGTTAAAGCTTGGTGTTAATACTGAGAGAGACTTAGAAACAGTGCTAGTCAGATTAAACCCCAAATCCCCCCTAACCCTCAAATAGATGCAATGCTACATGTGCCTTTGAAGTCCTCTGTGAGTGAGTGAACTGTGGCTCAGGGAGGTTAAGTGACTTTTTCTACTTTATGTGAGAAATCAGTGGCAAAATTGCATGTAAAAGCTGGAGGTTCCTGAAAACTGTTCCCCTGCTGTAGCTGATAAATCCTCTTCCTTCTGTCCTGGTTATCACAAATCACCAGTTTGTTTCAGAAGTAGCTTATCTGTAAACTGTATATCTCAAATATGTGCTTCATCAAAGGTACTTATTGGGATTCGTGTATTGCAAACAAGTGCTGTGTTGGCAAAGCACGTGCTGTCATTTGCTTGGTCATATTTTTTCCATGATTAGGACAGTAGGACAGAACAGCTGCAAGTTGTCCAAGCCTGAATCACTAAATGGAGAGTGCCAGAAAAAACTGTTGCTCCCGGCGAGCTAACCAGTAACATTAAGATCATCTCCATGATTTCAGGTTTCTGCATTGGTAGATGGATACCCATCACTGTGAACAGACAGAAGAAAGCCTTCTGATCACACAGATTAAAAGCCTGGATTTTTAGAAAAATTTACCCCTTCTGGATCTAAGATTTTGAAAACTTTCCTTTGCCCTTGTGCATTGGACCTTTTTCGAGCATCGTTGAACAGTAGGTCCTTGCCTCCAAAAGTTGAGTTCCCTCAAAAAGTAAGGGGGTCTGTCTGAAAAGCAAATAGAGAGATGTTTGTGATTGTAAATCACATCTACTCCATAAAGGGCTTTTTCATGCCAGAAATAGGATTTTGTGTAAGTGAGAGAATCAAACCATCGTGAGAATAAAAGCTTGTTTCAGCAATTCTTCACCAACATCTGCTTTTCATTGAATGTTACTGGAGATCGCTGTGAATGCTTCAAGGTCATATCAATTAAATGGTTAAAGAAGTATTTGGCCCTTGAAAGGCTTTCTTTAACTAGGTATGATTATTGCAACTATCCAAGGAACTGCAGGTTGTTAGAAACTTTACTCTTTTTTTTTTTTTTTTAAAGTGACATTAAAATGCTTTTGAGTTCAAGGGGCAGCAGGGAGGCAGAAGAGGGCAGCTGGTTACATGCTCAAATGAAACAGCTGCCAGCCCCAAAAGTTCGTAAAGTGAGAAATTGTTTTTAATAGTGGAAGGGCTGATAATCCTCTGCTTTTAAAAAGTTTAAGCCCCTGTGTTTTTCCTCTTCGCTAATAATAGCTAATAACAGCTTAAGAACAAGCGAGTAACCTGAACCTGCTTTCTGACAGCATTATGAGTCTTTGATTCTATTAGCCCACTGTCATTACCACCAAAGTGCTAGTAATGTGGGAATCTCTGTTTTAGCTGTCAGCAGCACTTGTTTTAAACTTTGAAGCCCTGCTTTATGTGGCAATAGTGGCGCCTTTCTTATGCTCAGATACGTCTTCATAATTTGTACTGATTGCTCAGTGTGGCACTTGCGGAGATGAAATCATTATTGGAGATTTGTGGTTTGTGTTCCCACTTCTTAAAGGTAACGCCAGCATTAGCTCAGATATCTGGTTGGGTGTTCATGTGGGTATCTAATGTTCAGGGCTGGGGTTGTCCTCTGTATTAAACTGCTTTAAATCTGTATCAACAGACTGGAATTGCTCTGATCCGTATTCTAAAGTAAGCAAAACTAGGCTAGGTGTATTCAGAATAGCTGGTGTACATGCAAGTCACATTTTGAGAGGTGCTTCCAGATTCTAGGAGTGTATCAGGATTTTCCTATGTGGGGCCATGAGTTCTGAGTCTGCAACAAACTCTTCTGTGGTGACTGTGCACAGTGAGATGCTTGATACTGAAGGTAGAGCAAGGACATGCTGGAGCTGGCATTGCGGAGTTGAAAACCAGGTTGATTAATAGCAGGGTCTGATCTCTTCAAAATGCCTCTCTGGACAGATGTGGGCTTGAGCATGTTGCTAGTTTACAAAAAGAAATGTACTGTCTTCTTAAAACCTGAGCACTTGAAGAGGATCACAAATAGAGGCTGCATGCCCAAACTGATCTCCATCCCTCTTGGCAGAAGCTCCATTTCTGCAACCATTTCACACATGGAACAGCCTTTGGATTTAGTGGCTGAGCAGCACGGACAAGCACGGACTGCAGGCTAGTACTGGCAAAAAGAGCTTTCAAAATACCCAAAACTAAGCTCTTCAGAACACTTGACTAAAAAACTTAAGCCCCTTTCTGTTCATAGTTAAAGCTCTTTGGAGAATAGCATCTGGCAGTTCTTGCTGATGCCAATACTCATCAGCTTCTGTAAAGGATTGTTTTAGTAAATGATTAACAAAGAGCTTACAAATTTTTGGTCACTTTTTGAAAAAGGTGATGTTTCAGGAACCTGAATGGGACAGTAGCTCTGAGTATGGGATATTTGCTCTTAAAACCTAAGCTGCATCTCTCATCTGAAACACAGGCAAGGGCAAAGACTCTTCCCTTGCTCTTGTGGAAATGTTTCTGAATTGGTTTAAAAATTGATTCTGCTCCTCTGGTCACAGTTGGTTCATTGGAAACCAGAAGTAAATTATAATCACATGTTAATATATGGATAACCAAATCTGAGATTGCAGGGCTGAGAATGTGCTGGTTTCTCTGTCAATGCTGGTGGCGATTTGGCTGGGTTTCTGCCTTCGCCGGGACTTGAGCAAACCTGCTGATTCAGCCAACACACCTAAACATCCACTTCACTTTCAGCAAGCCCCATGGCATTTCCCTAGTTCTGCTGCCAGCAGGACCTCAACTGTGGATAGTTAGATACATGCTTGAAATCTTCCTTGGGACTTTGCCAGGGAGAAGGCGCAAAGCACGATGTGCCACTGCAGTCTAAAGCAGGGAGATGATTCCTGTGTCACTCCTGTATATGGTGCATATGTCTGGAAAGTCCTTCCAGATTCTGCAGAGAAGTAGTATTTGTTGTTATCTTTCTTTTCCTTTTATCCCCTCACACCCCCCCCCCCCCCTTTTTTTTTTTTCCCCTCCCCATTTTTACCTCCACTGAGCTGGTCAGAGAATGGCAGAAAACTCAAGTGCATCTTGAAATGAAGGAGATTCTGCCTGGCTTGATCTAAAGTAGTGCTTTACATTCCTGGCCACACTTTGAACACTCACAAAGTTTCCTTGTGAGTTGAAAGCCAAGTTCTTTTACCACTGTCTCAGAATATAAAGGCTGCTCGGTTGTTAGCATTTTGCCTTTATTTAAAAAAGAAATTCCTAGAGATTATATGAAGTCAGTGATTCTGAATCTTCCAGACAATGAATTGTACAAAATCATGTAAACTAAATCAAACACTAAGCTGCTATTTTATAATGGGATTTACATTTACAGTAGTCATTTGGTGGGGAATGGAGAGACTGAGACTTCATTGTGAACAGCTTGGAGAAGGTGAGATGTTAGATCACATTAAGAGAAACAGTTCAGGATGTTTTGGAGAGATACAGATGGAAAATTCCCACCTGCTAACTTGTATTCAGTTACCGCCTCGAGGTGTCTCTGTAGGAGGGATATAATCGAAGGGAACTGGTTCACGGAGTAGACATCAAAATGTCGCTCGAGAGAGGTTTGATTGCACCTTAAAAGCTGTGGTCTGAGTAGTTGAGCGAGGAGTTAATAAGGGGAGATGTGACTGGGGTTTATTGAGTTAAAAGAAGAATGCAGGAAAAGTGAATTAGAAATGCTGACCTGTCATTTCAAGACTTGGTGAAATAAAAAGTCTTCAAGGTGAGTGCTGGGCGGGGGGGGGGGGGGGGGGGGGGGAAAGCGGAGGAGAGTTTGTTCTGCAAAAAGAAACTTCCCCTTTTGGAACTGCCTTTGTATTTATGAGGAGAAGAGCACTTCACGCAGGGAGAAGTGTTTGGCATTGGACCCTGGTCTCTGGTGGCAGAGCACTGGCAGACTCGTGACACCTCTTTCCCATTTCAGAAAGCTCCTGGCCGGTTGTCCCTGACCCAGTAGCTTGGGAGAGACAGACTTGTGGAGCTGCAGGGAAGGGTGACCCATCACGTGGATGTTCTCCCCTCACTGGAGCCCACTGTGGCACCAACAGCCTTGTCCAACGTAGTATCCCCGTGTGCCATCCTTTTTGTGCTTCACCTCTTTCTCCTTCTCCTCCTAGATTCCCCTTCGTCTGGTGATGATGAAGATGATGACGATGAGTCAGAAGACACAGGTAATTTGGTTTTCTGGGAGGCAGAGGCCTTTTTTTTCAAAGAGAGGTAGCTCTGAAGTGGAGCAGCTCATCTAGATGTTCAGCTGGTTGGAGAGCAGCTCTTTCTCTGTGTTGATGTCGGTGATCATGATGGTGTTTATCTAAAAATTCAGAAGTAGCTGCCAGAGTGATAGTGCTGCTGTAATATCCTACGGCAGCAGCAATGTTGAGTGTTTTTTGGGGGAGACCTGATGAGCTAGAGTTATGAATTTTCATTGTATGTAAATCCAGGCAAACACACTTATCCTTTTTTTTTTTTTACTACATCAATGTTATGCCAGATTTACACCATTGTAAACCTTGGCCTGCTTTATTTGTAGCTGTTTTGATTCTGGTCCTTACTGGCATCTTGATTGGAGCCAGAGCATAAAATTTACGCTAGCCAAGGGCCAAATTTACTGATGCTGTAAGCGGCAGCAAGCCTTTTGGCTTTGCTGGCTTTTTCTTTTGCTCTGCGTGGGGAAGGGAGCCCCAGGATGGAGCCTCTCGGTGCTTTCTTTAAGTGCAATAGCACTAATCAGGATCACTGCATGTTTCAGAGGCATTAGTGTTGTGTTTTATCATGCTCTTTATATTTCTGCAAAGCGAGCTGCCTGTGTGTATGTGTTTTTAATAAATAAATGTCTTGCATTTGAACTCCCAATCAGCTGTGTACATTGGCAGAAGTTCAACATGACTGGAAAATTTCTCCTGCCCATAGTGTTGGACATGCAGGACTCTTTAGAACAAGTCCCTCACTGTAATACATTCGTACCACTGTGTCGTGCAGTATGTGGACGGTAACAGTGAGTTATGGTGCCAGGCAACCCATCACCAGCAGTTAGTGGTTTTCTGATAGCTTCTAATTAAGGGTCGGATCCTGCGAGGTATTGGGCACCTTTGCAGATGTGCTCAGGGCTCCTGAAGCCTGGTGGAGGCTCAGGTTTGGTCAGGATTTGTTCCTGCTGCAGAGCAGCTCTGATGAGCACAATTAATCGTTCTGTACTATTTTTTTATGTGGTTTGTAGTAAACTCCCATCTCTTAGCAACAGGTATCACAAAACATCAGCTGGTTTATGGTACAGAAAGACACGTTTTTCTTCACTGGAAAGGAAAACATACATTTAGCCTCATGTATTTATAGCCTGTATTCTGGGTCTTATTGACTTTGAGGCTGTGTCTTTTTTTAGACCTAAAGGTAACAACTGGCTTTGCTTAAAGGTCTTATTGGAAAAATTTGGATTCTCTTCTGCTTTAAAAACTGTTGATTAGCTTAACGTGCCAGCTCAGTGAAAGCTCATTGCGTGTCATGACATGGATGTGCTTTATGTTGCTTGGTTTGATGACAGACCCTCCCCTTAACCTTCACAGACTTTCTCTTGAGTCTGGGGAGCCGTGTTGTTAACCCTGGCACCACTGCTTCTGGGACATCCCACCAGGGACAGGGGCTGCAGGACCATCCCAGGCAGGTGCACACGTGGGTGTAACCAGTACCGTGTCCTATGGACAGCCCAAAAAACCTGTGTCCTCTGTTTTCTGTGGCAAAACAATACCCTACTAATGAGTTGTATGAGCCCCTGCTTGGCCATCAGACATAGCCATGGTCAGTAGTTGGAGGAGTGAAGAAATAAATACGCTTTCATTGAAAAGAAAACTATAACCAATAGTTACCGTATTTATTCAGGACTGGCTCACTGCATGTTGCCATACTGCATGTATGTGTATATATATATATGTGTGTGTGTATATATATATATATATATATATATATATACACACACACACACACTGAATAAACCCCTTGTCTTCTGGCTCCTAGCGATGATAAGTTAATTTTCTGGCTTAATTGTGTTGTTCAAGGGAGTTTCTTACCCTCATATGTATAGAGAAGAGCTTGGAGAGCTGATTCCAATACTCATGAGTTTGAAGTCAGTCTTGTTAATTTTGGGGCTTTGACCCAAAATTGTTGAATGACAGGAGCTGCAAATACCAAAGCAAGAGAACAAGAGGAAATATGTCCCAGAAGAAATTAATATTTGGTGCAAAAACTCTTGGAGAGCACAGAGATAGGCCCTCCACGTGGAGTGCCTTGCTCTGCTCACTCCTTTAAGCATTCTCTTCGAAGGGCAATACAGGAACGGGCATCCCTTAGGGATGGGCAGCAGAAAAGAAAAAAGGGGAACTTCAGCAGCCTCAAAACGTCAGCCCATTTGTTGCAGCCTTGTCACAAACCGTGGTCCACCTATGCAAAAAGAGGCTTTCCAATACCTCTGTTCTCTACAGCTGTTTTTCCTGGCCCTGAAACAAAAACAAAACTCCCTTTTCACACACTGCTCTTCTGCCCCAGTGCTCCCTACCCCTCTGTATCTGTTTGTTTGGAGCCCCCGCTGCGTAGCCCCAGCACCTTCAAAGAGCCCCTATAATCTCCAATTAAATCTGGCTGTGTACTCAGAGGCGTCAGCTGGGGAAATTACACAATTAAGGTTGATTCTGTCTGCCGCAGAATTTTGTGGCAGCTCCTCATTGCTAAATGAGAGCTGGGCTGTATTAATTATTCCAAGTATCGCGCTCGGGTGTTTTTTTAATTGGTCATTCCAGTCAGATGGGTGGCCGGTGTCTTTGACGAACAAAATGGACTGTCGGGCTTAGTGTTTGATGATGGGAAAGGGCCGATGATAATGTTTGTGGGTCCTTTTTTTTTTCCACACCTGCACATGCAAAATCATTGCTTGTAATTAATTTAGAGCAAGCGGCTCTAGAAATTTTTCCTGTCTTTCATCCTTCCTCCTTTCTCATTCCCAAAACTCTCTGGAGCTTTACAAGCTTTGCTTGAAAAGAAGAGTTAGCAACATTTTCACCCCCTTAAAAACTGGTAATGAAAGGACTCTGGGGGCACAGCAAACCGAAAGCAGTGATGTTTTGTTCGCTGCTCCTGTGAGTGAGAACAAAGGCACCTTTTTCAGTGTGTAGACACTTTCTTCCAGTTGCAGTTTGACTTGAGAGCGATGTCCTGGTTATTTGAATCTTGGCATGTTAATCCAGGGCTGCCCAGCCCTGGAGAGCCCCAAATCCCACGGAATAGCACCCAAACAGAGCGAAGGCACTTGGGGAAGAAGCCATGTCTAATTGCAGGAGGGAGGAGCGGATCCTGCTTTTGCTCCACATGGAGAATATCCCCTGCTGGAAATTTGCGTGGGTCCCATGTTGCTCCTTTCTGATGTCCAATGGCAAAATCTCCCTTGGCTTCAGTGGCAAAGGTTGCAGTCAGTGGTTTGATTGGTCTCCTGTGAGATTCCAACTCATCTTTTGAGTGAGAAAACGTGGAGAAACATTACCTGCAGAACAGGCAGCTGGTGTAGAAAGGGGAAACCCCAGCAAAAGCACAGCCCAAGGAGGAACCTGGTCCTGGCGGGGTGGCCATGCGATCTAGTTACACCCTCATGCCCGGGTGAGTGTCACTAATGCCATGAAATGGGATTTATGGTAGGCAGATATGTTAATCAAACAACAAACAGCAGGTTATTCAGCTGCCTTTCTTAGCATTGGTGGAGAGGGACTTCTCCATCCATGCCTGGCCTTTCCCTGAACTCTTCCCTGTAGCCCTGTTAACCTCCTGTAAAGTCTCCAGGAAATCAGGGTGTGTTGCCAAAATGAAGCGTTCAGCCAGAAAATAGCCAGTGCTTCAGAAACCAAGGACCAGATGTCTCCCAACATAGTTTCTGCAGCTCCCTCCTCTTCAGCCTTCCCAGCACCACCCCAGCTCTCCTCCTCCAGATTCACCCCCCTGCTGCTGCCTGGGCTTTTGCCCAGCCTTTACTTGGTTTCTGCCCTTCCCAAAGCATGCAATAGCAGCATCTTCCTTTATCATCAAGACCTACTCTTCTTTTAGGGGTTGCACCCACTTTTCTAACATTTTTTGGAATATTCCTCTTTTTTGTGCAGTTCTACCATTTTTCTAAGCTCGGCTGTTGGAGTGTAGGTGGCTACATGAAGTCCTGCTTTAGCTCACATTACCGTAGCATTTGAGGGCTCCTGGATGTGCTGTCGTTTCACAGCAAAATTTGTAGCCAGGGTTTTGCAGGAACATGGGAATTGCAGGGATTACTTCTTTTGCTTCTGTTTGTGCCAGCTGTACTCCTGCTCTGGTGCCATCCTGGCACGAAAAGGGCCTTAAGCAGTTTTGTTTAAAAAATGAGGCTTATGCAGCATGGGTGAGCACCACATCCCTCCAGTACGTGGAGCTGACCCTGACAGGCACCACAGTGTGTTGTCCCAGGCAATCTGAGGGCAAATGCAAGCACTCAGTACTGATTTCTCTCCCTGGGACCACATTACTGAGGCACCTACCTATATCTAGCTGCCCGGCTGCAGAGGTGGAAAAGCGATGAGACATGAGAGCGATGTGCCCAGTGGATGGCCTCCTGGATGTAGCTCCTGACATCCAGTTCCTCATGGCCAAATGGGCTTCACAAGTAGCCATGGAGAGAGGGGACCATGTGGAGAGTGTTAGCAGGTACTAAAAAATGGGTGGGTGCATGGATTGCCTTGGCTGAGCTATATGACCTTGCCTGCAAGGCCTTGGAGCTGAAATGCAGCAGGGAGCCTGCACAGAGGACACTGGCGAGTTAGACCAAGGTGGAGTCATCACTGACTTACCTGGAATTGCAAAGGGATGGGTGTCATGGAGCCAAACATGTTGAGGCTAAGTACATCAGGGAGCACTGAAGAAAGGGAGCAGCTCGAGTGCATCTCACAGGGATGCAACAAGAGGGAAAACTTTGTATACCCTTGTCGTGAAGGGGAGGGGGATTGCAGAGGCTTCAGGGTAGCACTGAGTTGGGGCTGTGATGCTGGGTGATGTTTCTGATCTTCATCACTGCTGTGGGAGTGGCCAGCAGCATGTTTTCCCCACATCTTTGGCGGCCGTTGTGCTCTCCAGGACAGTTCTTGAAGGACCAGCACCTTCCACTTGTCTTGGCCAGTAGCACATGGGTCTCTGCAACTGGTGGTTTTGGGTACTCCATGTCTGTGGATGCTTCCTTCCCATCTGGAGGAGATGCCAGTTAGGCTCTTCGGTCTCCTTTTTGCTATTTTGCAGCCCAAACGCTGTCTGCCCCCATCTCCCTTTGGCTTTGGTGTGGAGCGCAGAGCTGGGGGTTTGGACGTGGCCCCTGGCATGGCAGGGAAGCACCCCACATGCAACTCGGCGGTGTTGCCTTAAGCAGAAATGAAAGCTTGGGAGGCTTTACAAAAAAATTTTCTTCTCAGTATGAATTTGCTGCTGCTGCCGCCTTAATTTGGAGCTAATATGTAATGTTTGTAACACAGCCAAGAAACATTGTTGCACTTGAGGCAGATTATAAAAAGTATCTCATGCTAACACTGGTGTTTTAAAAGTTATCCGTGTTCAAAGGTAACATGAATCTTTAAAACTAAAATCACTTGTACTTAAAGAACATAAACATGATAAACCAGTTTGACACTGGCTTTTTTTTTTTTTTTTTTCCTTTCCTTCCCTTAAGGAGGCTGCACTACATTTGTGCTCACTGAGAAGCAACATTTTCCAATGCACTCAGCTAACACTTTTTCTCTGCTCCCTTGCTGGCCCATCAACTTTTTTTACAGTTCCAACATCTTTCTGCTGTTCGTGTTTCTTGGCTACTATTGTCCTGAAGGTACATCTGTCTCTTTTTACATGCTGAGGCCAGATTCTCATCCTGATCTGGAATAACTCTACCTGTTGATTTAAAAGCGGCTATTCCAGATTTATACTGGCATTACCGAGACAAGAACCTGGTCGTGAACCTTTCATCACAAACCTAAAATGCAAACACCCTGTCTATGTCTATGAGAGTCATTTAGCTGGAAAGTGTTTCTGCGTCATTTATCTTAAGTGCAGCAGGTAGCAATTTAACTGTCACTCTGCACATGCCAAAGCCTCCTCAAATGCATCTGCTCACCAGCTGATATCCTCAGCAGCAGAAAAGGGCCTGTTAAACTTGGTCTTCCCTTTCTTAGGTGTTCCCTTCTGGACCCGGCCAGATAAGATGGAGAAGAAGCTGCTGGCAGTTCCTGCTGCCAACACTGTTCGCTTCCGATGTCCTGCGGGTGGAAACCCAACTCCTTCCATCTACTGGCTGAAAAATGGCAAGGAGTTCAAAGGAGAGCATAGGATTGGGGGCATCAAGGTAAGGCCTTGGTCTGGATCTCTGTTTTTGTCAGGAGTTTTCTACCAACTGTAGAAAATTGTATTTCACAGTGAGTAACATGTAAGTACATGTAAGTGCACGATCCTGACTCTGGGAATGCAAGTGTTTCTTGTAGCCATAGTAATTGCTGGACATCGAAGTGTTAAAAAGAGCTTCTGTCCCTTGGGATTGAAGGCCAGTTCCCTCTGGGTTTGTCAGGGAGTAGGTAAAAATGAGGCTGGGTTTATGGTTGCATTGTGGACAGTGATGAGAAAGCAGGAGCAGAAACTTCTGTCTTGATTTCTGGAGATTAACCCAGTGCATTGAGACTTGTTAGACCAAGCCATACCTACTCCCAGCTTTCAAGGAAAACTGACTTGTCATCCTTTGAAGGTGTAGGAAGGACCTCACCAAAGAGCTGGGCTGTCGTGCTGGTGGTCATTAACATTCTCGTGGTATAAATCACTGACCCTTGGTCAAGTACTGGATTCCTTGTAGCCAGAGTAATGGCATCTGCTCCTTGGCTGCTTGCTTCTCCCTCCTTCCTTTCTACCATGAGGTGTTCTGGAAAATGCTCTGGCTTGTGTTTGTAGATAAAACTAAGGGATGCAAAAACCCACTGCACTCAAATGGCTTAATTAGCCAGAAGTTTCTGTGCTATATGATGAAATATGGCAGGATTTGAATAGGAAAGTCAGCTCTTCTCTGATTTTGTTGTTACTGCTTAGTCCCTTAGCTCCCGTAGTGAAGTCGCAGTCAGGCCCCTTTCTGGTTTTATGTGGGGAGAATAGAACTGGCAGCAGCTGATGATAACAAAATGAGTGTAGCAGGAAGTACTCGAGCAGCAGTTCTTGCCTGTGCTCTGCCAGCCCTGACGTATCCCTGGGCTGCTGCTGAGGAGAGAAGGTGATTTTTAGGAAGGCACCTTCATCAGTACTCTGAATAGCTGTGTGCTGATGCCTACCACATCTGTAGTGTTTTGAAAGGGAGCTAGGCATGCAAAACATGCCAGGCTCCAGAAACCAGCGAAGGATTCAGAAAAGCCTTCCCTCCCCACAGTTTTGGGCCATTTCTTTCCTGTTAGCTCAGACCTGTTCCTGAAAGAGCCTTTTGTGATTGCTTCAGTGAAGCCTTTGAAGCTTCCTGCTCAGTCCTGTCCCTGCTCCAGCCTGGATGAGGCTGAGGACACGGTCAGGGTTGGATCTTGTGAAAAGTTAAGGAGCAAAAAGAAGTGGGGAAGTAACTCCTGTGGGTAAACAGCCTTTTCGGCAGGTAGCATTCCCAGAGCACAAGCATCTTTCACGAATTGCAGGCTGTGAGGATCATCATGAAGTGTTTTCAGGCTTGCGTGTGCCGTTCGAACGGCTTTTTACAAAACTATGTGACATCAGCTGTACTAAATTATGCTTGCAGAATAAAATCTAAAGCTGAAAGCAATTCCCCTACCCACTTCCCAGTGGTTTTAATCTATCCTTGAGTTTAAATTGACACATTTCATCCTCTGCAACATGGTAGTGAATCTTTGGCATCGCTGTGCTTTGTTTCTCTAGGGGCACCTTCCAGCAACAAGCTGATGCTTAAAAGAGCTATTGAAGGCAATGTCAGGCCAATTACAGCAAGATTGGTTTAAGCTCTCTATCTGTCTAGGTGTAGTTCTTTGTCCCTTTCTTGATATAAAGACATCTTTCTCTGTCTGTAATTTTCCTTCCCTTATTTGCTTGCTTTTGCTCTTGAGCTGTGGTTAGATGTAAGTAGTCTAAAGTAAATCTCATCCAATATAAATATACTGGTAGATATCAGCTGCAATTTGAACCAGAAAAAGAGATTGAAAACCTGCTCAGTATCTGATGTATTTAAGATTTAAATTCCCTGTTACAACTTAACTTCATAACAGGATTAGGCAGCTTGAAAAGAAAGGGCAAGATCCAGATCCAGCAGAGTTTGGTTGGCTGGCTTCATCTCGATCTCATCTTAACCCAGAAATCCGTGAGCTGGGAATGTTCTCATTTGTTTTCAGTGTGTGGAAGAGTTTAAATGTTGATTGTGAAAGCTCTGTGGTCAGCACATGCAAGCTGACCATTATTCCACTTCTGCCTCTCGCAAATGGCATTTAGAACTCCTGTGATTGCCTGGTGTAAAGCCTGCAAGAGGGAAGGGCGAGCACTGAAAACATGAAGTGCAGACTAACCTAGTGTTGTTACAGTTCATCCTTAACTAGTAAAGAAAAGAAATTCATATGACTTATCTTATGAAATTTCCCAAAGAGCATTAATGGTTAAATCCTTGTTGGAATCTCTAATATCATAAGCCTGTGTGTGTTAAATGACCCTAGAAGGGAAGATTGAGGGGAGGGGAGATAGAGGATTATGCCTTCCCCAGACCATTGCACTGACTTGCATACCAGTCAGGCAAACACAGACTAAGGTTCTAAGTGTGTCTGCAAATGTTTGTTTCACAAGGAGCCAAGAATGACAACACCAAATAAACCAGAGGGATTTCCAGTATCTCACTCACTTGATTAATGCCTGCACTAAGTCACTTCATGTTTCTAGTGTTTTATCAAGTGTGGCAACTATCCTAACTTGGGAACGTTCCTTTTTATTATCCTTTAAATCTAGATGCCTCTCTCAACCTGAAAAAAAAAGTAAATCTCATTGCTTCTAGAAGAGTTTCCAGACAAGTTCTGCCCCATGAGTCTGTGCCCCCCAGGTTTTCCTCTCTGTTCAGAGTCCAAAGTCCCCATCATAAACCTGACAAAAAGAAGTGCTTTGAAAGTGCATCCTAAGTAAAACACCTAATTTGGACCTGATTTTATAATACAGGTCAGACTAGGGAGTTGCCCATGTTATCTGGAGCCCCATATCCTTTGAGTACCTCCTGGGGTTCCAGACACAAATACTTTGCAATGCCGAAAAGTGGATTAAAAGTCTTGAGACACAACTATGAGACAAGCTAGTTTGGAAATGAGCCACTGAGGAGCCACAAATTTGCACTGAAACTTCTTGCCAGTCTGGTATGTTCAGGTGAACTTGGGGTCCAGGCTCTCTGTTCTCTGTAATTGCCACACTGTCACAGAGATGCACCAAGTGGAATGTTGCTTTAAAGGTGTAATGTTGGTTCGGCATTCAGCTGCACCTGTGCTGTCCTGGGTGGGCAGAGGGTGCAGTCAGACCTGACCAGACATCTGCAACAACCGAGATCTCTGTTTAGGCACAGCATCCTATAACTTGAAATGGAAGGAAATGCTCTATTCAGCAGTCTCTGAAAAGTAGGGGTGCTCGGCAGTGCTTTTCTGAGGGATGCAGAGATCTACAAAGCTTTGTTAAAAATACTTTTGCTTGCTTATCTTGCAACTAAGCTGTCTAGTCCTATGACTTTAAGCCTTCCCTTTGCAAAATTCTGGCTTTAATTGCAACTTGGCCCCTTAAAGGGAACCATGTGGATGCAATTTATGTGTAGCAAAAGAGGTTAAATAACTTCATATTTGAGTTCACCTGCTGCAGCAAGAAACCTCCAGGAGCAATTACGCCCTTGTTTTCTCCATCAGCCCTTGACATTCTGTAGCGCAGTGTTATTGTAATCTCCTGCTTCTGTGTCCTTGGAGTCACCTTCTAAATGTTTAATAAAGTTAAATGTTTTGCTCTGGGAAGCAGAAGGCATCAAATTAATATCCAGAGATTTAGAGAGCTTTCATACAGTATGCATCCTGAAGTCATCTTTGTTACTGTTGATTGCTTTCTGTATTAATTCAAGATTTGCTTTCTATATCCATTATTTCCTTTATACTCATTAGAAACAAACGTTGTAGCTGGGATCACAGGGCAGCAGGTCAGGGTGGAGATGAGGGTTCTGCTTTCCCTTCTGCTACTGAACAGCCAACAACTCTGGACATGAGCCACATCCAGAAAACCGACTAGTATAATACTTGGTGCCAAAAGAGAAGGGCTGACCAAGCATCCTACGGACCAGACTTGAGGCTGGGCATGTTTTCCTGTGTTTTTTACAGGGAATTTAGGGGACTAACTGTATTACAGACATTCATTTCTGTTCAGACAGATGCCATGACCTGTTGCTTCCATAGCACACATCTTTAAAATATCTCACAGATGGGGTAAGAAGTACAATTTTTATTGTTTATAGTCATCTTATGGGTTATATGTAGTAATTGGTAAAGATCTGCAGATGGGAGTAAAATATTTTGAGTTGACAGAGTCTCTGTACCAGAGTGGTCTGGCAGAGGGGACCAGCAGACTGGAGTTACCTTAGCTGGTGCCTTCTGAAGTCATTACTCTAATGAGAGGTGCCACATGCAGCTGTCACCTGGTTTCATTATTGTTACTATTGTGGAAGCATCTACAAGTCCCCGTTGCAATCTCAGCATGTTACATTGTGTTGCACTGTTCCTGCATTGGTCTTAATTCCTTTTCACGTTAAGCCTTTAATGACCCTTGAAATGGGTCCTTGTGATTTTCAGGACTACTCTGGGCTCCATTCATGCTGGCCAAGTGTGCAGAAGGAAGCTCACTGGTTGTTCACTGATTTGAATGGTCTGGTGATGAGGGTACTTGACCATGAGCTTGATGGTTTGATCTCTTCTTCCAGTTGCGACACCAGCAGTGGAGCTTGGTGATGGAGAGTGTCGTGCCATCAGATCGAGGAAATTACACCTGTGTTGTGGAGAACAAATATGGAAACATTAGGCACACATACCAGCTTGACGTTTTAGGTGAGATTTCACTGTTTTCCCTCAACAGCTGATCTGTGGTGATGTTGAACAGGTGCATGGAGAGATATGGGAAGCAGGTTTCTTTCTCCAAGTACTGGATCACGTGTCCCCTAAAACCAACAAGCTTCCTTTCGGCCAACAATTCAGACTCATATTGGTGATCAATAAATTAGTTAGTTGGTCTATAGAGGGGCCAGAGAAGGACTGGCAGGGCTGAGAGGCCTCCTCCGTTCCCAGGTGGCTCTTCCCTGTTTGGCTTGAGAAGCGCTGGGGAGAGCAGTGGCCAGGACACCTGGAGGGACAATCCCAGTCTGCACCCTTCCTGCTGAAAAGCCAGCAGATGAAGTGTTCAGAGAAGAATCCTTGCTGGAAGAAGGACAAGGAAATTAGGATTTCCCTCTCTTTTTCTGTTTTTCAGAAAGGTCACCCCACCGACCAATCCTGCAGGCAGGGCTCCCTGCCAACCAGACCGTGGTGGTAGGGAGCAATGTGGAGTTTCATTGCAAGGTCTACAGTGATGCCCAGCCTCACATCCAGTGGCTGAAACACGTGGAAGTCAACGGCAGCAAATACGGACCCGATGGGACGCCCTATGTCACGGTGCTGAAGGTTGGTACATGCTCCTTCTTCTCACCCTCAGGGCAGTCCTTCTTTAAGCTTGTGCAGTGGAATACTCTGCTTTTTGGAGGGGGTACAGCAGAGATGCCCTAAAGTCAATGCTCCAGGCTCTTCTGTTTGCCAGAGATAACACAACTACTGTAGTGGCGCAGATAAGCAAAGTAGTTATAAGAGCTGAGGCAACTGTGAGAAATGCAGCATAATAAAAGGGCTGTCAGATTGCATTTGACCTAAAATTGTAAAAGTAACCCTTTTTTGCAGCTTCAGTAGAGGTATTTGCGGGGCTTATTAAAATAAAAGGTTCCCAACTAAAACACATTCTTTCGTTTTCCAAGTAATCACACTACAGCGTGCACGTACTAAATGATGCTGAACTACCAGCACCTGAGAGCCAAGATAGTCTTGTTCCAGCCACTAACATCTGTGAACATTGCTATTATCCATGCTCCGGAAAGTTTTTGTTTTTTTTTTTTATTTAGCAAAATGTCACTTAGTAAGATTTGACTTTGCTAAAATGCTTTCTTGAAAGGGAACTTCCAGATTACAGCCAGAACAAAGCCAGCAGGTCTCGTTTCCCCTATGTAAACCTATGTAAACATAAATCACAGAGAACAGAGTGAAAATCATATTGGACTTTTAAAATATCTTTTTTTTTTCTTTCTTTCAATAATTCAAGGCATTCTGTGTTGGTTTTTATTAAAATATATAGGGCCAAATGGAGGTTTTCTGGTTCTGCATTTATAGCTGAAAGCAGATTTTGGCCCTGCAGTTTCACACTGAGGTTGTCCTGCACATGGACATTCCCCCAACACGTTCTGCTGCACACACCCTTCTTTTCGTATGAAGTTTTTTAAAAACAAACACTTATCAGACAGCATCTACGAAACTGCAACTCAGCCAGATACATGATAATAAAAGCCAGAGACCCTGGAAATAATTACACAGATTGAAATAACAGATTGGTTGGAAGAAATGGTTGGAGACAGTTCTTCAGGACTGGCAACACGTGCTTCTCCGAGTTGATAAAACTCTTTTATTTTCTCGCCGTCTCTCCAAATGTGTTTGAATTATGCATGTTTGAATTTCCCCCTGGTTTCACAGCCCAGTACCAAGCTCTGAATAGCTGGCTGTGTCACATGCCATCTAGTATAGTCTCCGAGCTCTGTGTGTGGTCCCCGTGGGATAAAGTGCTACCTTTTGGAAGTTTGCAGAGCCGCTGCGAACAGTGCCTTGTGTCACAAGCACAACCTCCCATTTTGCTGTGGCAAAGAACATGTAAATAGTCCGTATAAATAGTGTTTTAAAATTAAGTTGGAGCGACACCGGGGTGGCTAGGTAATTAGAATTGCCAAATACCTTCTCTTCTGTGGACAGCAAAGGCTCCGCATTCCTCGAAGGGGAGCACAGGCAAGCGTTTGAAAGCACAAGTTTTGTTTGGTTTTATTTTTTTGCTGAATAGGACCAGCACACGTCTATTTACTACTTCTGGTTAATCGGGAATGCTTTGAATTGTATTAATGCCGGCATCAGCACTGGGGCATGGAGCATTTCCATTTTGGGATGCATCTTTTGTGCGCCAGTACTGGGCCTCTGTGGAGCTGTGTCAGGCCCAGCTTTGCAGGGATTTTTTTTTTAATGTGTTTGTGCTTGTTTTTTAAAAATAAAGATCTGATAAAATGATCTTGCTGTCATCTTGGGGCCAGTCTGTTGGCTTTACAGACTTCTTCCCCTCATGCCACACAGTGCTGTGCTCTGACCCAGCATCCTGGCGGTGCTGCTGCAGCAGGGTGCTGTTAACACCCTTCCCTGCCCACAGCTGCTTTAGAAAAGGCTCCCTCCTGCCCAGTGCCAAGGTGCCTGCAGGGAGATAAGGCTTTTTTATCAGCCTGCCCTTCCCTCCTGGTTTCAGGAGATTTTGTGGAGTGTAGGAGCTGCTATGGGGCAGTTAATATATGGGGAGTATCCTGGTCTCCATCGGGGCAAAGGGGACAGAGAGGTGCCCAGCACATGAAGTTCCCCCCTCAGATCTAAAGAAGGGGGGCAAACCCCACCCCAGTCCAGATGGATAAATTGAATGCTGTACTTTCAACCCATTTTTTAAACAGCCTGGCAAAACCAAGCCATCACCTGCATCAGTTCCTGAAAGCCTGGGCTAATTTGTGATCAAAGGAAACCTCTTTTTCTTTGCAGAAAAGCACTAAATGCATTCCAGTTACAGAGCGGGGGCTGGCAGCACTGTGCCCAAGCTTTGTCAAAGGCTAAATTGTATGTTCTGCATTGAAACATGCCCGGTTTAATTATAAACAAGGCAGCAACAGCAGGCAGGCACGTTTCCCCACTAGCTGGGACGGACAAACTTGCCAGCACATAATCCTTAGAGATGAGATCAGGTCAAAGCTGGTGGTGGTTGCCGTCAGACATGGACACTGGAGCTCCTCTCTGATACCACCTCGGGGTTCAGTTCCTAATAACCCGTCAGGTCTGGCCGCCCTGTTGGTTTTCATGGGCTGCAAGTCATATTGGCAGGATCAGGCCTTGCAGTCGAAGGCACTGAGGCTGAGCTGGAGACCGTAAGGCCAAAAATGAGAAGAGCAATTTTTTTATTTTCATTTCCAGAACTGAAGCTGATATTTTTTCTAGACAGTCCCTAGGCTACTTCTGAGGCCACCCAAAACAGTTGTGCATTTTCAACCAAAATAAAAACAACTGTTAAGGGAAAAAACTGATGTGCTGTTGTAGCAGCCTGGAATAAGAGAAATAAAACCCTTGCTTAAGAGTCTGAAGTTTGTTTGATTTATATGCACCACTTTATTTAGTAAAGAAGAGGCTCCTATAAGCAGTGGAAAAAATTACAGCTAATTTCTGAAAGGCAAAGTCAGCAGCGAGTTTCAGACCGCCACTGCTTACATTTTGTTTCCAAATTCTATTTTGGAATCTGATAATTGAAACAGTATTTGCTGAGCCGGGTTGCAAACACAAATCTATGTTTAAGCCGTTTCTCTGGTGCTCCTGTCTGCAGAGTTATTAGGAAACTGTAGGGCCTTTGGCTGCTGTCAGATGGAGAAGTGGGAAACTGGTCTGTTTTAAAGGAGAAATTGCATGTGTGAAGGGAAGGGAGTTCATTTGCACATGGTTTGGGGGCCAAATGCAACTTCTTTTCTTCACCCAGGCCCTGGGTTAGGTCTCTCACCACGGGGTGAGCCGGGGATGTTGCCACAGCCAAAAAGGGAATAGCCGTGAACAGTCAATCCTAGCTGATGTAGGTGCGATGGAGGTATTGTTTGGTTTACTGAAGTTCAGGTTTCTGTCTGTTCCTGCAGTCTTGGATCAGTAAAAACGCTGAAGCCGATGCTAACCTAAATCTGTTCAATGTGACAGAACAAGATGAAGGAGAATATCTGTGTAGAGCCAACAATTTCGTAGGCATAGCCGAAAAACCCTTTTGGCTCCACATTCGCAAACCAAAACCAGGTAAACCACAGACTCTGTCCCAAGGCCCTGGCAACTGCAAGAATGAGCTATAACATTTTAAAGAAGCTAGTGATTAAAATTACTATTCATTTTGTATTATACCCTGTCAACTGACGCTGAATGGCTTTATCTTATTTTCTTGCTAATTTTTTTTTTACGAGAATGTAACGCCTATACAGCAATTGCCATGGAAAAATTCCCACAATAAAATGACTGTCAAATTTTGCTATCAATTCTTCACACTTTTATTCCTCTCCCTTCGTTACAATTGAGTGCTGATAACAGAATTGCATGTTAATGACCTGTGATGTTCAAAGCTCCGGAAAACCAAGCCGTTTTAAGATTTTCACCCATAAACCTGATACAATCAGTTCTGTCCCTTGGCGAAGTAATGGAGAAATAGATGTCAGCATTGGCTCATGCAAGCAAACACATTAAATAGAAAGCAGCAGCAACCTCATGGGCTCTGGAGTTTGACTCCAGCCCGGAGCGTTTGGCTGCTGTGTTGCTCAGTGCCACTGCAGGGAAGTTCTTTGCAGGCACCTTCTTGTTACCGGCCTAAGTTACACTACAGTATCGAGGGCTGGGTAATCAATGTATAGCTTTGAGAAGTCCACTTTGAAAACATTCTGAAAAATTCTAAAACTGTGTATTTTCCGATGAACTAAGGAACCAAAATATTTGTATATTCCTCTGATCAGCACTTGAGTCTTTCTCCACTACATCTCCCCTCCTTTCTTTCCATCTTTCCTCTTTTACCATCTTTCTTCTCACCCCCCCACCCCACCCCACCCCACCCCACCCCCCACCTCGTGCTCACCCTACTAACCCAAGGTCAGTCATATTGTGGGGGCAATTTTTCATTTGGATGCTTTTGCTTGCATGCTTCTTTAGTGGGACAGAGTAAGAACCTGGTGAAGGGAGCTTTTTTTTGCTTTTGACTACAGGTTGCAGAGGGGAATGAGTAAATAAATATGGAAGATGGGCCATTGGAAAATAAAAAACAACCCACCTTAATCTGCTTTTGAAATTTGCCTGTGGTGTCCTCACACTTGCTGGGAATGTGGCTTATTCTCTGTTTTCCCTCTTTCTATATGTGTGTGTTTTTTTTCCCCATAGACGGCAGGTGTTAACACAACGGATAAGGAGCTAGAGATTCTGTACTTGCGAAATGTTACTTTTGAGGATGCTGGGGAATATACTTGTCTCGCAGGGAATTCTATTGGGTTCTCACATCACTCTGCTTGGCTGACGGTGCTACCAGGTATTTCCTTCTGTGCTGGCCTCTCCCTCCCTCTCCAGGGTGCCTTGACAATTTGCTTTAGAAATGCCAAGTTCCTGCAGTCCACCCCTTGCTTGGAAGCGGGGGCATTATCCAGGGAGGGCTCTCCTCTGGGATTTGCTGCAGACCTCTGTTGCATACTCACAGCTGACACTTTGCATTGCATCTCAAGATAAAAATTATTTACTGCAGTAAGCAAATAAAATGCCCAGTATCTTTTTTGATCTAGATAACAGGAAGGTGTTCACAGCCTCTCCTGACTGTTAAGCGCCAAAATCAGGAGATTTTTCTTCTTACACTGCCAGTGGGAGAAGGAAACCTTTGCAGCAGATGATCCAGGGCGCTTGAATTGGACATGGACTGTGGATCATCTTACGGTGAAAGCTTTCTGTCTAAGCTCATACCTTAGCCTAAAATTAGATACATAAGTTCTTGGTGTGAGTACACCCGTCCCTGCCTGTAGCATGGTTTCCACTTCACAGATGAACAGGCCAAGATAGCGATCTCACACAGAAGGTCGAGGAGAGTCATCTGTAGATAGAGCCCAGGAGTTCTGGCTCCCAGGGGCATTGCATGCTGCCTGCTCCAGCTGGGATTGATGAAGGCTGCAGTGGCCTTGAAACCAGTGGCCAGAATGACCTCAGTTTTGTGGTGCTTCCATGTGCAAAGCTCTCATTGACAATGAAGCCACCACAGAATATGCAACAGAGGAGCTTGCTCTCCAAAAGAGGGGAATGAGGCTCTGCTGTCCCTTCACCTACAGAATCTGCCTCTGGCTACAGGGCAGCCTTGAGCACAGTCCAGGAAAGCACCAGCAATATTCATATTGAATCTTATGGGTGCTGTGCCTTGCAGTGTAGGAACAGACCAGGAGTATGTTCAGTAGACCCTTACTGCAAGGGCACCCAAAATACTATACACCCGACTTTGGCTCACTCAGTTGTAGACCACATTTGGGTCCATCTTGCAACACATCCATCTCAGGATGTGTTTAGGAACTGGAAACTTTGGCATTTCTAATATTGACTTTATCTGTGCGGATGGTTCGGATGTAGTCACTTTTACTGGGGCTGAAGAAGGTCTCCATGCCCAACCCTGCTGCCAGTGGGATCTGCTGGTCTTTTCTCTGTTCATTTGCCAGCTCTGTAATAGCTGATCTGATCCTGTTTCTGCTTCTGCCATCCACTGGACGAAAGAAATCATTTCCTTTGGTTAGAAGACTGTTATTTTGAGTATCTCTGTCTCATCTGACTGTTAACACTGCTTTTATAATGTTTGAACTCACACCTCTTTTTAAGCAAAGAATAAGCAGGAGAAAAACCACCAAAAAACCTGAAGTGGAACTTTATATTGAAGTCAGATGCAGTGGAGGACAGTCGCCTGTGCAGCAGCAGGCGCTGAAGCACTGCCCACAGGGAGGCTGTGGGATACAGCCCACCTGGGGAACCTCTGCTTGTTAAATGCTGTCCACGCTATGAGAGAGGTGTGTGAAGCAGAGGCCAAGATGGTGCGAGCCAAGGCAGCAAGAGCTGTGGCACCAACCATAATGCCCAATCCTGGGAGATCTGGTAACCCTTCCTCGCAGGAGGAGATGGCCGCTTGGCAGGATCTGGCCCTGCAGGGCTGGCACACAGGCTGATGCAGCCCCCAGTGTCACCATCAGCCTTTTCCCCGTGTTCCCTGGGACACAGCCACCAAAGACCAGACTCAGAGCCTGCTGCTGCCAGGGGAAAGCTCCCGCTGCTTGCCAAAGACACTGCTTTGGGGCAGCAGTGATGTACACAAGCCATTAGCGAGCTAACCTCACCAGCATGACTTCATTATAAAGTTTCTCACTGCTGACTGTTCCTCTGATGCCAGCACACCTTTGGGGAACAGAAGACCAGTCCCACCGTGACCCTGTCCTCTGGTCTACGTGCCTGTCCTGAAAGGAACAAGGGGAGAAACACAGCTGAGCTTTGGTGGTCCCCAGAAAGTCATGCTAGCAGGTAGCCACTGCTGATGGGCTCATGCCATTACCCTCCCAACGCTGCCATCTCTCTGGGCCAGACCTTCAGCCTCTTCCCAGGAGAACTAAGTTTTATGAAATAATTCTTCAAATTGCTCTTATGAAGCTTTTTCTCTTGTGTGATGCCTTACCCCTGCGTGCCCCTCAAGCCCCTTGGTCCCTCAGGGCAGTCACTGGTCCAGTGGAAATCTTTGCTGGAGAAGCCGAATTGGCAAAGTGCAGCAAACCCCAGTCCTGCAGCCTTTGCACATACAAGGCATCCAGGTATGTGGTGTGGATGTGCAGGGAAAGCAAAATCTGGGTCAGAGGGACAGCACGCACACATGAAGATGCCTTCAGCCTAGAGCAGTGGTTTTCAGCCCGTGAGCTGAAGTTAGAAATCCCAGGGCTGCGTCAGCAGGCAGTAAGGTTACCCCCAAAAAGGCAGACTGAACGGATGTTTTAGCTGCAGCCACAGGTAGAAAACCACTGGCCTAGGAGGGTGCCCTTACTGAAGTTACTCAGCAGATTGGCATAGCTGAGCAAGTTCTCCTCAAATTCTTTGCACTGCACGTGTGTAGTTGTGTGCAGGCAGCTACCTGCCCAGTCCTGACTGCCATCTCTTGTCACCCCGCAGCGGAGGAGCTCATGGAAATGGATGATTCAGGCTCAGTGTACACTGGCATTCTCAGTTACGGCACTGGCTTTGGTCTCTTCGTTGTGGTGCTGATCAGTGTGACTATCTACAAGATGAAAATGCCAAACAAAAAAGCCATGAACACCCCCACTGTACAGAAAGTCTCCAAATTTCCACTCAAGAGACAGGTAACAGAAAGTAGATACAAGATTCCTATTCCCCCCTATGGCCATCCCCCTTTCCCCCTGCCCCTGCTTTGAAATTTTCTCTCTAGGTGAGAAGCTCTACCAGAAAATCATTGCCCAAGAGGGACATAAGTTGGCTGCAGTCTAGGATTTTAAACCCGTTATTCATTTGTTCCTGTTCCAGTGGAGCAGTAGGTGGTGGCAGCTGGCTCTGGTTCATGAGCAGCTCCCAGGCAGCCACATTTCTGTTGCCCCTGTCTGAGGGGGGTGGCAGTGCAGCTATGGATGATGCAGACAGCACGTCTTGCAGGGCAGCAGTTTAGTCGAGGCTCCCTGGTGGAGCAGGGATTTGGGGAGCAAGAAGATGTTCAGTTGTGCCCTGCTTTCACAGAGGTCACTGAACCCAGAGCAATTCTCATGGAGGTGGGAGAGGGTCCTCTTCCTCTGTGCCATTAGAGATGCTCTGCTGCGCGTAATTGCAGAGAGGCAGGAGCAAAAGGCACCACGTGAAACCACGTGGTGAAGGATACAGATTTTATGGCTTTGGCTGCAAGCTTGTGGTGGGCATCTACAGTGCAAGAACAGAAGTCACTCCATAGGCTGTAAGTGCTGTGGAGATGCACACGGAACAAATGTACAGATTATATACCTGCTGCCTGCTGGAGGGCACTGGCTGACCTGTCGCTTCTTTCCACCAGCTGAAACCCTGACCACCGGTGCTTAGATCAGTGCATTTCTGCAAGGATGGGAGGAGAGGAGAGAGAGGTGGAGGGTGTGGGAGACTGCCCATTTAGAAATCACTGGAAAGATGTCAGTGGGCAAAGATAGCTCAAACCCCCTCAGTGATCCATTTCAGGCGCTGCCTGCCCTGGGAATACAGTTGGCAATAACACTTCATTTGCTCTACCCAAGCAGGTGTCGTTGGAGTCCAACTCTTCCATGAATTCCAACACGCCCCTGGTCCGGATTACACGTCTCTCTTCCAGCGATGGGCCGATGCTGGCCAATGTCTCTGAGCTGGAACTGCCTCCGGATCCCAAGTGGGAATTGGCACGCTCTCGGTCAGTCAAAACTACGGGTTGGGGTCTCTGTGCCTGCAGTAGTGTCGCCACCCCGGTACCCACTCATGTGCCTGCTTGTTCTCCCTTCAGCCTGACCTTGGGAAAACCGCTCGGTGAGGGGTGTTTTGGCCAAGTGGTGATGGCAGAAGCGATTGGGATTGATAAGGACAAGCCAAACAAAGCCATCACGGTTGCTGTCAAGATGTTAAAAGGTATGGGGAGTCCACAGAGGACAGAACAGCATGCCGCGCTAGGATTTCCTCTCCTTGCCTCTCTTTTAAGTCTTTTGTACAAACAGATTCAACAGAAGAAAGCAAGAACAACCTTTCTTCCCCTTCACCCACATAGCCTGGGGGTGAGGGCTGTCTCCTTGGAGAGCACAAAAAGTGCAAATCCCATCAGGAAGAGGGCCTGGGAATTAACCCAGTTCTCTGCCAAGGGGTAATAGCATCCCTGAGAAGAAGGGGAACCCCCTTCACTTCTAGCCAGCTCTGTGAATCAGCCCACTCCTTAGCCCTCCCATAGCAAGTGCTGCCTGTTCTAGCAAAAGCTTGTGCAACAAGCTTAGGTGGAGCTTGCAGAAATCCACTTGAGAGACTCCTTGAGGAGCTTGTTAATTGAAGAAACTTGATCCCAAACTCCTGAGAGGTTAAAGGGAGGCCAAAAATGGGGGAGTCGCTGGGCACCTCTGGATGAGTCTCTGCTTCACATCCTTCTACTCCACACAGCAACTGGACAGCACACAGACAAAATCACCCTGAGGAATTCAGCTGGGGCAAGCAGGGCAGATGTTCCAGCAGTGAGCAGCCCAGGGTTAAGGTTACATGGGGTGACACTTTTAAAAAATAGGATTTCTTATCAGAAAAGGATGTTTACATTTCCTTCAGTCCATTCTGAAGCTGGTTTTGGGAGCAGGAACATTTACATCTTCCCAAACCAAAGCATTCATTTGGGGAGGCGTCTCCCTATTTTTCTACTTTTTTAGAAAAGTAGAAAAGATGCACATAGCTTTCGTAGAAAAATTGCAGTTCTCCTTGCAAAAAGTACATTGCTTCCTGTAACCCCTCTCCTAGCTCTGACCTTCCACCATCCTTAACTCATTGCCCCCGGAGACGAGGGAGGGAAACAATCAGAAAATCAAAACGATCCCAAGTGCCAAAACTGACTGTTTTGCTTAACTTACCAGGATGTAACAGAAGGTGAGGGGTTTATTGATTTCCATATGGGCATTTATCTTTATCTCCATTTATTTGGGGGTTTATCTTTTTTTTTGGTGATACTAGGTTTTGGTTTTATTTTGATTCTTCTTCCCAAAGTGGAATAAAAACTAATACTGCCATATTTTGAGTACTGTTTCCACCAAATGACTATGCAGCAGTTTTATTAACCACTTGCCAAAATACTGATACTCTTCCTGACATTTTTTTCCTTTCCTGTCTTGCTTTCTGCAGATGATGCCACAGACAAGGACCTTTCTGATCTGGTCTCTGAGATGGAAATGATGAAAATGATTGGGAAGCATAAAAACATTATTAACCTCCTTGGTGCCTGCACACAGGATGGTATGTAGCAAAGCAGCCTGATGCTCACAGGGCCGTGGGAGGCTCAGGTTTGACTGTCCCTTCCATGCAATTGCTTACTGGCTGCCCAAAATGTCCCAGACTGGGTTTCAGTGGTTGGCTGTTCCTCTGCTGGATGCTGATGTGCTCTTACTTGCAGGACCACTCTACGTGTTGGTGGAATATGCATCAAAGGGGAATTTGCGGGAATACCTCAGGGCACGTCGCCCACCTGGCATGGACTATTCCTTCGACACCTGCAAGCTGCCTGAAGAGCAGCTGACATTTAAAGACCTGGTTTCCTGCGCCTACCAGGTGGCCCGGGGCATGGAGTACTTGGCATCTCAGAAGGTGAGCTGAGAAACCTCATTTGGAAGAAGTGTCAGTCAGACCCATGTTTTGGAAAGCACGCAATGTTCGGTATGTGTGGTGTGCAGGACAACCTCAGGCAAAACGTTGCAGGCTTCTCCCTTTAGAGACCAGAATTTTTGATATGAAGTATCTCGAGTTTTTTACTGGAGGCTTCATCTGTATGCAGAAGTTCCCGTATGCTGGCTGCATCCATGTGCCATGCAGCTGTACAGCCCTTGCTGTCACCTGCAGGCCCGTTAGCATCCCCAAAAGGCGTATGAAAGCACAAGCAACCCAGACCTTGGTGCCTGTCTTCACCACGCTCGTAAAGGTAACTTTCACATGTGCCATCCTGAGGCTCAGGCAGCAGCGGTCATGGTGAGCATCACACCAAGTTGTGAGCTTCCACCATGGGAGATGTTACGTTAGACAGCAGTCAGGAGCTGCTGAACCCTTGTTCCCCCCATCTTCCTTCTGAGATGGCTAAAGATGCAGAGCACTCACAAGGAAGCTGAGATCCTGGGTGTAGCTCATGCATTTGCAGCTCTCACCAGCACACGTAGGCTTGGTAGGAGCGGACCTGGCAGTGCATTTGGCTCCGTGCGTGGCCACGCCTAGGATGCTCCTTGGGGAGCATTCTGCTGACACTGAGCCAGCTGCTGCATTTTCTTACATCATGGCATGGGACTAGTCCTGATTTACCCTGGCATCAGCAAGTGGAGAATCAGGCTTTGGGTTCACGAAACTGTGCACCAGCCGGCGTGACCTCTTTTTGCGGGCAGGGAGCGCAGCGGCAAGAGCAATTTCCACTTCACATGTCAGACATGTTCATCCTGTGGCTGCAGCTCAGGGTGGATGGTTCATGGTGGCTTTAAACTGCTTTCTGCACAGCGCCGGCTAATTGAGCTGCTTTCTTAGGTAACAGCTATGATGTTGGGCATCAGACTAGGTGACCTTTAAAGGTCCCTTCCAACCCAAACTGTTCTATGATTCTGTGTGTGGTGGATGTACTGGGGGCGTCTTCATTTGAGGATTTTTTTCCCTTCAAACGTGAGCCTGCGCTCCTCTTCCTGGAGGAAGCAGGGCAGAAAGACAGCTTCACATTCCAGTAAGCGCCCACAGAAAAGGAGGTTTGGCTTTCTTGTCTGTGTATCCCCTTTGGAGAGAAAAGCCACGTGGCTGTGTCAGCGCTGAGGCTGCCGATTAGGTGTTGCTAAGAGGTGGCTCCCACCAAGTATGCATGATGGGGCAGTGACACAGAAAGTGAGGAGTTAAGCAGTGCCCACAGCTTTATGAGCTTGGGAGTCAATGAAACAGCAGCTCATAAACCACGTGGTGCTGTTGGTTCCAGGCGCAAGCAGCTAACAAGCCCTTATTTATTGACTTGCTCACCTTTCACAGTGCATTCATCGCGACTTGGCAGCCAGGAACGTGTTAGTCACTGAAGACAATGTGATGAAAATTGCTGATTTTGGCCTCGCTAGAGACGTTCACAACATCGACTATTACAAGAAAACCACCAATGTAAGTACAGGGCTGCCAAGCACATGCAGTTCTCCTTCTGGCAGGGAACTCGGTCATCCATGCAGCAAGTGGCCCTTGTCCCACATCTCACTTTCTAGAGGGGCTTAGGAGGAAGAAATCTGTCGGTGGCCTCATCTAGTGAGGGACTGTAGATATGCTGGTCCCAGACTCCACCCACCATCTGTTTTCTTCCTGACAGATACTGCTGCTGCTTGCAGCTGGTTGTGAGGTCTCATCTCTGGCCAAACTAAGAGAAACTGAGGTTTTTACCACAGGGGCATGGAGCCCTTTCCAGTCTGCTCCACTACTGTTCATAAGGTCCCAAGGAGCCAACTTCTGTCCCACCAGAGGCCTTGGCAGAGGAATGTCACTTTTTGTATACCTGAGCTACCTGGCTTTCATGCATTTCACTCTTTTTTACAACTGAGGTCCTTGACTCCAAGGGTGAGAAGATGGTCCAAGACAAGGGCTGAGTCCCAGCATCGTTTATACTTTCCATAGAGATGAATTTACAAGTGAAGGGCTGGAGAGAGGTGTTGAGCTCTGAGCAAAAGCCACAACTACCACAGAGTGCGGAGATGGTGGTCAAAGAGGTTGAGGGCATAACAGAACGTTAAGGACCTTGCAACTGCAAGGGGTCTAAATGTCCACCGTGCCCATACCGATCCTTTGCAATATCATATCAGAAATCTTTTCTTAATTGCTGGGATTTCTTAATCATAAATTAATAAAAATTCTTGGGGAATTTTAATCACAGATCAGATGGATTTTCCCTGTTTCAGGACAGCTGGGAGCATAATCCCATTTGTGTATCCTGCCTATGTCCTATCTCTGGTTGTTTCTCCCAGTGAGACAATGGGTCAGAAGAGGACAAAGTCCCCCCCACAGCCAAATTATGCCTCAGACACAAACTACTCCTTTCAGATTCCCTCCAGGGGCCAAGCAAAGCCCCAAAGAATTATGATTAATCTAGTCTTTCTCATCTCATATTTCTCACATGTGACAGCCCATGTTTATGACCCTGATGTAGGATGTTCCCCTGGAAACCTGGGATCAGGCCTCCTCCTTTAGCCTCCAGCAGGATCAGGATTTGTTTATTAGAGGATGTGGCCCTTGCCTTCACTCTTGGAAGTTTCCCTTCAAGTTCAGCCTAAGCCAGGTTTGGGCTTGGAGTCAACTGCTTCTTCCAACCAAAGAGCTGGAAAGTGGTGTCCCATGCTCTGCTGCAGAGCTAGCTGCGTTACGAGCAGTTGAGGCTGTTCCCATGCAAAGCTATAGATGTGCTGATACATTAAACCTGCCTTGGCAGTGAAATACAGTCCTCTGCAGAGAGCGTTTGCTGCAAAGATTGTCAGCAAAGATCCAGGGATCAAATGTTTTAATCTGTTTATATGTGACCACTACAGCTTTGCGCAGTGACCGGGAAGGCAGATGTGGTTGTTAATGAAAATGTTTCAAACTGGATTAGAACAGAAGATTCAGATGGTGCCCTGTTGGCTGGGGGAATATGCTGATGGGATGTTCCCATTGTCTTCCTAATTACAGGGTCGGCTGCCTGTGAAATGGATGGCTCCAGAAGCCTTGTTTGACCGGGTCTATACTCACCAAAGCGATGTGTAAGCATACCCGCACTTCTAAAAAAAATTTGAAATGACAGGGAAATCAACACCTATAGTATCTTAAAGACAAGCATACTGCTAAGCGTGAGCAGGGCTCATTCACTGCTGGGGTGCCTGGGGATGCAAAAGCAAATTGAATCAATTCCAAGCTGCAGCTTTGCACATGTGGTTTTATTTTCCCATTATCTAGTTGCTTTCATCTGAGGATCTCTAGTGAGCTTCTGGAAAATTATTGGAAGGCAGGCAGGTATTTCTTGTCCGGTTTATAGACGAGGTGATTCGTCCTGCCATCAAAAATACTTGTGCAAAAAAAACTCCATGCAAAAAAAGTTACCCTCAGCTTCCTCCGCATTTCACCCCAGACAGTTACGCTTCATTGAGTACGTGGGATGAGATACTCTGCTGTTGGTAGAGTTGATCGGAGAATATTCAACAAATATATTCTTGGATTAACTTTGCTGCTTCATTTATTTCCTTTATTTTTCCTAATCCTGCCTTGTCCATTGTAGTGCCTCAGCATGGTGAGCACACAGCAGAGCCCACCTTAGGTGTAAATCTGTATCGCATCTGAACTTTGCTGGGGCTGAAGTAGCTCAGCATGTGCACTGCCTTTTTTATTTCAGTATCTGGTCAATAATGGCATTTTTACAGTAATTCAGCAGCCAGCCTGCCTGCTCCCCAAAGCTCACTGCTTGCAGTTGGATGAATGAATCTTTTCTATTTCTGTATTTTTCACATACTTTGGCTTTTATTGATCTTAAATCATAGTTTCCATGCTTAGGTAATGCTGCAGCAGGCGTGACAGATAAATCAAAGCTAGAGAACAGGAGAGTGAGCGTGCGTGAAAGCAAAACGGAGACAGATAATCCCTGTTTTTAAAAAGAAAATGAAGAAGGCAAAAGATATTTTCTAAAAAGAGGACTTCTAACCATAGCACAGCTGCGGGACTGGAGTGTGTAACATCAGTGCTCTGCTGATTTTTGTTGGGGTATTTTTCTCTCGGCTTGGCCAGTGAAACGAGTGTTGTAACAAGCAAGTTTTGGTATCAGCTTGCACAATTAGTGGCCTGTGGTTCCAAGCCTGCAATTCAGTGAAGCTGTGCATGAATAATTTGATTTGTTCCATTCAGTGGAGCTGGTGGAAGACCTAACAAAGAGCTGGGGGTGATAGATGGGCTGTCACCTATCTGATTAAATGCTCATTTCAATTTCAGACTTGGTGCCTGGGATTTCTTTGCTATTGAGTTGGATCAGCAGAGATCTCCAAGTAACTAGTAAAAATGGCCTAGGCAATTAGTCATGCTATTGATGACTTTGTTAGCTATGCATGGCTGCACAGAAATAAAGCCAAGTAGGGGGGAGGGGATATGAGGGGGCCTGTAAAAAAAACTCATTGAATTTTAAAGATCTTTCTTTGGTTTCCAGCTGGTCTTTTGGAGTGCTACTATGGGAGATCTTCACTTTGGGAGGGTCTCCGTACCCAGGAATTCCTGTTGAGGAACTCTTCAAACTCTTGAAGGAAGGCCACCGGATGGACAAACCTGCAAACTGCACCCATGATTTGTGAGTGTGTGGTGGGGGCTGACCTCGCCCTGCTCCCCCTTCCCTCTGCAGCCAGATAACCACCCAGGCTGTGGTTTGGGCTGTTGGGGCATCCCCACTGTGAGACTGTGCGGCCATCTCCCGGTAGGCTTGGCAACCCCAACTCCTCTGGCTCAGCCCATGACTGCTGAGCAGTATAACGTGCCTGCCCTTGTTTAGTCGGTGGTGTCTGGGGGTGTAGCTCTGGTGTTTTGTCTTTAGGACAGGTCCTCCTCCTGCTTTGAGAGCACAGACATGCATGAGATGATGACCAGTAATGAGGAGCGTGGCTCCACAAAACCCTCCTCCTGCTCGCTGTAGCTGGCTGTGCACTGAGGCCACCATGGCTGAAGTTGCGTTGGCCGTAGCTGTTCTCACAGGCAATTTGGGAGTGGGTGGACACCACTTAGCCCCACCATGGATGACAGTCCCCTTTCCTGCAGGTACATGATCATGCGGGAGTGCTGGCACGCCGTCCCCTCACAACGGCCCACCTTCAAGCAGCTGGTGGAAGACCTGGACAGGGTCCTCACTGTGACATCCACTGATGTGAGTGTGGTGGGGTGGGTGCGGGAGGGCTTGCTTGGTCCCTGGTGTGAGGCAGCCAGCACTGATGGGTCTATTGCCCCGGCAGGAGTACCTGGACCTCTCAGTGCCCTTTGAGCAGTACTCACCAGCTGGCCAGGACACCCACAGCACCTGCTCCTCGGGGGATGACTCCGTTTTTGCACATGACCTGCTGCCTGACGAGCCCTGCCTGCCCAAGCACCCCCCGTGCAATGGCGTTATCCGGACGTGAGGACCCCCCAGGCGGACAGGTGGACAGATGGATGGATGGACAGACAGGCAGCATGCCCATGGAGGTGCGAATGTGGGGCGCCGAGGATGAAACCGTAGTGAAGGATCTTCCAGTGGAACTGTGTGGTGGTGCCTGGAGATTTGTGTTGTTGTCAAGCTGTTCAGGGTAAAAAAAAAACCCACAAACCAACAATTTTTTTTTTTTTTTCTCTCATTTGCTGTATAAAAAGTCAAGAAGCACTGTTTGGCCTGAAGGAACTAATCTCTTGCCAAGATGATCTATCATCTATGACTTTTTTTTGGTTTATTTTTCATTTTGGGTTGGGGTTTTTTTTTGGTTTGTTTTTTTTTTACTAAGCAGAATGTTGAACCTGGGGGATGCTGACCTCCCAGCTCCGTGCTTGCATTTCGAGTGCCAGAGTAGCCGTTCTGTGCCTGCAATACGAAGAAGACAAAAAAAAATAATCTTCCTTTTTTTAAAAAAAAACAAAAAACACAAACAAGAAAAGTGTAAAGAATGTAGAAATTCTTTGCTTATGCAATCTGTATATGAACCTTTTTGGTGGAGCTGAAAAGCCACGTTGCCTGCAGGGATTCATATATTTATAAAAATATCTATATTTTTGTTGTCGTCGTTTTTATAGCTTCATGATCACACTACCCAGCTACACAGAAGGAATCCTTTTTGGAAGAAGAATTAAAAATCAAGTAAAATGCAAATCGTGATGGAGAAATGAAAAAAAAAAAAATAAAAAAGAGTCGATCAAGTCATCTGAAAGGGCAGTGCTTTGGCCAGGCTTGGCAGCCACCAGCCCTTGCGCTGGGCTGGGAGCGATGGGGCCGTGCCAAGATAGGAGCAGACCCTGGGGCAGGCAGAGACCCAGTGGTGGCCATGGGGGTTCCCAGGTAGGAGAGCATCACCCATCTGAGACTGGTGGGGAACCTGGCTCCTGGGTGCCCACACGACAACTCAAGCCACATCCTGACCTTTGGGAACAGCCATTTTGTGGGGAAAAAAAAATAATCTCACTTTTGGGGGTTTGCTTGTTTTTGCTTGCAAAGTGTTTTGTGGGAGGGAAGCAGCTCCCCCATCCACCCCTCGATGCCAGCGGGTTGGCTCCATCTACATGCAGTGACTCGGAGAAAGAAGTTACGGGTACCTGTAGGCAAGAGCCTTTAACTTATATCAAAAAGGTTTATTCCAGAGAATCTGTGTATATATCTATAAATATATCCTGTATATATATATATAAATATATATATATATATAAAAAATTAAATATATTAAAAAAAAAGAATGTATAATACTAATGCAACATGAAGCAGTACTGAGAGAGAGTCTCAAAATACGAGCATTGCAATCTAGGATATACTGATCTGGGCAAAAGAAAAGATTGTTTGTTTGTTTTATATCTTCACAGTTTTGTTTTAAAAATTGTACCTTAACATGTATATTTGTAAAGTTATTTATAGACATTAACATATCTGTTCATCGGTTTAAATAGCGTAGTAGCGTTACTGTAAACTTTAAATTTCACCGAGCTTAAGGGTGTTTTTTTTAACTTATTAAAAAATGGAGAAAAAATATATATTAATCAAGTTCTTCTTTTGTGTTTATGGGAAATACTGAAAGAATGTATAGATGTACAGTCCTTTAACAAATTACATTTAATGTTATAAATATATATATATGTATATATATGTGTGTATATATATATGTGTGTGTGTGTGTGTGTGTGTATGTATGTACGTATTCAGTTAAAAAAATATTAGTTTATCCTGGATTGCAGTAAGAAAAGGTAAGTTTATTTTTCAGTACATCAGTGGTTAAAACCAAACAAATAGCAGCAGAAAGATGATTTTTACATATTTCAGAAAATCAGGGCCAAGAATTCTTCCATCAGTTTAACCACTGTGCATTAAGGGGGCGTGGGTGTTTATTTTTCTATTTTCAAATGAAGGTATTCTTTGTGGTCGATTTAATAACAAGTATGCAGCAAAGTGAAATGTTGACTTTGGGTGATGTGGGGTAATTTTTTTTTCCCCTTTGCCAGTACTGTTGTATTTTGGGCTTCAGAAATGCCATGTGAGCTAACTAGCAAGAAGAGTGACACTGTTTGCAGGAGAGGTGCAACGACTGCGTATTTCTCTTGCATCTAACACATTGGAAAATGCCAGTGATGCCTGATTTTCTGTGTTTAAAATGCTGTGCTGTTCCTCGATGTCAGATAGCTGTTTAAAAGCACACGAGTGAACCAGGGACCTTTAGCATGGATCAAGCTGACCGGGGAAGCAGGGGTTTGGACTGGGGGCTTTTTGTGGGTGGGATTTTTTTGTCCAGAAGACTTTATCTGCTGCCATGAAGAGGCAAGGCAAATTGCATCCTGAATTCTTTCTTTCCATTTTTCTCTGATGCATATTACATATCAATGTTTCAGAATAACAGGATGACAGCATCTCATTTTAAGATATATTTTTTTTTCCTTCTTAGAGCCACAAAATCCTAAAATAAATAATTTATAGTTTGAGATTACTTCAGTGGAAGTTTGAGAAGGTAGATTTCTATAGATTTTTGTTTTGTTTTGTTGGAATAAAAAAAGAATTTTTTGGTATTTTCTTACAAATGTCTGCTAATTGTGTACATTCCAAGTACTCGAAGCATTGAGTTTTCCTGTACTGAAAAAAGAAAATGTACAAAACTGTGCATGATTTGAAATGTTACTAGATATTATAAATATATATATAATTTATTGAGTTTTTACAAGATGTATCTGTTGTAGACTTGTTGACTTTAACATTTCTTATTCAATGCTTATATAGTTTTATAGCCTGGACTATTATCTTTAAAAGCTTAAAAAAATTTAAAATTCCAATTTTGTTACATTTTATACTGTTGATGTTACAATCCACAGGTTTGCATAGCGTGATTTTTTCAATGAGCAACTGTTCAGTTTATTTTAATACTGTATTTCTGTGCCTGACAGCTGCAGCTGTCCAAGGTGTGAGATGAACACTAAATAAAACTATTCTGCTTTTTTGTTAACATGGAAAACTTACTTTAAAAAAATAATAAACAAATTGTTAAATTTTGGGGTTTATTCCCAGTTGTGAGGGTCCTTTACAAAACCAAGTCTTCTAGGCTTTCGGATTTGTAGTGCCAGGAGGGTTCTTTTTTTACAGCGCTGCTGTGTGAGTCCTGGCCAGCACAGGTTTTATATTCATAATAAATATATAATAATTTTTGTTTAAGGGCAGTATTCTTTATTTGTTAGTGGCTATATTTATAGCCTCATAAGCCATTGTGTGCATAGAGTTATTTAAACCCCTGCTGTCATACAGGATTAAGTGTATAGCAGTAGCACAAGGGCAGGAATTGCTCATTAAACCTCTGTTCTGGATTTCTGTCATTACATGGTGGTGGTGCTCACAGTGCATTCAGCCGTGCAGATGCTCAAGGAGGTGCAAGGTCCACAAGAGGATCCCACGGCTAGGAAAGGGGGAAGGTGGGTGCGTCGGAGCGGGCACCCAGTGCCTGGTGGGATGGGCACAAGGGACCTCATCCTGCCCTGCTCCCAAGGGGCAAGAGGAGCCCGAGTTTGGCTTTGGTTTGGGGGAGGATTGAGCAAAGTTGCTCAGCAAACCCTTGCTTGGCTGGTACTAGGTGATGCAGGGGGATGTTGCAGCATGGGAAACACTGGGCTGATCCTACCAGCACTTCTGTATAATATTAATGGATTCCTGCAAGTGATCCTGTTGAACTGCATCCCAGACACCTAGAGTTTTACGTGCAAGTTTACCTATGTATAACCTGCCTACAGTAATGCATTTGTAGTTTTAAGTAGCTGGGAATGGGAGTGTATGCTGCTGGGCAGGTCACATCTGCAGCACTGGGACTGGTACCACCACCGTTGCATCCTAGTAGAACCTGGGGAAAAAAATTACCTGAATTTTCTTGCTCTTGTAAGGTGCTTTTAACACCAAGATGCACTGCTTTGTGGGAGAGGTCTTGCCACCTGGAACGAGTGGTTTCCATGCTTTAAGGACAAACACACTTTGGTGGCCAGCCCTGAGCCCTGCCCCAGCAGGAGCAGCATGAGCCAGAGGACAAACCCTAGCTGTCCAGGGCTGCAGCCAGAGCACAGTTAAATGGCCTTTTTCTGGGTCATGTGGAGATGGTATCATCATAGAAGGGTGGCGAGGATGTTGTGCACCATTTGCCACCAGGACTTGAAAAGCAGGAGAGGGATAGATTGTTCTGTGGTTAACTGTGGTGTGGAGCACACCCATGCTTTACAGCTGCCCAAAAGATGAGTCGTCTGAGCACATGGAGAGCACAGAAGTCAAAGCCACAAAGAGGCAAGACTCTGTCCTGGCGCAGTGGCTGACCTGCGCGTGGAGCTGGCATGATGTTTCATTTCCCTCTTGGGTTTATGATGTCATTCTTCCTCTGACGGCCTTCACGCACCTCAGTGTTTGCTTGTGGGTTAGGGAGGAGGGGGTCATATTTTACTTTAATTGCCCTACAATGCAGCCAGTTCTTAGCCAAGGATGAATATTTGGCTGGCGACGCATGATGTGCGCTGATCAACGTGCAAAACCATCTCAAGGAACATTTGCAATGCTGCTCAGTTGGGCTGCATCATTGCGCAAACGTCCTACCGCAGCTCATCTTCCCTTTCGGCAGCCACAGCCTTCAACCCAAACCATATGCCCTTTCCACATGGAAGAGGTATTTTTCAAAGCAGAACAAATGTCTTTTTTCCTCCTTGGGTGACTACACAAATAGGACCTCGCGCTGGCTGCCATGACCTGTTCCATAGCAACATTCAAAAAAATCGCCAAAGATTGTGATTTATTCCCCTTGGTCATGGCTCCATGGTGAGGCAGGGAGGATTTGGCAAAAGGAAGAAAAGTCTGAAGCCCTGCAGCTGTCAGTAAAAGATGGCAACTAGACCTAAAATAGCAGTTTCCTGGTGGTCACTGCTATTTAAAACTCCTGAAGGAGGTGTGTCCCGCTGGTGGACTCCTCTGAGCAAGCTTATCCCCACCAGAGGCTACATAACTTGCAGAAAGGGAATATGGAGACGTGGGTTGTGTAGACATGAAATAGGAATATAGAAGGTGAGTGATGGATCTGTTCCACACAGCAGAGCTACTAACAATGGGAGGACACAAGCAAATGGCCAAGGAGATGCCAGGAGCTGAAGTGCATTCTAGGGCTTCGTGGCCCAGGGCCATGGGCTTACCAAGACAAGGGAAAGGTTTTGTCATTCTTCTTCCTCCACTTTCTCAGCTCTGGTTTAGTTTCTTTGTTTCATTACCATCATGTTTTTCACAAGCAGCATCTCGGGTGTAGGCAGCCCGTCAAGCAGAAGCAGCGTCATGCCCTCCCCAACAAGACTGTTATCTAAAACCAGGAAAGCAATCGGTGTCCTAGCATATGGTGATACAATCAGACCTGAGACCTGCTGGGACACTTGTGCCCACACTCACCACTGTGTAATCAGCTCTCCTGGCTGGTGCCCACCAAAGACCAGCCCATAACCATTGCACCTGCCCCAGGCCCTTTTTAGGCAGGGCTGGCAGCATGTGGGAAAGGAAAGTATGCCAGCACAAAAAAGATGCATTACTGAGTGTGCAAGTAGGATTGTTCCAGGAACAATATTGCTAAAGGCCAAAGTCTGCATGCATCACCCACCAACCATGGCTTGCTCCAGGCTCATCACCAGTGCAGACAAAAGTGGCTTTGCCATCAAGGAGGAAGGACATGCTGGGAGGAGAGAGCAGGGAGAAGGGATACAGACGAGTGCATCTTCCAGCCAAGTGCTACATTCAAACAAGCATTGGGCACCAGACTCGAGCAGTGAAAACAAGGGGAAGGTTGGCACCAGTAGAGCATTAGGTATCTCCTGTCCTGGTTTCAGTTGGGATAGAGGTAGTTTTCTTCTCAGTATCTAGTACAGTGCAGTGTTTTGGCTCTGATGTGAGAACAACGTTGATGGCACACTGATGTTTTTGGTTGTTGCTGGGTGATGTTTATACTAAATCAAGTATTTTTCAGTTTCTTGGGCCCTGCCAGCAAGAGGGCTGGAGGGGCATGGGAAACTGGGAGAGGACAGAGGCAGGACAGCGGGGGGCCTGATGACGGAGGACACAGAGAAGGTGGAGTTACTGAACGCCGCCTTTGCTTCAGTCTTCACTGCTAGGTCTGGGTCTCAGGTTTCCCAGACCCTGGAGGTAGAGAGGAGGTCTGGAGAAAGGAAGACTTTCCCTTGGTTGAGGAGGATCACACTAGACTTAAATTGACCCCCAAAAACCCATGAGCCCCGATGGAGTGCAACCCTGAGTGCTGAGGGAGCTGGCAGATGTTATTGCCGAGCCACTCTCCATCATCTTTGCAAGGTCATGGAGAACAGGAGAGGTGCCTGAGGACTGGAGGAGAGCCAGAGTCACTCCAGTCTTCAAAAAAAGGTAAGGAGGACCCAGGACACTACTGAGGCTGGTCAGCCTCACCTCCATCCCTGGAAAGCTCATCCTGGAGGTCGTCTTGAAGCATGTGGAGGAAAAGAAGGTTATCAAAAGTAGTCAACATGGATTCACCAAAGGGAAATCATGCCTGACCAACCTGATAGGCTTCTATGGTGGAATGGCTGGCTGGGTGGATGAGGGCAGAGCGGTGGATGTTGTCTACTTTGACCTCAGCAAGGCTTCTGACACTCTCCTATAACACCCTCCCAGGTAAGCTCAGGCAGTGTGGGTCAGGTGAGGACAGTGAGGTGGATTGAGAACTGGCTGAATGGCAGCAACAGGACAAGGGGTAATGGGCACAAACTGCAACATGGGAAGCTCCATCTGCATATGAGAAAAAAGATTTTCTCTTGAGGGTGACAGAGCACTGGAACAGGCTGCCCAGGGAGTTTGTGGAGTCTCCTTTGCTGGGGACATTCAAAACTCACCTGGACGTGACTCTGCACAACCTGCTCTAGGTGAACCTGCTTTAGCAGGGGGTTAGACTAGGTGATCTCCAACCCTGACCATTCTGTGATCTGTGAAAGGTAATATAACATACGACACATCCCCTGAAGACTTTGCCAAATTGGTAGAGCTGGGCAAAAACCCCAAAGAAATTCCTACAAGCCCTCACTGAAACTGCCTCAAGGAACTACCTGCTTTGGAGACTAACTTCACAAATGCAAAGTGATCACAGCCTGCACAGATATAGAGCAAAGCTCTGTGGAGAAGTGCTGTCATGCACTCCTGACACGTTCAAACACATCCAAAATGGTTGCTTGGACAACTAGGATCCAGCCATCAGCTTGCCATTTTCCCAAGAGCCAGCATGCTTGCTCTGTGAGATAGCTCTGGTTCTACCAAAAAAAGCCTGAACCCAATCCAAGAAAGATCATTCCATGTCTTTTCTGGGTAACACCACAGCTATCTTTTTTCCCAGCATAGCTAATAACTTCATCAGGAAATGATTCTTTGTGCTGACCTTCCACCAGACACTCACTCAGTCTGTTCAGCAAGGCAGAAAACACATTTATTTGTTCCAGCCAGTCAATGTTGATTTTTCCACTTCCACACCAGTATGAAGGAGGCAGACAAATACAACTTTTTCCCAAAGTAAAAATTAGCTAGACTTTCAGAAGCTGTTTTCAAGCAGACCCCGGATTTAAACCTGCTTTAATAGTACTGACAGGTAATGTCTTCTTATTGCAGGAGAGAGATACCTTGTTTTCATCCTCTTGTGTCTCCCTGCAACGTTTAGCTCCCTCAGCCATTTCTGTCCTGCAGAAGATGGCAGACTCAGAGGTGATGGCCCTTGAGGCCATTCTGGAGGAACAAAGTCATTGAGCACTGATAAAGGCTTATTGTACATGTCCATTGCAGGCTCTCAAAACAATCATCTTTTTGTCCTGGAGTGACGCATACTTATCTTCCACATGAGAAGAACATGCACTCAGGTGCTGACATTACATGGATGATGCCCACCGCACCCTCACTGTGCACCACCATGAGCGCTGGGCACCTGGACAGGGTCAGCTGTCAATATGTGTAATTCATGCAGTTTGGCCAGTGGCTTCAGAGGACTCCTAGTTCTCTGCCTGTCTTAAGTTTTGGCCTAATACAGGCTCCTAGGGATGCCTTCTCTCATTTGATGTCGGTGAGGAGTTTGTCTTGTCTCAGCAGACAGTAGCCTGGCCTCCGCTGCACACTGCCTGGTCCAGCCACAGGAACCACAGCAGAACTTCAACTACGTGACCAGAAGCCTTGAGCCCTTAGAAAACTGCTGAATGGGCACTGCCAAACACATCAGCAGAAAGGCACAGAGATGTTTGGCTGGTGAGGGCAGTATGAAAACCAAACCAGAATAGCAGCGATGGGGCACATGGATGGTAAAAGCTGAGTCATCTTCACAAGAGGAGGGGAAGGACCAAGCTGCCAACTGGTTTCCTAAGAAAGATGCAATACCTTTCCAGGTACTTATGAGTTCACACACTGGGAATGTGCTGCTGTCAGACAGGAGCACTCATTTACAGCCTGCACATGAGAATTTCAAAGTCATGGCAGTCTGAATGTCACCTCAGAGCTCTTGTTATACAGGTAATTCAGATTTCTGGTGATTATTCTTCCTTGGACAGAAACCATGCAGCCAACTCCAACCAACACAAGAGATGGAGGAGGTAAATTTTAGGACTGATTGATCTGGACATTGTAAAATGTGTTTGTGGAAACGCCCTTGCCAGTATATACGTTCCTATCTAATGTTTCTGTTGGAGGTTAATGGCTTGCAGATGAAAAACTTCTGCAAATACTTCCCAAAGGCATTTTTGGTCAAACTCTTGGAGAACACCAGGAAAATCCAGAACTAGACCTTCTTAAAGAGACCCTGCTGAGTCTCCCTCTTCAAAAAAAGCCATTCCGCTCAGAATAATCCTCATCACCTCAGCCTGGGATGTATAAACATCCAACTAATAAAAAGCATCTGCCAAGCAGCCTTTCACAAACTACCCAAGGAAATACTCATACGCCAACAGGAGAAATGACAGAAATGCCTGAAAATTAGGTAATGCCTTTGCAAGTATTATCACCTTCCAAACAGCCCAGGAGATAAGGAGAGGCTGTGCAATATACCCCTGATGACCAGGGACTTTCATCTGGCAGGGCAACCACCGAGGTCCAGAGCCATCACACTTGGCTCCTGAGCAGGACAGTGACTCCTAGGTTAAAAAATGCAGATAAATGCAACACACATCATGAGGCTGATGCTAAACAAACACCAAGCTCCAGTCAGGGGTGCAGGTCCCAGGCTGCAAGTGAGGAAGGCAAAGGAGCTTCCAGCTCTCCTTGTACAGGCTGAGCAAAGTTGTTTGCAGTGGGTGAGTGGAGCTGACCTAGCTCTGGACCTCCTCCAGCTGAATAATAGCAAAAAATCACTGTTTCTGCTAAGATCAAGGTCTGTGGAAAGTGTAGGCCAGCATACCTGGAGCTGTGCCCAGCGAGCATCACTCCCCTTTTCTCTGCAACAGTGCTTTTTTCTAGTTGCTAGTTAGCAAATACATGGTTATTACTACATAATTATGTCTATACGCTTGCTAGTCACAATTCCAGCACACAGAGTTCTGCTGTTAGGTAGATATTCTGGGAAAATGGATGCTTTTAATATTGCTTACTGGTTTTATTGACATATTACTAAGATCATAATTCTGCCTTAAACTGGAGGAAATCTCAAATGGGCTGAAACGTTTTGGATACACCTCTTCCAGCTTCACCTATACCCCCTCTAATTGGCTCGTGATGAGATTTTTCATCAAAAGTCTCAGAGCATAGCAGATACATGCACACTCACACCATATTTTATTTTTGTCCCAATTTATTAGTTATTTGTGAGGATCACATTTTTTTTCTATTTTTAAAAAATAAACAGAATTTAAGAAACCTGAACCAGTGGAAGCCTTTGGACACCAAGTCCATTTCATACAAAGCCCCACTATCAACTTTCACTCTTTGAGAGTGATTTTAATGACATTTTCAGGAATTAGGTTTGCAAAAGCAAGACTGTTATTGGATATTCAGAAAACAGAAAGGTGAGTGCTGTATTCATTACAACGTTACAATGCTATGTTGGCACAGAAATATTCATGACTTTTCCATCAGCCTTGTACTTAAATATAGAATTTAAGAAATTTTTACAAGGTAGAGAAAGGGCAAGAAAGTGTTGGCAAAAGGGGCGGTTCTGAGGTTACAGATTCCAAAGTAATTTTGATTGGCTGACCAAAAGCTAGTTAATTTTTCTGAAGGTGCCACAGTCCTTATGTAGGTGATGCAAACTCATATTTGCCTTGCCCAGATCGGTGAAACACGTAGATTTTATGAACAGGAAAGAAGGTAGGAGCAGTATAAGCCCAAGGAGAGTGGGCAGCTCTCCAAAAGGAAGACACTCATCCTCACCATTAAAGTCAATCTTAAGAAATTATGTAAAAGGCCATCATTTTAGTTGTTAGGCAAAATCTCCAGCAAAGCCAAGGGAGGTTTGCTTGCGTGGGAGGGACTGGAGAAGGAAGGTCTCTGTGCATGTGTGAGCATGTAGAACAGGGCAGAAAAACAGTTGTTTATGCAACATTGAAGTTGAGAAACGAAGCAGTCAAGCACTGCAGCATTAGGGTTGAATGCTTAGCTGCAATGTTGCCTCTCAGTGTCGGCAGTGGTGGTTTTGCACAGTGCTGTGACTCCATGCAAGGGGCAAGATCTGTGAAATATGATGTAGTTGGGGTTGTTCAGTGACAAGTCAACCTGTGATTATCCGGGGGGGTGGGGGTGGGAGGGCAGTGGGGGAAGCAACACTTTGATTAACAACAATCTTTTCCAGCTTCAATGATTCTATGATTCTAACCTGACCCCTCACCATCCTTCAGCCCCACGCTTTGCCCTGCATCTCCCGGCCTGTATGAGCTGTGCCTTGGTGTAAGGGTCACTTCACACTCTCGGCGGCAGAGAGTTAAGCCTAAAATAAGACTGTCAGCTGATCGCAAAATGTTTCAGTCTGGATACCACCATCCAAATAAGAGTTTAAAAGTATCACTGCTGATTTTAGCTCCTGCCTGCTCTGCGGATGGGCACCAGGGAGCTGAGTGCCCCTCACTGCCTGTGCAGCCCCACACACAGCATATCGCAGAGCCAGCCTTCCCTATTCAGCATCCCCTAGGGAAGCTGTGCCAGCACTGCAATACAGGACTTTTCATTCTTCACTCAGTAATTAGCTGTTTTGTGGCTTTTGATCCAGGATGCTCCTCATAGCTGACATACATGAAGCCAACTGTCCCTTCCTGCAAGTACAGGAGGACCTGAAAGTGGTGCTGCAGCTAAACCCTTACAAAACTCACATCATCTCTCAGGATTCAGCTATGCAAGACAGCCAGGGCAAGCACAGTTCCATGGCTTATGATGAAAGCTTTTTTCTCCCTTTAAGAAATGAGAATCTGTGGCTACAAAGGGACAGATCTTCCGCATCCCTGTGCCTTTCAAACTTCCCAGCTTACTTTGCATATAATTCCAAATGATCAAATCTAATGCTGATCTGACCTTTGTTTGTTTTTCTTTCCTCAATGTCTGAGTGATTCGTTTGGCTCAGAAAATGGATTTAACTATCATTTCAAACAATTGCTAATTACAGTGACTGAAACCTAATACTTAATTCCAGCCTCAAAGGAGCCAATGGTTCACATTAAATATCAGATGAGGCGAAACATCTCAATTTAGCCTGGCTATACATTTGTCAGATTTCTGTGCAGAATGCATGCATGAGCAAGATACAACCAAGACAGAGGAAATCAGATATCAGGAAGCTCTCCGTAACACTCAAGGAGCATAACCCATGCCATTTGTCTGAGGTACCTTGAAGTTCAGGCACCAATGAAGCAGATTTCAGGTGGGACATCTAATGTGTAGACAGCGGGAATTTCAGCAGCGAAATAAATTCTTAATCATCAATCTCTCTGTTGTCACATCTTAAAGGTGCTGAAGCAAGACAGACTTTTGCAAATTTAGTAGAGCAAGAGCAATGCAAGCTCAAGGAACAGGGTAGGTTGGGGGCATGTCTCCCAGATACACAGAGGTTGACAAGGTCCAGTGTTGACAAGTGGGGACACAAAAGGGGCTTTCCAGATCTCTGCATAATCTTTGGATGTGCCAAAGCTGCCAAACCTAAGAGATGCATTTCTACAGCTAATTTCCACAGTTTACAGACTCTGAAACTAAGGTGTGTGTTTTCAGAAGGGCTGAGAGCACAGGCTCCCCAGATGGTGCAAATTAAAGCAATAGCTTTGTTAACTGATTGTACATGCAACACATTGCAGCAGTAGACCCAGAAACCAGGGCATGGGCACCACACTGGCCTCGCCTGGGTGAGGTGGCAGAGATATTTCATATTTTTTTGACCACTCTCTTAAAATATAAAAATTACAAGCCAAAAATAAGGCATTTTGCTATTTCCAACTAATATATGGATTTAGCTAGCTCATCTTCAAATGCTCAGGTTTGAAACCTCGCCTTTTCTTTTTACAGACATTTTTCTGCCTGATATCAAACCTCACATTACTCAGTGTTTGCTTCAGAAAGCCAGGCATCACCGTTTGAGGGAGGCTACAAACTGTCAGACTGTACACATTATCCCAGTAACCCCATGTACAACCATTCCAGTCAGCTCTCTGCAGGACACACACTCCCCCCCGCGCCCCGCCCCCCCCCCCCCCCCCCCCCGACACACACACACAGAGAATTTCAAGGGTTTGAGCACAGCAGTTACTTCTGCAGCCCTGCTGCATCTGTGACTCTCACACTGCAGTACGCCTGACACATCCAGCTGCCCTGGAGCCAGGGCTTTACCTCTGCTCATTCGCCATAAAACAACACTGTTGTTCTGTGGGAACATCTGCTCATTTGTGCTCCACCCAAACACCCCACACATTCTTCTGAAATTTCTTTTTCTACAAGTCTGGTTGCTTTTTGCCAGCAGCAATGTACATGCTTGACAGGCTAAGAAAAAGTATTTAACAGGAGGGAAAGTGCGTTCCTCGTGAATTATTCTCACTGCAGGATGAAGAGGAGCAAACTAACGCTCCTGTGCTTTATGAAACCCATTTGTGAAAGGGAAGAAGCTTAACTGAGTCAGTTAAGGTGAAATACCTGCCATCCCCTCTCCATAACATGCTTCAAAAAGTGTTTATGGTAAATTTACCTGGGTCACTACTGGACTGAGTGACGGGGTGGCTGTACAGCACCCTGGGAACTGCGCTCCCCTATGTGAATCCATGCTTAGCGAGCGACTAGGGAACACATTTCTACCTGGGCTTCCACCTGGGCTTTCTGGCCAACTAGGACAACTCTCTTTAGCTTGCTGGTGGTGAACCATACCTGACAGCAAAGACTGAATCTGGATGGAAAAGACAGAGTTCTGCTCCGGGGAGCATGGAAGAAAACACTGCTATGCCAGATCAATGCAGGGTGTGGGGTTTATAGCAGTTTTCTATACTAACAGACCCCCACATTCATAAATGCAACCCAAAGAAGCAGGACTTTTAATCTTATTATTTTTCAGTCTAAGTCACCAGTTGGAGCTCTTTTTATTTGACTTCTCATTGTTTAACTTGGAAGGTACTTTCCAAGGACCATTTACAGCTTTTCTTCACTACTATAAAATCTAAACATCATTTAATATCATGACTCCATCATCTAAGGTTTCAAAGAAAGGAAGCAAAGATGACAGCTGCCAATTCTGCTTTTCACTTGTATTTAAGATAGCATATAAAAAAGAAAAATTTTAAAGATGATTTTCAGACACGAAAATAACTGTATGTTTTGCAAAACTAGCTAATGGTTCAGTTCTGACTGCCCTTCCCCCCTTTCCCTCACTGACACTGGCATCGCTTGGAGTAAAACAGCCTTTTAGGTGTGTGGTGGTGGCTGGCCACTAAAACCTCTGTGAGAAGTGGTATTCAGTCACACCTGTGCTTCACACTTGATCTTCAGCCATATGAAAGCAACTGAGTAATACTTCAGTATTTCATGGCTAGTTGCACTGGATTTGTTGCTAAAACAACTTCTCTCAGATGACCCGGCGCTCTTCTTTTGAGCTTAATCTTGAGTTTGCAGTTTCTGTGTGTTTTTCTCATGAGGATGCAAACAACAGACTCTGAGCAGACATGGGCAGAAAGCCTTTCCTGGGCTTCTTGGGTTTTAGCCTATTTCATTTAAGTACCACAAGACTGAGATTTCATGGCATTGGGCAGTGCACGAACGCATGACACCCAACCCCTGTCCTCTAGTGGCTGCTCTGGCAGGGGCTGAAGTGGAAAAACAGGCTGTAGGTGGCACCAAAGAAGTCAGGCAATGAACGTTAAGCCCTCCAGGACTCAAAAGGCCCAGCTCTGAGCTCCGGACCCCTCCAGTTACAACTCTGCAAACCACTTTAGTTAGTCCTTTGCAGAGTTACCCAACTGGTCCAAGTGTTAAGCAAAAGGAGTCACCTGTAGGAGCTACTGTCAAGCCAGCTGGTTACTTGAGAGTTGCACCTGGTTGGATGCTCTGTGTCAGGGAGGTCTGGTGGACAAAGTTTCTGTAAAACCTGTGCAAATTGCAGTAGTGCACTTCTTCCCTCCGCTCCTGCAGTTTCAATTAATCCAACTTGATTTAATATCTCATAATTGTGCAGTGTGTTTTTATTTAAATTTGCCTCTAGTCTCCTACCAATTAGTACATCCATGCATAAGTGATGTCAGTACCTCAGATCTTGCCGGACTGCCTCGCTCACTGTTTCATCATCTGCAGATCCTAAAACGCTCCAGGTGGCTGCCAGAAGATGAGCAAGGGCATTTCTCCCTCAAATTCCCGGCTACCTTGTGAAAAGCCTTTTGCAAAGGATTGCCCTGAAACAACTCCGCATGCAGGGAAGCCCTGTTAAATCACCCCCAGAGCCATGCGTCTTATCAGGCACGCTTTTCCCCTGTGACTCTCAGAAGTGGTTCCCACAGGAAGCGATGTGCTGATTTTGGCTTGCAGGAGAAATTTAAGACAGAACAAATGTTACTGAGTTGTTTGAATCCAGTTCCAGCTCCGTCTCTGCTGTGTTTAATAACCTCCATAAATTGCTTAATTCCTTTGTAAGATTAAATGGATGGTTATGCATGGCTTGCTCTGGCTTCCCCGGTATGAGAGTGGTAATGCTGGAATTTCAGCCATGAACTGGAATGACCGGCTGATAACTGTCATCCACGTACAGGCTGTAGATGCCTGTAGGGGCCCTTGTGCATGTGTTGGCCTTGGTTAATCTGGTGACACAATCTTCAAAACCCACTTTCCTGACTCAAGCTAGAAGATTTACCAAGTGCCTTAGAAGTGTATGCATTGCACAAGGTCAGGCCAGCAAAACGAAGGAATGAGCGGCCACGAGCACACTTCTGAGCTCCTTACTTTGTGCCTGCAATGGCGCTCACTGCCTTCTTAATGCCTGCGTCCCACCTGCTCTGATGCTGGAAGAGAATTGAGGGAGCAGTAAGTTTTTCTCTAAGTTCCCTCACTGTTCCCACTAACAATGCTGTGGAGATAAATGGGTGAATGCTGTCCTTTTTAATAGACCTCTGTAAAAGCAGCTGGTAATTACAACCATAATGAGACACCAACTAGAGATGAATCAGTTATGTACTTTTTACTTGTCTGGAACTACAGATTATGTCTACAGTGGAAAAGTTCGTCTTAGAAAATATATTCGTTAGCATGATTAGATCAACACCACCACAATATTCAATATTACTTCGCCTTTGGCAGCAGCAAGGGCAGCTGGGCAAAGCAGTATTTAGCATGATGCTAGTTAAGGCATGTCAGATAATATAATTTCCAACATGAGGCAGTCTCCCACAACAGACAAGCCATAGCAAAGAAAACAGTTTCGGTGGTCACTGAGTAAATGAAAACCTTTCTGAGATTATATACATGGGATGGGTCAACACCCACCCCAGTAGGAGCCTCTCGTAGCAGGGCCAGTCCTACGCAATGGCAGCTTACAGGAACAAGCCCTAGAGCACCATGCCACCGGCACCAACAGGAGCTCTACACGCTCCCAGCAAAGTTCGAAATACAGAATTGGGCATTGCTGTGAGCTCCAGTCTGTCTTGGCAGCTCCTGGAAGTTGGTTTCCAGCTGCATTAGCAATGCAGACCCACTACAGGAGGCTTACTGGACACCAGATCAGTCTGTGTCGCTGCACTTGCCGCAGCCATGCTCACAAGCACACTCCCCCTCCCTGCACACTTCCCCCAACCTGGGGGCACTGTCTGCACCCCAGCCCCCATAAAACTCTGCTGCTTCCACTGTGGTCATGCTTCCTCAACACTGATGTTGTGAAGGTTTCTGTTGCAAATGTTGTCTCACATTATCCTCTTCAAAAGCACATGCTCCCTCTCTGCTTGTTACAGGTACTCTACCTGTGCAAGCAGGTAGTGGATGAGGTGTGATGCTCTAGTTGAATGTCTTACATACTCAGGAATAGTTTCTTGGGCTGAAGGAGCTAACAAGCCTTGCTGTGCCTGTAAGATGTTTCCTCAAACTGCTCCTTATGCCTTATACACACAGAGTGAAAAGTGTCTGTTAGGTCAAAAACACACACCCACACCCTGTAACCCATTCAGGAGATGTACAGAGATGTAAAAAATCACAGCAGTGCATTATTGTAGCAAAGAAACTATTCTTCATCTATGGGAAAGATCAGCATAGGTCAATCAGCACAGCCACATTAGAGCAGCACTGGAAAACCTACTGGTGAGCATTGCAACCATTTGGTCTTCACTTGACGAGCTACAGACTAAAGCCAACTCAGCCAATGCACAGGTCACTGTCAAAGGTCTCTGAAGGCTGCTGTCATCATCTGAACTTCATCTGTACAAGCTCACTTATCACGCATCAAGAGACAGGCACCACTGGCACTTTCCCCAGCTGTAATCCAGTCCACATGCTGGCAGCAGGAATTGGCCTGCCCTGCCTCTGCCCCACCAGAGGATTGCCCAGTCCATGGGAACTCTTTCCTTTAGCAGCTTAGCCAGTTTTTCTGGTTCATAGTAGAACAGAGCAGCTGGTATGGCTACTCTGGCTGACTGAATCCTACCCAGCTGCCTAGGAAAACTCTATCATGGAAGCAGACATGAGCATCAAAGACCTGGCCTAGCTTGAGAAAAACCAGAGAGCTGGTGTTGCAAAGAGCCTGGGCCAACAGCCTGAACAGTCCATGCAGCAGAAGTTACCTTTCCCTTGTGGTCAGGGGAGATTTCTAACCAGCATTTCAATGTTTGCCTTATCTGCCAGCCTAGGTGCTTTTATGGAGCACCTCAGCAGAAGATCTGCACACTGCATCGATACGCCTGGCTTAGTGCTTTCTCTTGCCTTCATTTTAAAGATGGCTAATTAAAACACAGGCTAGACTAGGTAAAGGACCAAAGACTCTAAAATGACTGTAGCAGAGTAGAGATGGGAACTCAGCTGAGCACCACTTCAGGACCCCCACCCAAAATCTGCTCTCTGCAGTGGAGTGCCTGAGCACGCTGCCTAAATACCTACACACATAGGTTATGCTGTCACAGACCAGCATCCCATCTGTAGACCCAAAGGGAAAGTCCTTTACAAATCTTTGTGAACTCTTTCTGCCTATAAAAATATGTAAACCCTGCATTCCTTGCTATTAAAAGACAAGCCCTGGTGGGTTATCTGCATGGATACAGACCCTGCAGGCAACCATCTCCCTTTGCTCTCTAAGATAAACTCTTGTTTACACCTGTAAGTCTTTTCCCCCATGACAGGTATGAAACGTTACCAGGAGGTCTACAGAGTTCTCAAGAAACCCGAGTTCCCAGGTTGCAATGCCAGAAGAAGCAGCAAATTTAACTCATGATTTTTGAAACCCTGGGGCGTTCCATCAACCCCCCATGCCATCTCCCATCTCCTAGTCACACACCCTTGCTCTATTCCCTGACAGACTCTTCCATGAGCCTATTCAACATGCCTGACCACCAGAATACTAATCTACCTCTTAAAGCAGGGGTCCTCAAACTTTTTAACCAGGGGGCCGGCGCGCGGATGCAGTGGCAGGATGTCATCTGCAGCTGCTTGGTTTCCCCCCCCCCCCAACCCCCGGCAGGGGGTTCTGTAAATACCAGGGGCCGGATTGAGGACCCTGGGGGGCCATATCCGGCCTGCGGGCCGTAGTTTGAGGACCCCTGTCTTAAAGAAAGGGGCAGCTGGACTAATGGTGAACAGCTCAGAGAGGGGGCTGGTGAGCCCCAGAGCTCAGGAGGGGCCACAAGACCACATAGCCTGGGGCAGAGGTGGAAGGAAGGAGTGAGCTAGGGGGTTGTCCTAGGGGAGCTCTTGGGTTTTCTTTGGATGGGCTCTTGAGTCTCCCTAGCAGGGAATCCTGGGTTGTGCCAGGAGGGGCTCTCCTCACCCTTCGGCTGTTCTTCATAAGAATGTACAGGCCAGGTTTACCATCCTGCGCCACTATCGCCACACCAGGCGCAAGGGTTTTCCTTCTCTAGCTGGGGACAGAGTGGGAGGCAAGAAGCCCCACACTCCAGCAGGAGCCTGAATTTGATATGCAAAGTGTCCCCAACAGAGTCATGAGCTACACCAAGACAGTTCCCCCCCAGCATCCAAACTAGCAGTCCCTCAAGAGAAATGTCTCTAGTCACAAGTTTCAAAATCACTTCTGTTTGCATTGCAATGAATTTGCCACTGGCAGGGGCTGAAACTCAGGAGTTAATGTACTGCAGGTTTATGGTAAATGAATGCTTCTGGAGCCATAATTCACGTTAATTGACAGAAGCTGTCTGCAACACTATGAAATATGTACATCATAGCGGCAAAACAGGAATCCCTGTGTGCATCAGAAAACAAACAGAGCCTTTTGCTTCCAAGCACTGTGATTACTTCTCTTTTTCACATCAAATAAAAACTGCTAGTTACATCCACATCTGAAATGAGGTGTGAATAGTCAAAGACGCATCTGTAACAAACCAGCCAAATGCAAGAACTGGAAGAGGAATGTACCTGAGACACAGCAGACCATTGCCATCCACACCACACTTTGATCATAAAACACACTGAAAAACCAGTCAGCTCAGGGCAATGAAAATCATCAGGCAATTACCATTTGTGTGACCCATTTTCATCACTTTATTTTAAAGAAGAGGCCAACTGGAGCAAACTGGCTTAGCTCCATTGGTTAGAGCACAATCAGCCCCCAAAGGTTTATCTGCTTGGAAAATGAGTATATTCTGCAAGTAGATCCGCTTTTAATGACTGATAGTGGATTTACAGCCTTACAGGTATGTTTAGAAGAGGTTCAGTTTCTCAGTGAGGGAATTAGTGAAACCAGTGAGGGGGTGTGTGCAAGGATCTTTACTGGGAGCACTGACCCATGGATAAATTCATTAGAAACAGAGGTTTGTGAAGTGAGATTTCAAATGTTGTGTACAGATGGGCTTCAAGGCAGCAAAGGAAAAACACTGAAAATCTCCAGTTTGTCAAAATGTGTCACCACATCAAAGCATAGCCATCCTGGGTAGACATTTGGGCTTGACAATGTATTTGGGGAAGATTTTCTGCAAGTCTGAGGAGTCTCTAGCTGAGAGAGGTGTCATGATATGGTGTGAGGGTTTTTTAAGCAACATTTTTGACCCAAAACCAGTAATGTTAAGAGATTCCATTTTAGGACACCATTCTCAAAAAATTCTGTCCCGTTCCTATAAAAAATGAAAATGAGCTTTGAAGCTATAAAAGCTGTGCCAAACAGAATTATTCGCTTACATCAATAGCTGCAGGGGACAATGTCTGGCCTTAGAAAACCCATCTTAGACCAACAAGCCCAGCTAATGCAAGTTAGATCCCACTGCAGTCATAAATAGAGGTTTTCTCCTCATTCCTTTCCCTACTAACACTACTGAACACTGGTAACTTCAAGAAAATGTATTGGGGAAGCAAAGTCCTCTTTCTAGATTACACACAGTGAAGGCTTTTTTGCCACCACTGAACACATGGATATAAGACCCTAGTGGTGGCCTTAAGGAAAGTATGTTCACCAGGTTTCTTGTCTTTTTCCAATGATAACCAACATGCTAGCTAACCTCACCTGGCCCCACCATCCAATCCATCTTTCCATCACCTTCTTTGAGACCTGTGAAAACCCCCATGGATTTCCCATGGTCTAGGATCTCCTCCTGGCACAGTCCACCATCTTCAGCAAAACTCTCACCAAAGCAAGGTGCCACACAACTCCAGGCTGGCAAAGCAAGGCCTAGGCAGGTGAGGGTTGGGGCACGGTGTGAAAGGGAAGAAGGTAAGAGGTGGTGTTGCTCAATATGGGCGACTGCACAAGGCTTGGGAGGTGCCGTCACATGAAGGGTGGTTTAACTAGGTTCTACCAGATTTTGCCCTGAAATAAACCTTGCCATAGCCCTGCCTACAGTTTTGGACCCAGGGTCCATCCAGCTTTATATCTTACACTCCTTATGCATCAGGAGGAGCAGTATCTTGTTTTTAATTCACTAACTAATGGCAGGATTCTGCCCACCCCCTACACATGGGGTTGTTCCTTATACCCAATAGAGGACGTGGTACGTTCAACATGAGCACCCTGGGATTGAGGAGCTGCAAGTGAGCTCACTGCAGGCAGGATTTGGCCCAGACAGGACATCATGATTGAGCTTTAACTTGCCCCCCTCATTAGCAGAGCTATTCTGCTGGTTTGTCTCTGTGTAACTAGTAAAGAAAACAGTGAATGATGATTCCTTCCCCAAGAGGCCTGAAACTTGTGAGCCCAGCCCTGTAATCTTCACTCACACAGCTCTTCCTTGACTTATACAAGTAGTTCCATGTGTGGATGAGGTTGGAGGATTTTCAGGATGAGACCTCAGGTAATCCTGACCTGACCTGACTCATGAAGGGGGAGGAAGGAGCTCAATCCAACTGGCTTGGGAGGCTGTTCATCTTGCCAGAGGTACCTGATGCCAGTTCCTTTGAAAATAAAGAATTAGTCATCTTTCTGATTAAGTTTAGATACTTTTAGATGGGCAATGAGAAATGAGTCAAAGCTGAAGACAACATCAGAAAAGAGTGGAAGAGGAATGGTAGGTGTCAGGACAAATTGTTCTGACTTGGAAGCTCAGCTGAAAAAGAGGTGTTAAATGGCAGTAGGTCGGTGTTTGCAGCTAACAGCCTGGCCTGTGAAGCTTTCCTCTCCCACCCCAACATGGATGCTGAGTGAAAGCAAAGAGGGCTTTTCACTCATTTTGAACCTGATCCTGCACCATTCAAATCAGCCAGGCTTTGTCATTAGCCTCAAATTCACAGGTGGGGAAGGAACATTCTCTCCATGTCCTGTTTATCCTGGTGGCAGCTAAAAGAGCATTTCTGAAACGTGTCAGCTAAAATATTTGAACAAGCAAGTTTTCAAATCCCAGTGTGGACAGAAGGAGCTGCTTTTTAGCAGGTGTTAGCAGGAAAAGATAAAGCTGCTTAGTTGAAAATATGTCATTGTTCATTTGGAAATGTATCAGTATGAGTGTGTTAGCATCTTTGTGCCAAGCCTGGACAAGCCTTGGAGCAGAACAGCTTGAACTAGAGAGGACAGGGAGTTGCAGCTTGCTCTAGGGGCAGCCCAGTGCTGCAATACTTTGGGTAGGGGAGAGAAAATAACTGTCCTCTAATGGGAACATTCTAAAGTCAAGGGGCTTAGGAAAGGAGACAGCAATTGACATCATTTTACACCTGCTCCAAGGAAAGTTGGAGGATTGTGTTTGAGGCAGCTGTGGCCACATGGAGTCTTTTCTTCATTAGGATTCCTGAGGCTGATGCTATCGCAGGAGCTAGAATGGGTTCAGCAGCAGTAAGACCACTACGGGAGCCAAACCCAGATGGACAGAGACAGAGGGGAAAGGGGTCACCTCCCAAGAGCTCAAGATCTTCTTGTACTAGTCCCTGCTTCTATGGCTGCTTTGGCATCTGAGCTGGTATTTTGGATCCTGCATACCCAGAGCAAACCCCAGAGTAGGCATCTTCATGTCCCTCCATCAATATCCACAGCAAATCTCCAAGCACAGGTTCACTTAGCTTGTTTTTCTCTGTGCAAAGTGGTTGCACAGTCCCACTCACTTGGCATTTACCCAAGCAGCTGCTGATACAGTCCCAAAGAGGCACAATAAAAAGACTGGGGGAATGTACAAATTCAGTTTAATGTGGAACGAGGGACTAGTTAATCTGATCCCTGAAGAACACAAAGATATTTATTTTCGTGACAGTGAGGCCTCCTATTCCAAGACAGGAACAGCTCTCGTACCTTGGATCCACACTCCCTCTGTGCAAACATGCCTGAGTAGCCAAATTTAATGCCAGCTCCCAACCTTCTGCTTGCAATCAGATTTTGTGTAATTGGAGGCATCCCTCTCTTTGGCACAAACAAATAGGTATAAAACCAAACCATAGGGATATCAGCAAAGACAATGTGAACTGAGATTCTTAGATTTCTATTCTGTTTCCCAGGCACACCATGGTTCCACTCCCATCCCAACAAACCCCGCACGACACATAGAGTGTCCGCTTGAGTGGCTCTAAAGGATTGCTAACCATATTCATGAGGTCTGAATGGAGTTACAAATAATAAAAAGCCAATGTTAATGCCTCAGTATCCAGGACAGATTTCTAGAGCTGTATCCTAACCTACAGGTGGCAGGAAGAAATATTTAACCCATGTACAGGGTGAGCAGAACTATGAGAATATTAATCCTGATGGTCCTCTGACTATTAACATCAACACTAATTACCATCACTGCAGCTTTCACTCCAGCCTTGTTCCTCCAGGTCTGTACATTAGCTCCCACTTTGTCAAGTGAAAGCACTGCAGCCATCCCTGCCTTGCTGCACAGCCCTGCCAGGTCTCCTAACCCTCCTCTCCACACTCTCTGCCACAGGTATCTGGATCCTGCTGTGCCAGCCCCATGCTGGGGCAGCTGTAATTGTGTTGCCACAATATTGGATTAACAGCACAGTGAGTCTGAAGGTACATCACATTTTTAGTTTCCCATTTGATGAAAAACTAGTTGCTGAAAACAACTACATTTTCATCACATTTAAGTGAGAGATCCAAGTTCTGTTACTGTGCATGACCAGCGATACCTCCTCCATGGATAAAACAAGAAAAAAATAATAATCAATTTCCTGCCCAAATCCACCCGGGACACACAAGTCCCCTGAACAGGGACTTCCACCATCACATAATGTCAGGGCCAATTGAACATGGTGTACCAGCATGATGCACAGCAGTCACTGGCACCTTCACCGAAAACACATCCCAAGAGGGAGGTAGAAGCTCTCAGCACCATGGCAGCCACAGCATCTGGCCAAGAAACAGCAAAATTAGATTCAGCTCCTTCCTCAGGGTGAGGGGACTCAAAGACATTTCTCCCATGAGCCTGCCTTGACCACTGTCCCAAAGAAAGCCAAAGGGAGAAACCTCCAGTATGGGAGTCGAGACCTCTGCAACCAAGAAGTGCTACGTGACGGTCAAAAATGACAGCAGAAAAGGAAGAGCTGCCTTTAGCCATCTGGCTGCAGCACTCAGCCCTGGGAAAAGGGGAGATCAAAATAATTTAAAAATCAGCCCTTTGGGAAATACCAGACAGCCTCAATTTTTTACCTCCAGTGATTTTAATTGAATGACTCAGGTGCTTCAAATGCCTCAGACACCCAAATCCCCTGAAATACTTTGTGAAAGTGGTGCACGGAGAAGCAGTTTTCTAAGAGCAGGCAGTGACTGTACTGGAGGGTTTAACCCTTTCCAGCAGTTCTGATTTCCATGTCTTTTAGGAGCAAAAAGTAGTTTTTAGACACAAATGAAACCACTTCCAAGGAAAACCCTTCTTCTGGCACCACACAGGGCTCCCACAAACAGCCGTGCAGTGCCAACAGTGTCACCACAGAGGCAGGACAGGTTGTCCATGGGGACCAGCAGAGCAGGGCCAGGCTGGACACGCTGGATTTTCTCTGTCCATAGCCTACTGCTGGCAATGGAATTCCCTGAGAGCTCTGGACAGGCCATTATTGATGCTATGAAGGAGAGGAGAAAAAAGTTTATGGTTAACCCTGGACAAAAATTGCTTTCTTCCCACATAAGAAAAGTTCTCAGCAGTTTTGGAGAAAAGGCGTAGCAGGGTCAAGCATGCCATCAGCCTGAGCCCAGGTGAAATAATACGGCAATGCAAGTGAGGCATGGACCCAAGCATACATGCACGTCCTTACAGGAGAAAGATCTGAGCCTGAGGATGGACACCAACCCATCAATACATCCATGATGACAGAAGACCCATACTGTAACCCTGCCAAGCTTTCTGAGCTCAGCTCTTTTTGCAGTGCTTTGAGTGTGACCAGACACTCTGAGCTCCTGCATTAGTTCAGCATGTCCAGGCAGCCTGAAACATGCTAAGTATGTTCTCAGTAGGAGACAACCCCTGTTTCCAAGGGGGTTTTAGCCTAAATGCACCATACCAAGGGGGAGCTTCGCACCACAATGCATGGCGGGTTCATGGTGGGAAGCTATGTCAGTCAGGCCAAACACCAAATCCCATCCAGGACATCACATTGGTCCCCCAGAAGTCCAATGACTCAAACAGATAAAAGGAACTTGCTCCCCTGAGACGAACATTTCTTCCGAGCTGTCTAGGAACAGATTTAGATATGTGGAAGAGGCAAGACAAAGCCAGTGTGTTGTGCCCGTGGCTGTGTATCAAGGCAAAGAGCAGCTTGTCCACCACTTTGGGACATGAGAAGGGGCAAACCCTGCTACCGCTCACAGTTATCCCAAGTGCAGGATGATCCTCATAGGACATAACTGAACAAGTTATACCACCTAGGGTGTAAATGAGCAAGCCCTTCAGACACTGTGGGCTGTATGGCTTGGTCTTCTTCAGTGTCTACGTGATGGAGCCAAAGCAGGCAGACTGAGGATCTAGTCACCAACAAGGCAAAAGAAACTTAGAGGGGTTGAATGAGAAAAACGATGGAGCATGAGTTGTTTAAAGCAAAGGTCGTCTTTTTCCTTTGCATTATACAGTGTAGAGGACCACGGTTCCTGACTGGCAAATATAAGCACTTGTGCAATAAAATGAGAATAATAACAGGTATGGCCATTTTAAGGAAATGGAATTAAATATAGTACAGTTAGGTTGAATATAATTTGCTGTTTCCAGAGTTCCTTTAATAATGGAGTAATTTGTCAAATGAAATTTAAAAAGTCACATCTCAGAAGTTTTTATGGACACTGGATGAAAGCAGACAAAATATATTTTAGATAAAATCCTACGTTAATAGAAGGGAGTGGAGGGGTTATTTTTATTTCAACTCTAGTTGCTGTGCAGGCTCAGCCTTTTACCCAGGGGGATTATCTCTCTCTTAACATGTTAACATTAAGACTGCATACTTCCCTGAATGATACAATTCAGTGCAACACAAAGTATTGAGCTTAATACAAAAGTGAACGGGTGAAGTTCTGTGACCTCTGTATTTTATAGGGGTTGGGACTAGATGAGCTAATGGGCCCTTCTGGTCCTACTGGCTGTAACTCCATCAATTAATGCTTTTTAGAAGTGATTTTTATTTTTTGATCTTCGCAATTCTTTCTGCACCTTTACTAGGAGATAAGAGGTTTAGGGGGACCAAGTCAAATTAAGGATCCCTATAACAATAAATAAATAAATAAATATGCAGTGTTTTTGCTGACAAATTGAGGGTATCATGGATCAGCAGTTTTATTATAGTCTCAGGGAGAAAAGATCAAAAGACAGATCAATGCATCAGCTTTTAGTTGGTTTTAGATGGCACGCTAAGGGATTAAGAACTCAAAGGATTTCCCTTCAATCTCAGAGAGTTTCCAGAACATGTAACAGTTTTAGGTCAAATTATAATAATTAACTTGAGATAGTGTGTTGACTGGAGAGGAACTTCGCCAAAACCAATTTTGTACATCACTAAATACTGACATTTGAATTCAGAAGGGAAACTTGCTTTAGCTCACCCACAAGTTTATACAGGTTCAACCATTAAAAGGGAGGTTGGTCTTTGTAAAAAACAAGAGCTGAAAGTTGTAACGCTTCCCAAGTCAGATGGGGAGTAGTCCCAAGAGGATGATGTATAATGCAGCAGAAAGAATGTTTAAACATACGTGGGATTGTACTGCCATACAGATAGACATGGTCTCTTAAAACTCTGATAATTAATCAGTGACAGGATTGTTAATCAACACTTCTGGGTTCTTAAAAGATCCTCGGGAAGCGTAAATGTAAATGCAGGGGCTTATTTTTAGTAGGCAACTCATCTTTGATAATGAGTAGACGGACACTTGGCAGGGAAAGAAAACACAATCTCAGCCCAAAGTTGAAAATTTTATTATTATAGCATTCTTATTAAAGAGCTGCTGTATCTCGGCCAGGTGGGGTGGCCCTGCTGCAGGAGTCACCAGGTGATACCACACAACCTGCATGAGATAAAGAGCAAGGCTGTATTAAGAGAAATATGCAGTTTTAAGGTCAGGAGTAGCTGTGTTTTAAACAGAAAATATCCATTCCTTGTTGCTTCATGTCCAAGTGAGCAAGCAGAGGGGAGCTCAAATAGCTGTACTGGCCAGACATGAGTTGTATTCAATTTTATTTCGACCCACATTCCTCAAACTTAAAATTGTCATTACTTCCTATCACCCCTGCAGGCTGCTTCACCCCTTTAGAGGAGAGGAGGCAGCTGGAGAAAGTAATTTCATTAAAATAAAAACACAAAAAAACCCCAAAGCAGGCATGTAGGCTCTGGCATGAAGAATTAGACAGTCCAACAATCGCCGGGTCAATTCACATTAAGCTGAACAAAGAGCAGACGGCAACAAGAAGATGAGCTAAATGGCTCGGTGGCTGCTGCCTGTCCCTAATTCTCTGTTGACTTTCGTCAGCGCCTTGTCAGAGGGGGGCTGCAGCATTTGACCCCCCGTTTCCAGGCGCAGGCGGGGAGCTGGGGACACATGCGGCAGCGTTAAATAGGCGACTCCATCCCTGCGTGCCCCAGCCCTGCCATGGGTGACTGCTCTCCCAAGTCAGCCTATCAGGAATTTATTGCCTCTTCTCCATCACCCGGCAAAGAAACTGTCACACAGATGTTGGCATTGTAACTCATTCAGTGTCACTGTGGGGTTCTCCGCCATTGTATCCCCGCACAATGGGGCGGCATTCAGGGAAGGGCATGGTAGGGCTGCAAAGGTAGCCCGGGGCTGGGGACGTGCTGATGCGCTCTTTGTTGCAGCTCCTTCTCCGAGGGTATCGCCTGCCCTTGCACTCCCCTGCGCTGGAGGCAAGGCCTGGAGACGAGCTGGCAGGAAGGAAGGATTTTCCGCCCTTTGTGGGCTCTTTCTGTGCTATTTTTGTTCTCTGGGACAGCTTTTGTTGCCCAAGGTAATGATCCTTGGCCCTTATTCATATCTCTGCTTTTGTCCTGGGGCCTTTGTAGGCGATGCACCGGGGGGGGGGGGGGGGGGGCCTGAAACCCGCCAGACAGCACCAGGGCCAGGCCCTGCTATAAATAACTAGTGAGTTGTATAGTATGAAATCATCCTTGTCAGAGTATTGGCAGCAGGTTGTGAAAAGGTTTCACAAAGATATAGCAGATGCATCCTGGCTCCGTAAAGCATCCCCAAGAACACACCCCACTGACTGCAGAAGTGACAGGGTGATGAGCAGCATCCCAAAGCCCAGTCAGGACAAGCATCTTCACAGGCTGTCCCACAGCCACATACTGTGGTCCCCTGGGCTTCTGTAAGTGCATTCACACTCCTACTCACAGGGAAGGCCAAGAAAAAGGGTTCCAGGAGTGATGTGAACCAAAGCAAAACCCTCGGTTCAAACTTCAGCTGAACCTCCTGGGACGATGCTCTCACCAGTACTGTGTGCTCCACCCTGGTACCTGAGCGGGGATGAGGTGGCAGGAAACATGGGCACACTGCTCTTTAGAGGCACTCATATATGCACATAAATATAAAACAGTGAAACCAGCTTCAGTACTTAAAAAAAGAAGAGCTTCAAGGCCACATCATTCCTCCCCACTGGTAGCACTGGTGGCATCCTCACCATGCTTGAGCCAGGCAGACAAAGGGTGGTGGGGACAGCTCAAGGTGACACCACTTCGCACCAGAGCCTCCCCCAATGCCCAGCCCGAGCTTTGCTCCAGCTCCCTGCGCAGAGCTCCCCTCTGGGCTACAGACCTGCAAACAGTTATGCAAGTTCTCACACGCATACCATCAAGCATATTTGTTTTTGTTTTTTCAGGTTCAAGGCCTCAGAGTGTAAGCTCCGGAGGGTAGGGAGGCTCTGCTGTTCAGACATCTAAGGCACCACACCCAACTGTGAGGAGGAGGGATTTTTTTTTTTGCAATTTTTTTTTTCCTAACTCCCATCCATCAGCTCAACAGCTGCAATGGTGCCAAATGAAGTCTTTCCACTCATGCAATTTTTGCGGTCTAAAATTCACCACGTGTCTAACCACGACTCCTTGGCCAGTCCCCACAGCACCCAGGTTCCCAGGTGGTCCCCCATCCCAGCACCAGCCAAGCCTGCAACTGTTTAGTTTCTAAGCTCAGGGCAGTGAGGCCAGAGTGGATACTGGCCAAATATAATATAGACACACACAGGCCTATATTATATAAAATACACACACACACTTACACATATTTTATGTATATACATATACATATGTATATAAAAATATATAAACTCACACACAATGTATGTGTTTAAAATAGAACCCCCCAACCAGAAAATAAAATATTTTACTGCAAAGCAAATAGATTTTTTTAATGCTTAGAAAAACGTGTTAAAATAAAACTAGAACATTAATGAATCCCTGTTCAAATGCCGATGAAATACAGTGCTTCTTACTGACTGCATGAAAATTTTTTACTGTTTATTTATATCATTGCTAATGGGAAAAATTTCATTTGGAGTGAAATATACTTGCTACAGAAGGGGCCTAAGTCTTCATGGCCCACCAAGCTGTCCCCAGCAGCAAATCTATGGTACAGAGAGCCTGGAAAACTCATGGCTTCACTGTATGCAGGCTCGAAAATCAAAACTGAACTGGAGCACGTAAAGTTCACCCTCCTGGTGAGGTCCTTTTGCCCTGGTGAGACTCCTGAGCCAGGTAGTTTTCCATGAGCCTGAGCTGGGGAAAAGCCTGCTCTCCACATCAGCCCTTTTTTCAGCTTTCCCCTCAGATGAGTGCCATCCAGTACAGAGAGCTGCCTGCTGTCCCCCCCACAGGCCAGGTGATTTCCCTAAACACAGTACTTCTCCACAGGACCTAAAGTGCTGTCCATGATGCTTGCATTTGAAGAGGATCATCTCCGCTTAAGGCACCCGGTTGTTTGATGGAAAGACCCTGGTGGGAGTTGTTAACCCAGCCAGAGAGGGTTTCTTGATGGAGGTAAGCTTTGAGATCTCAGACCTTCAAACAGAAGCCACAAATTGTGTGGGCAGGTTTCCTGAATCATTACACCCTGTTATTAGGGCTTTAAGCTGGGAAGTGGAGAGACCTGGACTGTTTCAGTGGCAATTTAATTATTTTATACAAATGGGAACATCTTTAAAAGTTTTAGAGCCTGGGAGAGGCTTTGAGAGCTGCATTTGGACATTTCTTTGGGGAAAGCAAGTTCAAGTCTCATCAAGCAGAGGAAAATAATTCATCAGAGTCTCCCATATCCCAGATGAATAATTACTGGCCTGGGCCTGGGGAGAAATGGGGGAAGCACAGCATTACTGCTTTCTCCAGTTCTTCCACTGAGAGACATGATTAACCCTTCCCGGGTACCAGACCACATTCAAGCTTTGGGCCTCCAGTCATAACAGGTACCTCTTGCTCATGTAGAAGTAACATCCAAAGGCAATGGCAGACACTTCTCTGAGGTCGTGAGGGTGGTATGGGTCCCATCAAGCTTCCCCTGTGGTCAGCAGCCAGAGCTGGGCTTCTCCAGAAAGTCAACACAACCACTGAAAATGCAAATTTCCCTCTAGAGGGGTCTGTCTCTTCCCACTGAAGGAAGAAGGATCCCTGGTCACCAGAGTCCTAAGGCAAGGCACATCCTCTGGTGCTGAAACAAGGCGGGATGAATCAGAGAAGCAGAGAATGGTTTGGGCTGGAAGGGACCCTAAAGACTATGTCATTCCAACCTCCCTGCCATGGGTAATCCAGGCACCAAACCTCAGCATTTCCTCAGCCCTTCCCCTCTTGAAATTCATTAATACTATCCTGTACAGTGCCTGGCACAGAGCATGAAAGCTCAGTTTCCCTGCGTAAAGGTTATTCACGCAGTGACCTATAACACTGGCCGGATGAGAGCACTAGCATATGTAAAGGATCGAGCCAAGCTCTTGGAAGAATAAAACAACTAATACGCTGACATAGCGCTATTGTATGGAGTAATCAAGAAAAAGCAATGCTAACATGGCTTGAACAGTACATGAATTATGTAATGCTGACATTGAAATGCCTGAAAAATGGTGGGAGGAATTCCTTTTCCTCAGAGTTCAGATGAACATGGTGCCCTGGACTAGTCGGGAGCAGCAGCCTGCCAGGACAGGACAGCAGACCCCTTCCAAGTCTGATGAGTAACTAGTTTTCACCAACTTAACAAAGCAAGCTTTCAGCATGTAGATATAATGATGGCACAACTCGAGGAGATAAAAGGAATGGGCCAGCATTCACAGTCAAAACAGGCTAGTCTGAGTCAGTTTGTTATGGTGGATATATCTGAGCTCAATCAAAGATGATTTTGAGATTCCTTGAGTAATCTCATGCAGCAAATCTAGCTAATGTGTAAGCTGTAATTCATAATCACCATTGCATCAGGAGGAAAAATACATTAAAAATCATTTTGCTTTGTACAAGTTAGTCTAGAACAACAACATAAATAGTGAGGTTCCTCAGGGAAAAGGCTTTCTTAAGCAGAATTACTAAGCACGCCTCACATTGATTAGATACCTCCAGATCCCCAAGAGGAGGATGTAGGCTCAGCAACACAGGCTTTTCATCAACAGCTCCTGCCTAGGACCATCGTACAAACAAGGTGCAATGAGAGCAAAGGAATCCCAGCTGTAAGTGACTGGGTGACAGTCCTCCTGATACCCCCCATCAGCCATCAGAGAAAACACCCACTGAGCTGGTGGAAAGAATCTCAGTCCAGTGGTCTTTGGATCCTGTCCCAAAGGGGAAAGCAATTTCCGTCACAGAAATATGCCTGCCACCTAGCTCATTTATTGCTCTTTTGTTAAATGTACTATAAAGACTCACACAGTAAAGTTCCAGAAATCATCCAATATCAACAGGTTTCAGCTGGAGTGATTAACCAAAGCCCAGGAACTTGGAAAGTAACTGTATTAATGTCTTCTGGCCACTAAATCTTTCTTGCCAAGCAATAAAAGAGCCAAAAAAAGCTAAGTAATTAGGAAGTTAGCACAATAACTCCAACTCCCAAAGAGGGTTCATTAATTGTTTACAGAAGATAGACTGCAATAAAGGGATGATTAGAAATATGTCAGCTGCAGGACTTTGATAGCAAAACTGTCTTGGCAGGGGGAGGAATAGACTACAGAGAACAACAGCAGTCAAATAAACAGAGGGCAAATGACTGGTTGATCTGCCTCAGAGATTTTGCAGTCCTGCAAATATCTACTCTATTGATCTAAATGTAAGATGGCATCACACATGTCTGGTATTTTGCATAATGGGAAACAAATTAAGGAGTGGACACATAGTGGAGCCATGGTGTTCCCTTTCAACCCAGCTGGGACCATCCATGCAGCTGACAAAGCAGATCCTCCTTGGGAGCTGCACTGCACACAGCTGCTGTTGAAGCAAATGCTGGGCAGCAGTGACCCAACACATCTTATGCCACTGCAGCCCTAAGACATAAAAGCAAATTTCAGCAGCATCCAATTCTGGTTTTCTGGACTCTGTTGGTGCCCTTGGTGTTAAAGAGCATGGGGACGGCCAGAGGACAAGCTCAACATCTGGGGTGCTTGATTGGTGTCAACAGTGACTACACGGTAAAGTGAATTTTTATAATAATTTTCATATGTTTGGGCCAGTGCAATACATCCAGAGCTGTGATGCTCCACAGTCCTGTCTCTTGCATGGCTGCAGCCCACTGCATGCCATAGAATGGTTTGGTGTATTAACACCTATAGCTTTGTGCCAGATCATGCGAACTGAAGAACATGACAAGCCTACAGGAGCAGGTCAAGAATACAGGGCCACATTACCTATATGAAAAGTCAAGGCCAACCACCACCAGTCACATGAGCTCCTCTCACTCTTGCGTTTTACCACTGCAGCTGTGCCAGGCACCATGTGTAGAAGCTCAAGGCATCAGAAACACAGCCAAGCAAACACACACGCAAACATCCCCATGCCAAGAGGCTGATAACGTCGTTTCTCTCTCTTCCACAGCTTCCAGATCAAATTGGCTTTGTTTCTATGAGCTATTTTGTTTATCTAATTTTCAACACTGCAAACCCTGCCTGGAGACCATTAAACTCTGCCTGTACACCCCGGGACTCAGGGCCGTTCATAGCAGTTAAGTATGGGCTCTCAAAGGAGGAAGGAAATAGGTTTGGGTTGTAATAAATACTAACAGGGTGCTTTAATGATGTCTCTGGGCACAGGTACATGAAGCACTCTGCACCTCAGCCTGACCAACGTAGCTTGTGTGCCCATAGGGTCCCGCTGGACCAAGTGGTGCCAGGGTCTCCAGTTAAACTGGCCAGCCAGAGACAAGGTGCTTTGCTCTGCTGTAGCTCCTTCAGGCACACAGACCTCATAACTGGTACCAGGAATTTCTGCCAACAACTTCAAAGAGGGCAGGATTCAACTCATCGTTTGAAGCCCAGCCCCATTCCCTGTCCTTAGGCAAGTGGAGGAGCCATGAGAACAGCTCAAAAACCTCAGCTGCTTCAAAGCACATCTGCCTACCTTGGGAATCAAGAAGTGCCCTAAAAACACACCTCCCTTCTGCACCTGCAAAGCACTGGCCACCCGTTTGCACTGCCTGGGATGAGATGAATGCCTGTGCCCTGCTTGCCAACTGCATGGTCCTCAAATGTCTGAGCCCCTGCTGTTTCACATCACATCCCAGCTCTTCCCACTGTGTACTGACGCGAAAGCTGTGCCAGCCCAAAGGCTTTACTAAGTCAAACACCCATAATCAGATGAGTAAAGGCATAATCCTGTCTAGGATGCATGGCTAGATAGTTCAGCTTCCATGACAGTACCAGTGGAAAAACAGCACAGAAATATTTTTGTAACATTAATGCAATCTCCTTCTAATTAACAATTTATTGCACTAATTCAGCCTGCTTTGCTTCTTGCAGGTCATCAGCATGAAGTCACTCACCCCCAAAGGGGCTTGTAATTCAGATGTTTTCCCACGGTGTGGTGTTCTGCCCCCCTCCATCCTGTCCCAACTGAGGGTGAGGACAGGCAGCGTCCCCATTTCCCCAGGAAGTCCATGGGGGCATTTTGCAAATGAAGTGACGTGATGCCTAAAAGGCCAGATAAAACAGGGTGAGGGGCCGTTAAGCAGCCCTGGGCACACAGGAGAGGCTTGCCGAGTGCATGTTCTTCCCATCCCAAGAGGACAAGCTTTGGGAACAGCCTTGTGCTTATGTGTTTCCCCAGATGGTACCAGGACACCATCTCAGAGAATGTGAGTTGATGCAGGCCATATCTGTGCCAAGGCAATAGCTAACACTGAAATTGTCTGGATGGTCAGAGGCCAGGACATGAGACCAAGTATTGGCCACACATGTCTCTTAGTGGCCACGGACCAGAGTGACCTGCCCATTACTTCCCTCCTGCCGCCAGGCCACCAGGTGACTTGTTACACTTGTTAGAGTTTAGAAAAGCAAAGGCACCAACTTTTCTGTATGAAAAAAACACCAAAGGGAAGTTCTGAAGGAGGCTTGGGATACTTCATGACTCCTTGGAGGAGCTGGTTCAGGATGCCACTGCACGAGGAAGAACGTAGCCCTGGGAAAGCTCCCTCTGTTCCTCTGGGCCTTTGTTCCCCATCAACCCAATGGGGAAAACAGCATATTCCCTTGTCACGAGGGTGTTGTTAGAGTTGTACATCAAAGACCACACGGTGTCCAGGCACTGCAGGGATGGGAACTACATGAGCACCCAACCTGAGATGAAAACACAAAGAAAGGCGTTTTCAAACAGAAGTAATCTAAGTCAATTTTGTCATCTCCAACTTCAAAGATACAAACTCCATTATTTTGTCTGCTCAGGAAGTGGAAAAACATTCTTCTTGTCCAATACAGATTCATGCTGACAGCAGGCAAAATTTTGGGCTATTGAATTAATTAACAGCATTTTTCATTGAGGTTCCAGATTTCACCCAGCCTGGCTTAGGGCATGTCTACACAGATGGGCGCAGACACACTCGGGCTCCTCTGTCTGCCTTCCATGCCAGCTTGACTCAAGCTGGCTTCAGCATAGCGCTGTGCTCGCATGAGCTATCTGGCTACTTGAGGGGAATAAGGAATGCTCCTAACAAACAGGGTGTAAGATTTAAGCCCAGCACTGCATGAGCATGGCTTCATGGCTTCTGGATGAAGCTGGCTTGTGCCCAGTTGGCTTGGAGAGCAAGAGAGGAGCTCACATCTGTTTGCATCCATCCATGCAGGCATGCCCTTATATGCCTGTTTTCATGTTTACTAAATATCTTTTTATTTGGCTACCCACTAATGGAAGTATTTTCATGACAGCTTTTAAAAACCGTACAGCTTTCCATTTTACTATTTCCTTGTACTGCACAAAGCCAAAATATTGTGGTGCTCACAATAATCAGCAAAAATCAGGAATAGAAACATACATTATTATGACAGCATTTAATAGCAACAAATTAATTACATTTGTAAAATGTTTTTGTTTATGATAATCACAGGTGCTATTTACAACACAGGGTTTTTTTTCATACGTGGGTGTGTGCAATGATCTATTATTTTGGCAGATTCTTCTAAAAAAGAGCACATTCATCAGTCCTTACTTCAATAAAATACTCAACCAGGGTAAAATCTACTAGACATGGAAATGTCCATGGAACAGATGGAGTCACAGGAAAACAAACCATCCCTATTTCATCTTTATTAATGTTCAGCCAATCTCAGGATTAATACACACACAGAGCCACAGCTGAAACAGTCTGAGTATTTACTATGATCAGTTTTCGGCATAGGCCACCAATACGTTCAGAGGGAGCCCAGTCACTGGAAAGAAATCCTCTGGACATGGAATAATAGGAAGTACACGGAGTGTACAGAGGAAAAACCTTTTCACAGGAACACAAATCATTCAAAATTTGCTGGGATGTAATTTGCAATGAATGTAGTAATTTACTCGGGGAAGGAGGAAACTTGCAATAATTCATTTGAAGTGGCTTTCTTTGCATAAACACTGACCAAGATAAAGCTTATCAGAGGCATTCTTGTAGCTTTGGTATGCAATTGTAGTAGTCCATGGAGTATTAGTTATTTGGCACTCAACATGTTATTCTGATAGAAAACATACAAGCCAATTAAGTATATTTAACCGTTCATTGTCCACCACTGGAATAATGTCAGTAATCCTCATGACTCTCAACCAAAGCCTTTGTTTACAACATTGGTATCACGATAGTGTTGCCAAGAAAAGGAAAAATTCAAGTTCCTCCCAAAATAGCATAGTCAACTGGGGAAAGAAATTACAAGGAGAAGTTTGCAGAATTTGTCTTGTTGAAAAAACAGCTTGACTATAACACACACATAGTAGCACAAAGACTTTCTTCTCAACGGCAACATTTCTAGGCCTTTACTCAAGGCAGCCTCATAAATCCCAGCACGTGGGCATTCCCAGGGGACAGCAGCTTTCAGAACTGCTTTGTGAGCTACAGACATCAAGGAGATCTGCCAGTCAGATGGGAACAGTTTTGCTGCCTGTGTCAGTGCCAGATAGCAGCAATTTGCACAGTGATCAGGAGAGATGTGGCCATTGACAGTTAGCCTTTAGAATAATACAAATAGGAACTGCAATAACAGAGCAGGGCAACATCTAGCCTGTTACTGCTATTGAAAAGAAACAGATGTTTCACAGAAAGAGAAACGGAACAAACCCACCAAACTCTTGTGGTTTATATTCCTCTCGTAGTCTATTCCTCTGCTGCATGCCTGTGCTATTCATCCTACCACAACCCTCTAAAATCAGTAAGAAGCTCGCACGACTAAAATGCAGATACATTTGACCCTACTGGAGATCTTCATCCATCCTCAGATGGTGCATGGACAAGAGATAGGAAAGGTTTATCGCTTGAACATCTGCATGGAGGCAGGAGGTGTTTCCGCAGCACCAAACCTCAGTGCAACACCCAGCCTCCGAGAGGCAGGGAAGGGAAAGAGGAAGGAAGAGTTTTGTTCTTCTCTCATGTTTGCTATGGTCACCACTTCTTGGAGCTTAATCCGAGCGCTTCAAATCTCACCAAGAAATAAATTAAAAAGGCTGGACACGGCAGCTGCCAAAACAAAAGATTATTCTACAGTCATGAGAATTAAAATTACTTATGAGCTCAGCCAGAATCTCCTCTAAGGGGACAAATTTTCTGATTGTCTGTAGAGGAAAATAACCCAGTTAAATAGAGGATTGTAACTAAAAAGTATTCAGGTTTCGCTGAAAGGATTTGGTCTGC